>NC_142009.1:196679-521679 GCF_049901735.1 Notechis scutatus
TAACAGAGCATACAAAACATTTGCTAGACCAATACTCGAATACAGTTCATCAGTCTGGAACCCACATTACGTATCTGATATTAGCACAATTGAGAAAGTCCAGAAATATTTCACAAGAAGAGTTCTCACTCCTCTACTCATTGTAGAATACCTTATGCCACCAGACTTGAGGGTTCTAGAACTAGAAAACCTTGAATTACGCCGTCTTCGGTCTGATTTAAGCATGGTATATAAAATCATACATTGCAATGTCCTACCTGTCAATGAATACTTCAGCTTCAACCATAACAACACAAGAGCACACAATAGATACAAACTCAAAGTTAACCGCACCAAACTTGATTGCAGGAAATACGACTTCAGCAATAGAGTGGTCAATGTCTGGAATACTCTACCTGACTCTGTAGTTTCTTCCCAAACCCCAAAAACTTTAACCTTAGAACTACTACTAAAACAAAATCTTACAGTATCTCTGGACAACTGCATAATTGGATAGAGGCATTCCTGTCAAACAGACAACAAATGGTCAAAATTGGGAGCGTCCTATCAAATTCTGTACCTGTCAACAGTCGTGTCCTCCAAGGCAGTGTTCTAGGACCAACTCTCTTCATACCCTACATAAATTACCTCTGTGATTATATTAAGAGCAACTGCATTCTCTTGGCTTGATAATGTAAAGCTGTTCAATACCAGAGACAATACTGCTACCCTTCAAAAAGACCTCGACTATGTATCAAAATGGTCAAACAAATGGCAACTTCAAATCTCAACAAATAAATGCTCTGTCCTACATATTGGCAAAAATATATCAGAAAATAAAATACAGGCTGAATAGTCAAGACCTTGTTGATGATCCAAACTCTGTCAAGGATCTTGGAGTACTCATCTCTAATGATCTAAGCTTGTTTCCCTAGAACAAGCCAAAGGAGGGTGTTGCAGGAAATGTGATTTCTGATGACTTCAGAGGATCCAAGTGGAGTTTTTAAAGCTTCAGTATAACATTAATCTAAGCTCCAACTGTAAAGGAATTCAGCTATAATATTCAGAGCATGTGGATAAACATGTTTTGAGTGGAAGCTCTTTAGGTCTTAGGCATCTCTGGAAATCCACTGAGATGAAGTAAGAATTACTAGTGTTTTATGAATCCCAGGAGAGATAAATGTTCCCCATAACTCTGCCCCCCATAACTCTGGGGTCCTTGGCATTTGGCAAGAGGAAAACTTATTTGTGAAGCCACAAGTGTATGTTTCTTTCTGTGATTTTGACAACTGTGTTTGGAGAATCATGCAGCTTTAGATTTGGAAGAACTTGGGGATCACCTGGTTTGACCTCTCTTAATATTAGGATATGCATGATGCACATTCTTTAGTACTCTGAGGAATTCCAATTTTTTAGACTTAGAAACTCTCTGAGATTTCCAGGAGCAACTCACCATGGCCTTTATCCTAGTGGTGTTTCACAAACTGGCCAATGATGTGTTTCAGCTATGGGGTAGTTAGATTTTTTTAAAAATAATCACACATTCCCACCCCCTTCTTTTCTTTATGACTTAGATGTATTCTGCCCAATGTGTTATTTGAATGGTCATCAATATTCTAAATAAGTATTTCAAAACCAATTATTCTGACTGATGCTGGAGGTTTTCCTAAGGACTGGATCCAGAGCTTCTCTCGGATGCCCTATTTTGCTCTACGCCATTCTTCAGTCCCCACCCTTTGAACCAGGAAAGGTTAACCTTTCCTAGAGTGACAATTGTAATGTGTCAATCATCACACTGTCAGGCCAAATCTTGCTCTAAGGGATGATTATGCTCAATTTTACATCAGCTTTCTCCTCAGACTTGTGGCATTCTTGCCATCAGCAGTAAAAAGAAATGAGGCCACCAGAATTCACTGTGATGAGACACCATCAAAGGGGACATTGGCCAGAGCCACTGGAAGAAGACAAGAAAAAGGGGAGAAAGCTGATTCATGCAATTGCCAAGCATTGGACATGATTGACATGATAACTGTCCTCCTGTCAGCATTCAGAAAACCTCCATTCCAATCAGTAACTCTGAGACAAGCAGAATCTCAAAAGTACGTTTATTAGAATAGCATCTGGCACATCTGTGAAATCTCAAAACTAAAGTTTCACGGGCTTCCCACAATGTCCCAAACTACAATCCATCCCTTTTCTCTCATCATCACATCACATGGACCAATCACAATCTGTCTCAGTATAAGATCCTTTTTCTCTGCTGTGCCACACTTAATAACCTTGAACTAAGAAAATAATTTTATTTTGTTTACTTTCTGTAGAGTTACTCAATTGAAATCACCCCCTCCCACTTTCTCAGGCTATGTGGCAGCATGGAATATGGCTTTGAAAACTGACTCTTCCAATATTAGAGGGGCTGCCACAGAGAGGACGGGGTCAAGCTATTTTCCAAGGTACCTGAAGGCCAGACAAGGAACAATGGATGGAAACTGAACAAGGAGAGATTCAACCTGGAAATAAGGAGGCATTTTCTGACAGTGAGAACAATCAACCAATGGAACAGAAGTTGCCTTTGGAAGTTGTGGGAGCTTCATCACTGGAGGCTGTTCAAGAAGAGGCTGGACTGCCATTTGTCAGAAATGGTGTAGGGTCTCCTGCTTGGGCAGGGATGGGGGTTGGACTAGATGACCTAAAAGGTCCCTTCCAACTGTGTTAATCTGTAACAATCAAATATGTGTGAAATGTGATGAAATGTGTACCTGCCAGAGCAGAGGGGGAGGCTTTCAGCCATCCAGAAATTTCCCCCAAAGAGATTAACTGCACTGCCCAGAGCTAGATGGGGGAGGGGGAAAGTTAGCCCCCACCATTAGAATCTCTCAAAATAGATCCAGTAGAGTAGAAAGTTATAGCTTTATTTTGAAAGGTTTCTGTCCATTACATGTAAGCAAATAAAATGATTGAACATCATCATCGTGTATTGTGTGCACTCTTTTATCTGTAAGTTTATTAAGCAAGCAAGAGAAGCTCATACAAGTTTATCTTCCTTTTCACTCAATGATGAACAACTCATGAATCAATCATTCCGATTGATTGATTTATTTATTGATTGATTGATTGGTGTATTCCATTTAGTCTCACAATATATAATTATAATTATAGTTGAAAAAGAGGGAAATGGTAGGCAAAGGAAAATATACATTAATATTTACTTCACATGATCTTACATATTAATAAACTATGTTTCTCTATTAATAGAGAATAAAACAATGCGGATCATTTCAACTCTAGAATTTTTTTTTCAAAAATACCCTAATAGTTTGTTCAATGAAATAATAGCGAACTCAGAAAAGGGATCCATGGAAACAAACCTTTAAGGCACTGACAACGTGCCCAACCTTTTTAAAAGGTTGTTTTAATTAAAATAAATAACCTGGGAAAATGTCCCGCTGGAAATCATTATCCACATTTCAAAGTTATTTTCAAAGTTTATTTTCATGTTGATCATGGGGCCTCATTGGGGACAGCTCACTTAATGAAAAATGAAAGGGTGGGTGATTGTTAGGGATTAACATATATTTTGTGATTAGCCATATCACTGATTTTCCAAATATTAAAAGAAAAAGGCCCTTGCTCATTTCTTTACTTTAAAGATATCACATTAAATGCAAAAATGTACCAAATTCACAGTAAAATTTCACAGTCCCTGCATGTCAGAGATTCTTGTTTCTAATCATATTTTCTCTACAATTAAGCTGGGGTCTGAATAGGATAATGTAGCATTTGGGGGAAAAGATGCAGGCCAAGAGACCAGCCCCAGAGGCCAAGATGGAGAAGATCTCCATGGGCACCATGGACTTCCCTTTGGTACTCAGATAGTTGGGGAGGTAGGTGTAAGCAACTGTTGGGCAATTTCCTAGCCAGAAAGGCCACCGTGAAAATGACCTGGGCAAGAAAACCCAGGTAGGCCAGGACAGCGTAAAACATCAAAGCTGAGCCTTCATTACATTCCAAGATGGCTTCTCCTACCAAGGAGTGGAAGTCCATGTTGGGAAATGGGGGAGAGGTTGCCAGCGAAATGACACAAAGAACATCTTGGACCAGGGGACAGGTTAAGACAATAGACTTGATCAGTGGCTTTCCTAAGAGTTTCCTTGTCTTGTTCCCCGGTTTGGTAGCCATGAAGGCCAGAACCACCATGACAGTTTTTGCCAAGACAGAGGAAACTGCAAGGGAAAAGAGAATGGCAAAGGCAGTTTGTCGGAGGAGACAGGTGAGGTTCCCGGGTCGACCAATGAAGAGGAAGGAGCAGAGGAAGCAGAGCAGGAGGGAGACCAGGAGGACATAGGTGAGATCTCAGTTGTTGGCCTTGACAATTGGAGTATCACGATGTCTAAGGAATATCACTAGAACTGCAGATGTAGTCACAGAGAGCGAAAGAGTGAGATAAACCAAAATAGATCCCAGGGTGTCTTGACAGGAAAGGAAGTGGATCTTCTTGGCAATGCAATGGTCTTTGTCCTTGTTAGGATATTGGTCTTCTGGGCAGGGGTCACAGTGAGCTGCATCTGAAATCAAGAATATTTGTGTAAGGATTTCATTGCATCTGCTATGAGCATTATCCCTCCCTTAAGGGTAACATGACTGCCTCCTTTCTACTATGGCCAGCCCATAGTTAGTAACTGAATGACCCTATATGCATAATATGGTGGGTCAAAAAGGCAATCCATCCTTCATGATAGGTTTGCCAGAGACAAGAATCTGTTCATCTCCAGCTGTCTTGGTCAGTTTGCAAGAGTCAGTGGGCTCTTCAATGCCTTCTGCACATTTCAGAGTGACAGAAATTGTGAACTGTGTTATTTCCAATTTATACCCACAGAATTTGGATAGATCTGTTTGCCAGGAATCTTGTTACTTTCATTATGTGTACATTGTACATTGTTCTGGGCTGAGAGGATTCACAGAAAGAGAGAGGAAAGGACATGCAACTGTGCATTGTTGAAAAGTGGTTTACAGGGAAACTTAATACGGGAGGGAGAAAGGAAAGAGAGGTCCAAACACAAAGCACTGACCGCTCTCTAGGTCAATATCTCTGCTTTGTACTTCAAATCTGCTCATTGATTAATAGATTAACAGAGTTGGAAGGGACCTTGTAAGCCATCTAGTCCAACCCCCCACCCAAGCAGGAGACCCTACACCATTTCTGAGAGATGGCGGTCCAGTCTTTACTTGAAAGCTTCCAGGGATGAAGCTCCCACAACTTCCGAAGGCAACTTCTGTTCCATGGGTTGATTCTTCTCACTGTCAGAAAACTTCTCCTTATTTCTAGGTTGAATCTCTCCTTGGTCAGTTTCCATCCATTATTCCTTGTCTGGCCTTCAGGTGCCTGGGAGAATAGCTTGACTGCCTCCTCCTCTCTGGGGCAGCCCCTCAAATATAGGAAGATGCTATTCTGTCTCCCATGGTGCTTCTCTTCCCAAGACTAGCCAGGCCCAGTTCCTGTAACCGTTCTTCATATGTTTTAGCCTCTAGCCCCATAATCATCCTGGTTGCTCTTCTCTGCACTCTTTCTTGAGTCTCAACATCTTTTTTTGAATAATTTTTCCCCAGAGGAAGGTTAGCAGAGATTGATAGACAGGTCTCCCATTTTCCCAATAGGTCTATCAATTTCCTAGGTCAATGACCCCCCAACCTTTTGGGCACCAGGGTTCTGTGGAGAAGGGTTTTTCCATGGACCGGAGGGGCCGTGTGTTGTTGGATGGGGCTTTGCTTCTTTGTGTGGCCCAGTTTTTCCCATGCTGTGGACTGGGGCTGGTTCACGGACTAGGGGTTGGGGACCCCTGACGTAAGTGAATGATAGTGCTGAAAGAGATTGGACAATCACTGGTCTGAATCGGTATAGGGTCTCCAGATTCAGCTGGAAGTTGGACCAGAAGACCTCCAGGGTCCCTTTCAAGTTGGTTATTCTGTTATTCTGAAAGAAGAGGCACACCCTTAAATAATAAATAGTAAAGCTTGAGCCTCCCACTCCCCTCCTTTATGAAAAGACTAGCTCAATACCCGTTCTTCCTTACGAAACTATGTGGTCGGGCTTAGTTTTTGGGGAGGAAAAGAAGGAGGAAAAAAATTGTGCCTCTGCCTACCAGCATCCATCGGTATTCATCTGACTAGCGTCTTGTCAGTGTGTGAGAGAGTTGAGGGCTGTTTGGAAACTGAAATGGTATTTGCTGTGTGAGCAGGGATGAGACAGCAACGAGCCTGGGTGTGGCTTAGCTCAACTGTTCTGTATTAAAGCTGCTTGGTGTTGTGAAACTGAAACTGATACTCCTCTGCTTGTGTTTTGCATTTGGAACAGATTTCTTTTCAGGTGGGGAGGGGGAGTAGAACTCCTTAGCATCAGAGCGTGTTAATAATAACAATATAGGAAATACTCTAAATGCTCTGATGGTCATTTTGAAAAATCCTTTCTTAGTGAGCCCCTAGAAGCCAAGAGGAACATACATGCCAAATTTCAAGTTTGTAGGCTTTATGGTTCTGGAGATTTTGTGATGATGCATGAGTGGCATTTCGCTTATATATATATAGATTAGTATCTGCTTGTCCCAATGAGATGCAAAAGAGAGGAGGAAAGGTTGGTAGGAATACATAAGTTATGCACTGCAACTACCATGCATTAAATTGCTGAGGAGCAGGAAAATTGGTCTGTGGGGGAGTTTGATTTATAAACTGTGACATTCTGCTGAGAATTAATGAATACAGGTAAAACTCAAAAAATTAGAATATTGTGCAAAAGTTCATTTATTTCAGGAATGCAACCTAAAAGCTGAAACTAATATATGAGATAGACTCATTATATGCAAAGCAAGATAGTTCAAGCCATGATTTGTCATAATTGAAATGATTATGGTTACAGCTCATGGAAACCCCAAATCCACAATCTCAGAAAATTAGAATATTACATGCAATCAATAAAACAAGGATTGTACATAGAACAATATTGGACCTCTGAAAAGTATAAGCATGCATATGTACTCAGTACTTGTTTTGGCCCCCTTTTGCAGCAATTATTGCCTCAATGCGGCGTGGCATGGAAGCCATCAACCTGTGGCACTGCTGAGGTGTTATGGAAGACCAGGATGCTTCAATAGCGGCCTTCAGCTCTTCTGCATTGGTCGGTCTCATGTCTCTCATCCTTCTCTTGGCAATGCCCCATAGATTCTCTAGGGGGTTCAGGTCAGGTGAGTTTGCTGGCCAATCAAGCACAGTACTCCCATGGTCATTGAACCAGGTTTTGGTGCTTTTGGCAGTGTGGGCAGGTGCCAAGTCCTGCTGTAAAACAAAGTCAGCATCCCCATAAAGCTCATCTGTGGAAGGAAGCATGAAGTGCTCCAAAATCTCCTGGTAGATGGCTGCGTTGACCCTGGACTTAATGAAGCACAGTGGACCAACAGCAGCAGATGACATGTCTCCCCAAATCAACACAGATTATGGAAACTTCACACTGGACTTCAAGCATCTTGCAGTGTGTGCCTCTCCATTCTTCCTCCAGACTCTGGGTCTTTGGTTTCCAAATGAGAAGGAAAAGTTGCTCTCATCAGAAAAGAGGACTTTGGACCACTGAGCAACAGACCAGTTGTAGAGTTGTAATTGCAGGAATATTCCAATATCGGATGGCAAACCTCAGATAAAGAATGTTTCCAAGCAAATACAACTCAGGCAAACAAAGTCACTAATCTATGGATAAAGGAGGATTAGAGAGGGGAAGTAAACATATGTTAGACTTTAACTAGAGATAATTAATTGTATGGATTACTGTACTAAACAGTAACCAAAGTTAAACAGTAACCAAAGTTAACCAATGATGGAGGATAACTAAAAATGTATATAAATGCAAGACTATACTCCAATAAAGATCATCATGATTCAGTTGTTCATGATCAAACAACTCGACTGCCTCGTCATTACAACATAAAAAAGCTATTAATCCAGTTGTATACATAAAATGACCCTTCTTCTTCTATTCCCATCGTCAGATGTTGGCAATCATGATCAGTGGCACAGTGGCCAGAGTGCAGTACTGCAGGCTGCTTCTGCTGACTGTCAGCTGTCTGCAATTTGGCAGTTCAAATCTCACCAGGCTCCAGGTTGAACTCAGCCTTCCATCTTTCCTAGATGGGTAAAATGAGGACCCAGATTGTTGGGGGCAAGAGACTGACTCTGTAAACTGCTTTGAGAGGGCTGTAAACCACTGTGAAGTGGTATATAAGTCTTAAGTGCTATTGCTATTGGCCTTCCTTCCTTCCTTCCTTCCTTCCTTCCCTTCCTTCCTTTCTCTTCTCTTCTCTCTTCTCTTCTCTCTCTCTCTTCTCTTCTCTCTCTCTCTTCTCTTCTCTTCTCTCTCTCCTCTCCTCTCCTCTCCTCTCCTCTCCTCTCCTCTCCTCTCCCTGTGGTTAGAATGCAGTAATGCAGGCTGCTTCTGCTGACTGCCAGCTGCCTGCAATTTGTCTAAGTGCTATTGCTATTGCTATCTTGTGTTGGATTAAAATCCTCCTGAGTTTTGCATCTATTCTTGTATGGGATGACAACATGGGCATGTGATGCAACACCTGGAAAAATACGGCCTCCTTCACTTCATCCTCCAGGGAAAGATTGAAAGCAAATGAGGTCCAGGCAGAAGAAGAACATTGTGGCTTCAAAATAGAAGGGAGTTGTTTGGACAAAACTCAGCAGCCCTTTTTCGTGGGGCTGTTGATCAAAATAGGATTGCCAACATAATAGCAATAGCACTGAAGACTTACAAAACAATAGGTGTAGAATCTAGGACAACTCACTGTGGCCAATTCTTCGAGGGACAAGAGTTACACTAACATCAAAGAAATGGTGGAATAGAATCATGAAAGAAAGGATGAAAAAGGAAGTCAGAATGAAATAGGAATGACCAAAATGAAAATAATGTTTTAATTATTTTAAATGATTACATTGAATTGTTGAATGGTCCCATGTCAAGTTGGCCACCATGCCCCATTAGTGCTCATGCTCTCTGAATAAATCATAAATGCATAATTGTATGCTTGATATTTAGGCCACACGCCCTCCTTCCTCTTGGCTTGCAGGTTCATTTGCTATGGGGATTAACCAAAAGAAGCACAAACATGTTTTCCCCTTTCTGGTGTAGGTAGAGAAGTGATAGAAAGTTGCTTTTCCTTGCAATTATCAGAAGAACAGTAATGCTTCATGTATCCCCTGTGGATTTCTACCTAGATAAAAATCTTTCCAAGATCAAAATCCGTTTCAAGAAGCATGCTCCGGTTTCTCCAGAGGTGGCAAAAGTAACATCTTTCCTTGTCTTGCAAGGAACTAACTCCTGGGTTTTTCTCTTCGGTCACAGCCCAAACACAGGTAAGAGGAAGCGTGGGTGACATAAATTTGCCCCAAGGCCATCCAGGTGGCATGACTGTCTCTATTGTGCCAAAGTTCTGGGGAGATTTCAAGTGCCACCTGCAATTTAACTTTTACACAAACCTTGATTTCTGATCTAGGAGGGAAGGTGAGAAGAATGGCTCTTTTCCCATTGCTGCTTCTCTTCTGGCTCCTGCCTCCAACTTCTACTCAGGGGAAGCAAAGAGTCTGTGTGTTGACCAACCCTTTCCAGACCCCAGAACAATGGGACTATTACAGGTCCGGTGACTTCATCATTGGTGGGAATTTGAACCTGCAAACCTTTGATGCCTTCAATTTTCAAGGCTATGAAGGAAGCCTATTCTCACGTGTTTTCGGAAAGGAGTAAGTTTCACCTGGAGGCTTAGATCATTATTTCCTTTGTTTGGGGCTTAGGGATTCTCCTAGGAAACTCTTGTTCTAGTGAGGTTTGCAATTTCCTAGTGTAGTTGAGATCTTTGTACTTTTC
This sequence comes from Notechis scutatus, assembly GCF_049901735.1. Lineage (NCBI taxonomy): Eukaryota > Metazoa > Chordata > Lepidosauria > Squamata > Elapidae > Notechis > Notechis scutatus. Next base: position 206,563 of record NC_142009.1, read on the forward strand.
TCAGTAAAAATTCACAAAATAAGCTAGAATTCTCAACCTTTCCAGAACTCTTCATCAGGATAACATAAGTTGTAAGGAGGGACAACCCCTTAGATCTGGTGTTGGTCTAATTCAGTAGCTGACTTATGATATGAACTTGGACTGAAAGTCGTGCTGGAAGACACAAGGAGAAGCTCAAAGCTTTTCCAGGGTGGGGCACTGTAAAAATGATAAAACCCAGTGTTGGAATCCGCAGAGCTCATGAATCATGGCCTTCAGGAAATCTGAGCACTTCTGCTTAGAAATGGTTACCAGACCTGAAAAAGCTTTTCCAAGAGAGACTCAAATTAACCAGGGTGGAAGAGGAGCGACTGGGAAGGATTGGAACCACTGGAGGAAAAAGTGAAAAAGGGAGGGAGGACAGAAGGGTATAACATGGTCTGTGATCCTTTTCTGCTTTCTCATAAAACTATCAATTTTTAATCAGAGAAGACCCTTCATAAATAAGCCTTGTGGAACCTGGGACTTGCTGCTCCATAGAACACCCCTTCTATTCCACATTCTGTTCTGTTCCATTCCATTAAGAGAAGGTTTTTTTCTCACAATAGCGTCATAAGCAAGAACTACCAGCAGTTCCTGGCCTTGGTGTTTGCAGTCGGAGAGGTCAACAAGGATCTGGTTCTCCTGCTCAACGTCACCCTTGGTTACCACATCTACGACAATCACAAGTTGGAGAGGAGGATTTCAAGGCCGAATGGTCCCAGGTTACAAATGTGACAGGCAGCACCCTCTACTCTCTGTCATTGGGGGTCTCAACCCCAAATCCTCAAGGCTGATGGCTTCCATCTTCAGCCTCTTCAAGGTCCCACAGATAAGGGGGCTCCATTGGAGGCATTATGGGGTAGACAAACAATGGAAACACATGAAGTCCATGCAGAGTCTCAGTGCAGGTCATGGTTGTCCCCAAGGTGCTTTTCTAAAGGTAACTGGTATTTTTTCCTTGAATATGTTTGACTTCTCATCCTAGAAGCCACAAGTGCTGAGGGCTTTAAGAATCAAGGAAATGCACAGAGCTTGTGGATATCCCAACCTGGCCTTCCTCAAATCCAGAAAAAGAACCAGTAGGAGCTTCTCCAAAACAGACAAAGATGAGAAAAACAAACAGAGCATGTTGTCATCCCATACAAGAATATATGCAAAACTCAGGGGGATTTATTTATTTATTTATTATTTGTCAAACAAAGATGAAAACATGAATAATATAAAAATAAAATGAAAAGCATGATAGGCACTTTAGTGCACTTATGATGCCCCCTTTATGGACACCTTAAATATGAAGCGAGGTCCACAGAAGTCAATTTGTGACTAAAACTGTGAAAATTTGTAGCTGAGACAACTGAATCAGGTAGAGCATTCCAGACTTTATTATTTTTTTTTAATTTGGTTTGTCAATTGCTTACAAGATAATAGGTATAAGTAAAAACATAGTTATGAATACATAGATACATATAAGAAAAATAAAAGAAACAATAGGACAAGGACGGTAGGCATGTTGGTGCGCTTCTACTACAAAAATCATATTTTTTTACAGTCAAGTTTAGAACGGTTTACATTGAGTTTAAAACAGTTATTTGCACGTGTATTATTCCGATTAAAACAGAAAAAGTCATTTGCAGGTAAAATTACTACATACAATTTTATATGCAATACCTAAGTCAGACTGCAAGCGATGCAGTTCCATGTTATCCAAACCAAGAATTTTGAGCCTAGTAGCGTAGGGAATTCAATTACGTACTGAAGAATGCAAAAGTTTTCCTGTAAAGTACTTCTGAACCCGCTGGATTGTGCTAATATCAGATATATGGTAGGGATTCCAAAGAGTTGAACAGTACTCCAAGACTGGTCAGGCACAAGTTGTATAAACTCTGGTTAGCAATACAGTGTTTCCAGAAAAGAAACTTCATAGAATTAATTTAACAACTCTTAGTGCTTTTCTAGCAATGCTGTTACAATGAACTTTGGAGCATAGATCATCAGAGATAAGTACACCTAGGTCCTTAACAAAGTGAGGATCATCTGCTAGTTCGATACCACCTACCTTATACTTAACATTTTGATTACATTGACCAATATGTAAGATAGAGCATTTATTGATCAACATTTGAACTCGCCAAATAGATGACCATTCAGACACATAGTTGAGATCACTTCACAAATAATTTTATAAATAGAATAAATAACTTGACATCATGGCCAAAGAGGACACAATTGCTTTTAAGCTGATCACATAAATTGTTGATATAGAGCAAGAAAAGTTTGGGTCTGAAAATGCTGCCTTGCAGAACACCACTGTTAACTGACGCAGGATTAGACAAGCAGTTCCCTATTTTGACTTTCTGCCAGTTGGTTGATTTTCAAGCAACATACCTTAAACCCAATAATACATTAAGGCAGAAAGTTATCCACCTCAAGGATAAAACACTCAAGACACAAATTGAGCAATTTGTTGTATGCAGCAGAATGCAATAGAGACATGTGCAGATCTGGACATTGGGGAAACAAAACAGCCACTTTATTTATTTATTTATTTATTTATTTATTTATTTGATTTGCCAATTGTTTACAAGATAATAAGTATAAATGTATACATAGTTGTGAATACATGAAATGGGTACATATAAGAAAAATAAAAGAATAAGAGAAACAATAAGAGAAACAATAGGACAGGGACGGTAGGCACGTTGGTGCGCTTATGCACGCCCCCTACAGGCCTCTTAGGAAAGGGGTGAGGTCAATAGTAGACAGTCTAAGGTTAAAGTTTTTGGGGTTTGGGGAAGAAACTACAGAGTCGGGTAGAGTATTCCAGACATTGACCACTCTATTGCTGAAGTCGTATTTCCTGCAATCAAGTTTGGTGCGGTTTACTTTGAGTTTGTATCTATTGTGTGCTCTTGTGTTGTTATGGTTGAAGCTGAAGTATTCATTGACAGGTAGGACATTGCAATGTATGATTTTATATACCATGCTTAAGTCAGACCGAAGATGGCGTAATTCAAGGTTTTCAAGTTCTAGAATTTCAAGTCTGGTGGCATAAGGTATTCTACAACGAGTAGAGGAGTGGAGAACTCTTCTTGTGAAATATTTCTGGACTTTCTCAATTGTGCTAATATCAGATACGTAGTGTGGGTTCCAGACTGATGAACTGTATTCGAGTATTGGTCTAGCAAATGTTTTGTATGCTCTGGTTAGTAGTGTGATATTACCAGAGAAAAAGCTACGTAGGATTAGGTTAACAACTCTTAATGCCTTTTTGGCTATGTAGTTGCAGTGGGCTCTAGCACTTAGATCATTAGAGGTGAGTATTCCAAGGTCCTTTACAGAGCTTGAGTCATCAACAAGATCTTGACTATTCAGCTTGTATTTTATTTTCTGATTTTTTTTGCCAATATGTAAGACAGAGCATTTATTTGTTGAGATTTGAAGTTGCCATTTGTTTGACCATTCTGATACATAGTCAAGATCTTTTTGTAGGGTAGCAGTATTGTCTGTGGTATTGAACAGCGTTACATCATCAGCGAAGAGAACGCAATTGCTCTTAATATGGTCACAGAGGTCGTTTATGTAGAGTATGAAGAGAGTTAGTCCTAGAACACTGCCTTGGGGAACACCACTATTGACAGGTACTGGATTTGATAGTACGCTCGATTTTGACCATTTGTTGTCTGTTTGACAGGAATGCTTCTATCCAGTTATTCAGTTGTCCAGAGATACCATAGCATTTTATTTTTAGGAGTAGTTTGTTGTGTACCACTGAATCAAAGGCTTTACAGAAGTCTATGTAGATTGCGTCTATTGCTTTGCCCTGGTCGAGTTGTGTCGTCCATATGTTTTTGCAGTGTAAGAGTTGCAGATTACAGGATAGTTTTTTTCTGAAACCAAATTGTTTATTGGAGAGTAGGTTATTTGTCTCTAAGTGAAGGATGATGGATTGGTTAATAATTGATTCCATGACTTTACAGGTGGCGCAGCATAAGGAGATTGGCCTGTAATTTTCAACTAGGCTTGGGTCTCCCTTTTTGAAGATGGGGATGACTGTGGCTTGTGACCATAGGTTAGGCAAGGAGCTGGTTCTGAAAGACTTTTCAAGATTATGCTTAGAGGTTTGGCTATGGCAGTGGATAGCTTTCTTAAGAAGTAGGCACATATTCCATCCGGTCCAATAGATAGAGATGGTTTTAGGTTGCGTAGTGCTTTTTCAACATTGTCTTCTGTGAAATCGATATGTATTAGATCATTGTTGTTATCTGTCAGTGCGGCTAGGAAATACTGGGCATGATCCATTGCTGTTTACAAATACTGAGCCGAAGAATGTGTTAAAGATGTTGGCTTTAATGGTGTCGTCGTTGCAGTCTTTACCATCAGGTCCTATCAAGGGAGGGATGGACCTTGAGTCTTTTAGTTTGTTGTTTACAAAATTGTAAAAAGCACGGGTGGAATTGGTGCTTAGAAGGTTTTCCTCTTGTTTAATGTGATAATTGGTGCATTCGGTCTTTATCTGGTGGCATAAATTTTTGTATCGGTTTTTGAAATTGGCAGCGTGACCAGATTTGTTTTTCCGCCAGAGTGATCTCTTTTTGGATTGAAGTTTCCTTATTGATATGGGTAATCTGCATTTTTGTTTTGTTTTGGGAGTTGTTGTTGGTACATATAGTTTGATGACTCTTTTGACTTCAAGTAAAAATATGTTGTAATGGTCTTCAACAGTATTGCATCCAGTGAATAGAGATTGCCAATCAAGGGATGAGATATCGTTGTGTATAAGATCATAGTTGCCTTTTTGAAGTTACAATTGGGAATTACATCATTGTGGTGATTTTTGTGTGGACGTATGTTGAGACAAAAGTCAATCATATTTGTGGTCACTACTGGAAAAGGGTTCTTTAGTTTGTATTCCGTAAATTAAATTCAAACTATTGCAGAAGATGAGATCGAGGCAGTTGTTTAGTCTAGTGTTGTTGGTTACTAGTTGTTCCAGTCCCAGATTTGTAATAGCATTGTAGAAGGTTGTGTGTATGATTTCAGTTGTACAATCATTTAGGGTCCAGTCAATATGAGGTAGATTGAAATCACCAAGAAAGATAAAAGGGTATGGGCAGGATGCAGCCCATGTTAGTAATGTATTTAGCTTGTTTACATGTTCGATGTCATAATCAGGTGCTCTGTAACATAGTAAGAATCGAATTGTGATATTTAAGGATAGTTCACAGATGATGGTCTCAGGAAGAGCAAGCTCCTGGGTAACTTGGATATTTTTAGATGTAAGGATTTTTATAGAAGATAGCAACACCACCTCCTCGACGATTTTCACGATCTGATCGGTAAACATGATAGTCTCTTACTGTGGTAATGGAGTCGGGAGAGATGCATTGAGCCATGTTTCACAGACAAATATAATGTCGAAGTTAGCCATATTTAGGAGGATGAGAAATTCAGGTATTTTATTCACGAGGCTTCTTGCATTGAGTAGTTTGCATTTAAGGCCGGCAGTAGTTGGAATTGAGGTAGTTGGGGGCGTGCGTGCCTAGTCTTGGGTGATGGTGGATCGGTTGAGGTAGGGTTGTGGTTGAGGGTAAAAGCTGAATATTGGGTTGCGTGGCTTACTTTTGATACAGTCAGCATGGTAGTCAATGTACAGGTCCTTCTCCATTGTCTAGACGGTTTTTGAGTTCAATGCGGAGTACGGGAGCGGGCACGTTGCTGTATGGTTAGGTCAGGGCGGCAACGGAGGTTCTTATGGTTGGTGTTGGTTTTGGCGAGTGAGTTTATAGTATAAATGAATTTACGTTTGCTTGTTTCATTTTTGCAAATGACTCTGCACAGGCGTGGGGCTACAGAGCCGTCACTGTTATTGAGCTCTCGGCCAATGCGTGAAATGTCAAGTATTTCATCAGCGGAGATGGTTGATGTTTGATAATCCCTGATGATGTTTCGGACAGTTGTGATGTCATCATTGTTATTGGTGACCTCTAGACCAAATAAGATGGCGTTTGGACGTTTCCGTTCACGCTCAACAGCTTCTCTGATGAGGATTGGGATGTCAATATTTGTCTGGGTTGTGTTTATTTGTGGATTGGGTTTTGGATTGGGTTGTGGTTGTTGGGTAGAGATGTGGTTTGTAGCTATTGGAAGTTCAGGTTTTTTGCGTTGTTTCTTTTTTTTCAAGGTTGGATATTCTTTCTTTTACGGCGTCCAGGGATGCTACTATGGTTTCAATGGTATCAATTCTTTCCAACAGATTCAGTTTGGGTTTGCATGAATTGCAGTAATATGGAAACTCATTGGATGATTCCAGGTATTGAATAAATTGCTCGGTTAATCCCAAGCAGTCATGATGAGTGTATTTCTTACACAGAGAACATTTGATGGAGTTTTCATTATCCTTTAGATTTTTGTAGCATTTAAGGCATGTGCAGGAGTCTTGTGGATCATTGGTGGGGATTATGTTTTCTGTAGGTAGTGCTTTGGCATAGGATTTTTTTCTTGTCATGGTAGGTTTGTTAAGATGGTACGTTGATTAAATTAATTAATGGAACAATATCACACCAATCAATCATCAATTGCAGTAATCTCTCTAGTCAGATAATATTTCTGGGCAACAATCAGCCTAATCAATTAAATATTCTAAACACTAATCAATTAATTACACTAATCATTAATCACACTGTTCATTTAAATTCACTAAATCATTGATTTTACTATTCAATTAAAATTACATGCATATTGATCTTTTCAACTAGTCAGTAATAACACTATTTGCACTAAATACCCTAGTCACACTAAACAATTAGGACCATAAATCAATTGAACCATTAATAAAATATTTTATAGAAATTGATTATCTAACCGTAGATATAGGTGATGAGGTAGAAAAGTTGTAAGTTTTGAGGTATTGAGTTAATCAGTGTTTGATTAAAGTAATGAGGTAGTATTAAGAGTCTGCAAGGAAAGGGTTAATGCTGTTGTTGACTGAGAGGAAATTGTTGCTCTTTGTAATAGTAGATTGCTATTACTCTGTAAACAAGACTGTAATACGATGCTCAAAGGGTTTTTGAAACAGTGAAAAACTTTCCTAAGCTGTTCAAGTTGAGTAGTAGGAGAAAATACAGTCACGTGGCTTGGGTTTACTTATCCGATTTGTCATTTACTTCCAACTAAATCTGGTAGTAATGCCAGAGTTAATCGCAGCTATTTTCCTTCTTAGAGTTCAACTTTCCAAGGAAAATTCCACTGCAGAAATTGGAGTGATTTTCTACTAGGATTGATCTTGGTGAGGTAGATGTGGAAGGCATGTGGTTTCTTATTGTTTGAAATGGCTTCAAAGTGATTGATTTTTGGTGATTTAATGGACCTCAGTTCTCCATAATTAACAGCCGTTCAGAATCACACCCTCTGTCAGTTCCGTCTCTTTCTCTGCAGCTTAAAATCACACTGCCCACCAGTCACAGCTCATTGAATGGCTCAAAATCAGTCTCTCTGTAAGTGTCCGAATCACACACTCATAAATTACAGCTCGTCCAGGCTCTTATCTCTCTCCGCTTCTCCTCAAGTCTTGGTCTCTCTCTCCTCCCTCTTTGTTTGTCCCTGCCAGCTAGCCACTGGCTCCGGGGAAACTTGTCTGGGGGATTTGAAATGAGACACGTTGTCTGGCGTGGAAGATTCTCCGATTAGCTGTGTGTGGGATTTAAATGAAGGTGCGTTGTTTGTGCTCCACTGGCTCCAGCTCGCTTGAGTTCCACCGGTGTGGTTAATAGGGATCGAGGGAAGGAGCTCTGCTTCTCTGGGGAGGGCTCTGGAATTCAGTGTTGTTACGTTTTTGGAATTCAGCGCTCCTGCTAGCAGGAGCTCCGCTGGCTTGATAAGGGCTCCAGGGCTTCGGAATCCAGCGTTTTTTATTTTTATTTTTTGGGGTGGGCTCCAGTTTACTCACGGTTTCTGGCGCAGGTGGTAGCTTTGAAGGTGATTTCTGGTGCAGGCGGTGGCTTTATAGGGTGATAGTGCTCCAGGAGAGAGAGCCTCACCTTCCTAGTTGGGCGCCGCCATCTTCTACTTCTACATACTTCACAAGCGCATGGCACAATCTAGGGGAACAAACCAATCAGGACAGGATTCAGCAGTCCATCTGCATTAGAAAGGCAAAGGCTGCTCTTTTGAAGACAGCCAAGTCCACATTCTGGACAGAGAGGACTGTTGGTTTGAAAGAGGGGTCAAAGGGGCCACCTACTTTAATATTGAACAGCCCTTGGTCAACAGAGCAGGAGGGATATGCCATCGCCCTCTCTTGTTTACTACACAGTCCTTTCAGCAGTTCCAAGAAGGTTGGTTCCATGTCCATTTTCACTATTAAGATGATCCTGAGAGCACAGAAGAATTTCCAAGTGGCCTCAATGACCCTCAGAAAGAGTGCTAATGACCAGATGACTGCAAGGTTCTCCACCATTCAGCCAGAACTGAAGAAGCTTCTTGGATGAGAAGCAAAATGTTTTCATTCAAGGAATGAAACAAGAAAAGTCCAGCTGCCTTTTGGAAAAAGAACCTTTGGGACAACAGAAGCCAAATGTGGGGCACCTCAGGATTACATGACTTAGAGAATCCATCATGTAGGTTTTTATATTTTGTGTGTGAAGATAAGTTTTAATCTAACCCCAAGAGATGGATAATGAAATAACTCTGAATGCTACACTTTCCCAGAGTGGTTCCATCCTAACCTATTCTTCATAAAAGTGTAGCTACCTTTTCTGCACAGTTTATCCTTTTTACCAGGTGGAAGGTTTGTTCTCCTATCTTCTGACTGGCACAGCCAGGCAAAATATGTCAACTGGTGGCTCTTCCTAAGAAAGGAAGAAGCTTAAGCTTTCTACTCAAGGTGAGTCAGGTTGGTTGGTGGGACAAGAAACTGAGAAAGCAAACAATGGTGACCCCTAAAATCACCACAGATTCTTACGTTGATAGAAGCATCTCACTTTCTCCAGCTCGGTGTTGGCTTTGACTTCTCTCAGGAAGACAGAAGCGTTTATCCTTCCTCCTTCCGGATTAACCCTGATGAATTTCCCCAGTATGAGGGTTTAGTCCAGCTGCTCCTGCATTTCCAGTGGAACTGGGTTGGGCTGGTGGCCCCTGAAGGGGACAATGGAGAACGTTTCCTCTCCTCTCTGGTGCCAATGCTGAAGGAGAAGGAGATCTGCCTGGCCTTCTGCAACCTGTTCATTTCTAATAATATTGCAAGGTTGGATTTAAATGCCCTTCTGAAAACTTTATTTAAAGCTGAAGTGGTTATTCTCTTTGGAGACTTTGGAAATGTTTCACAATTCTTGTTCCGTTTGTATCATGATTTACTATCTAAAAAGTCACCATTTTGGAAAGTGTGGATAATAACTTCCCATTGGACATTTGGTGCGATTGGATATCTACATCATTTGCGAATTTTAAAGCTCTTGCATGGAGCTTTGCATTTTAGGGACCACACTGGGGATGTCTCAGAATTCAGCCGTTTTCTCCTGTCTTTAGACCCCTTGAACCCACAAGGGGACGTTTTCCTCCCACTATGGTGGGAGAGGGTCTTTAAGTGCAGGTTCCATGAACCAGGCAGGTTTGAAAGACATTGTACGGGACAAGAGAATTTACAGAATCTACCATCTTACGTGTTTGAAACAAGCATGACGGGTGAAAGTTACAACATCTACAATGCTGTTCATGCTGTGGCACATGCCTTACACGCAATTCATGGATCAGGAATGAGACCAGCCATGATGAGGATTGGAAAGAGGATCTCCAATGTCCAGCCATGGCAGGTAATCTCTGGCATGTTGTTATCCAATCCAATAGAGAGTTCCTTTATGTATTAGTTGAATCACTGATTAAATATCTGTACCAGTGTATCTGAGAACAGATTAAAACAAGAGTTATTAAAAATAATACAAATTAAGTTTAATCTTTTGTTGAACGTGAGCTTGTGGGCAGGAGAAGAGAAGTAAACCAAACCTCTTGTCCCTATGAGTGTGATGGAAAAGACCTTCTTATAAGGTTCTGGAAGGCCTTCAGCAAAGGTGGTTATTTAGCTGTTTCTGACCAGTTCTGGAGAACTGGTAGTGGAAAGTTTGAGTAGTTCGGAGAACTGGCCAATCCCACCTCTGAATGGCCCCACCAACTCCATCTCTTCTCTGCCTCCCATCGAGTCCCAGTTGATCAGCTGGGTCTTTTTTGGTTGCCCTGCATAGGGGAAAGGAGCTGGAAAACAGGTTAGTGGGGTGGGGAGGGAAGGGGGATTTTGCAGTATATCCTTCCCACACCCACCCAAGCCACACCCACAGAACCGGTAATAAATTTTTTTGACTCCCACCACTGGCCTTTAGTGTTTTATGGAGTTTCCCGCAGTGGCCATTCCAGGCAGGAGGTGTCAAGTCAGTGCCAGATGACAATCTGGGTTCTTTTGTGCATGAAGCATCAACGGGTAAGTTATAGCCCCAGTGGGCATATTGGCAGAACCAGCCCAGTTTCCCTCAGTATGTGGTCTGAATCCGACCTACGTGTTCGTTTCAACCTTGGTTTGTGTTTCTATGGGTTAAGCCGCCTTTGTTTCATTTGCCATTTGTTGTTTGGCTGCCCAGAGTCAGCGTATCCATGAGATGGTGCCGCAGAAATGAAAGCTTGTTGGGGGAAAGCAGCCTCTCCCACGCTCAGCACCCACAGCTGGTCTCAGAGTGTCCTGAGAGTGGAAAAAGACCGAGCAGCCCACCTAACCTGCCCTTGGAGTGTTTTTTAAAATGAATTTTCTATTGTTTACACTGTGCTAGTGCTTAATAAACATCCTGTGGTCTGGGTTATTTTATTTGCTTAGCAGTACAGATTGCGTTCTTCATCTCCAGCCCTTTTTTCCACCCCTGGATAGAATAAGTTCCATATTGGATAATATTCTGTGTCTTCTTCTTTCTGTTTCATCTTCAGTGTAAGTCGGTCCATTTCTGCACAATCCAGTGTCTTCTTAATTATCTCTTTGCCTGGTGGTATTTCTTCATTTTTCCAATGTTGTGCAAATATAATCCTCGCTGCAGTTGCATGACATATTAAATATAGGTATACATTTTGTTTATCACATTTTTCTGATGCTATATATCTAATAGAAAAAGTTCAGGTTTAAAATCTACATGTTTTCCTATCACCTTTTCTAAACACTTATGTATTTTTGCCCCAAATCTTTTTGCTTGAACACAGGTCCAACTCATATGGTAATATGTGCCCGTTTTTTGGTTACAGTTCCAATATTTGCTAGACATATTTTTAAACATTTTGAGTGTTTTGTTTTTGTTTTCTTTTTAATTTTTTTACATTTTTTTTATCATATTTTTTAAAATTGTTGTTGGATGATTGACATGTGTTTATTCCAACCATGTTTAAACTCAGTTACTGATGAGACAATGATGAATGGTTTCCTGGTCTGAAATTTATTTATTTGTTTGTTTGTTTGTATTCCTCCTTTGTTATTTCCACAAGTAACCCAAGATGGCAAACATATCCCATGCACTTTCCTCCTCCTATTTTCCCCACAAGAACAAACCCTTGTGAGTTGGGGCACGAGAGAGAGGGACTGGCCCAAGGTCACCCAGCTGCTTTCATGGCTAAAGTGGGACTTGAATCCACAGCCTCCTGCTTTCTAGCCTGGAATGAAACTGGTTCTCATTATCCTTTCCTGCCTCATTGGACAGTGAAGTGAAGCGACAAACCAGGGCAGGAACTGACTTCTTCATGTCTTCATTGGCTCAATGTTTTCTCCATTCTTGGACTGCAGTTAGAGAGAACCAGTAGAATTGCACTCTGTTGTGGTACAAATCGTTTAATCATTCCTAAAATTATTTTATCATCCTGTAAGCCACCCAGACTCACTTTAAGTCACCCAATGCCACCCAATGAAATTATTTACTAGTAAAATAAATGTAAATAAAATAAAACTCATTAGTCATTTACAAAATCTTGTTCCAAAACCTATATAGCCAAATGTCCAAGGAGCAGAACCGGACCATCAATTCTAGAGTGTTCATTAGAACGTTGGAATGCAGGTATCATTCTGGTAAACCTGGAGTTGAAGAAGCCAGGACAGAAATGCCCAAGGACAAGGAGAGTCTTTTGTAGCATTGGGGAAATTGTCAGATATTGGGTGTTACTCCTGGTAGTTCAGATCTCTCGATGGAGGGAACTCTTCCCATCATGGCTCTGAGACATAGACCCATCTCCTAAGATGATGGCCATCCCAGAATGATAGAAGCCATGACATCTCATTGCTGGCTTTGTGCCCAGTAGTCCATTCTCTGATGGTCTCTCTTTCCCCCCCAGCTTCTTCCCCACATGCTGCACATGGCTGGCTCCTATTCAAATGATCGTCCCTTAGGACTCCGAGGTCCCTCTCACAGTTACTTCTTTTTGAACCAGGTCTCACGTAATCTGTCCTTATACCTTTGGTTTTTCAATATAAATGTAAAACTTTGCTTTTCTCCACATTGAAATTCATGTTGTTGGATAGGCTGCATTGTTCAAGTTTGTCAAGATCTTTCTAGATCCTGAGCTCACCTCCTGGAGGGTTGGCTATTCCTGCCAGCTTAGTGTCCTCTGCAAATTTGATGAGCCCCCCTTCTATCCCCACATTTAAGTCATTTATAAAGATATTGAAGAGTCCTGGGCCCAAGACAGTACCCCACTGCTTACTTCCCTCCATGTGGATGTAATACCATTAAGGACTACGTGTTGAGTACAGTTTGTCAGCCAGCTATAAATCCATCTGGTGGGGATGTTTTCTATTCCATAATTTTCTAGCTTACCAAGAAGTAGGTTGTGGTCTACTTTGCATATTTTAACCAATTACTCCAATTTTTGAAGGTCTCTCTTTTCCCCCCAGCTCCTCCCCTATTTGAGGAAAGTCCAGTTCAACAACAGTGCCGGAGAGGAAGTCTCCCTCTCAGAAAATGGAGTGGGATCTGCTCAATACGATCTCATCAACTGGGTTCTCTTCCGCCATCAATCTTTTATGCCTGTGAAGGTTGGGCAAATCGATCCCGGGTCTCCCTCAAGAAAGGACTTCACCATTACCTCCACTGCAGTCACCTGGGCCTCAGAGGTGAGCTGGAAGGAAATGCTGCAACTCCAGGGAAAGATTCATTCTCTCCTGGGGATACAGAATTCCCTTCTAATTCAACACAGGACTACTGGATCAGAAAATGAGGTAGCCAATGGTGCAAAACCTGCCTTGCATGTAACACATTTGGTGCAAGAAGGGGTTGGGAAAACCATCTGACTGAAAACCAGACGCAACTGGAACAGGCAAGCGTGATCTCCATGGACCATTCAGTTGGATCTTCACGATTCTTTGTTTTAGAAAAGTTGTAGCTCCATGTCACAAGCCTTCCTTTGGACAATGAAGGATCATTTCTAATCTGCAACATACATTGTGGGCTGAGAGTGGCCTGGCCTGAATCCAACAGAACACTTCTTGACTCTTCTGGTAGCCCATCATTAAGACGTTGGAAGACATTCTGGAAAGGGAAACAGGACAATGGAAACAAATAAAAATGTTCATTGCTTAGGCCAACTCAAGCATTTCTCTTTTTCCCTTTTAGAAGGTGCCCTTTGCCCGGTGTGGCATGAAGAGGTGCCAGACAGGAGAGAGGAGAACAGTTCCAGAGGGCAAGCAAGTTTGCTGCTACCAATGTGAGCCTTGTCCAGAAGGGACCATTTCTGATCAAACAGGTAGAGCACACTTCAAATGTAGAACTTTGAGGATCATGTGAGCCATTCAGTAGATCAGAATATTGATCTTTTAAAAATCAGTTTTGGTACATGTCTCAAAGGATTCATATTTTTTGGCAGGACCTCTTAGTTGGTATATTTACGTTGGTTTTATCCCCACAGACCCCTTCCCTACTCATGAGCAATGAAGGGGAGTTTCAGGGTACAACTTACATGTTCCCTATTGTCCTTTCCATTCTCCTATTCCTTTGGCTAAACCAACCAGCAATGTTTTCCTGAAGTTGTGGGATGTGTGGTTCAAGCTTTAATTTTTGCTATTTATTGTGTGTGCTGCTGCTTTCAGTCCTATCAATCTCCCTTGAAATTATTAGACCTGGGAGGGAACATCTACATATGTATGCTAACTCTTTCCTGTAAAAGAAATGAACTATTCTATTCTATTCTATTCTATCCTATCCTATCCTATCCTATCCTATCCTATCCTATCCTATCCTATCCTATCCTATCCTATCCTATCCTATCCCATCCCATCCCATCCCATTCCATTCCATTCCATTCCATTCTATTCTATTCTATTCTATTCTATTCTATTCTATTCTATTCTATTCTATTCTATTCTATTCTAATTATCTCTGTCTCTCTGTCTCTTTGCTGGTTTCAGGTGTGTCTCAGTATAAATAAAGACAGATCTTGGTATTTGCCTCAATAAGTTTTATGTTTTTATTCAGCTGAATAAAGTTGGGTTCCTCTAAGCAAGAGGGAACCCCCAACACACGTTGACACTTGTATTTATATGTTTGCAACATTGGCCAGTTGTCCACCCAGAAGCACTGGCACACTCTAGAGAAGATAAAGAAGTGTAGAAACAGCCACCCACTGCTCCTGGAGGTCCTCCAAGGAAATTGGGTTGTATCTCAGGGACGTTGGGGGTTTCCTGAGGAACTTTCCATGACCTTGAAGGCCTGCAGAGGCAACGGTGCCCTTGGCACATATGCTTCTTCAAGACTGTCAAGAGAAATATTAGATTCCCGCTCTTCCCTTTCTCTCTCTCTGCCTCTCCCTGCCTCCCTCCCTCTCTCTCTTTCTCCCTCCCTCTCTCTTTGTCTCTCCATCTCTCCCTCTGTCCCTTCCTCTCTCTGATACTGCACACATACACACAAAAGAACAATCTAAAGTGGCTCAGCACGCTCCTTGATGAAGATCTGTCGGTCCTCTTGGGATACCAATATAAAGTATGGAAAAAGTTTGCAAACTCTGTGGCAACAAAAGCCACAGTAGCCAAGGAAATGACCGGTGATTGGAGAGGACCTTGATTTTCTCAAAAGCAAACTGATACTTGTTTCTGACTGACCTATGTTCAGGCTCATCCTAAATTAAAATTATTTGCCCTTTTTGATGCACCCTAAAGTGTTCTGTGGGTGATTCCATCAACACATTTGTGGATTGGCCACAAGAGAAAGAGGACAGTTATGTCACCCCTGAGGGAAGGTTAATTCTCCTGAGAAATGCTTCCAAAATCCTTAGACAAAGACTTTCATCTTATCATTTGATCTTGATTTCAGATGCAGCCCACTGTGACCCCTGCCCAGAAGACCAATATCCCAACAAAGAAAAGGACCACTGCGTTGCCAAGAAGATCCACTTCCTCTCCTATCAAGAGACTCTGGGATACACTTTAGTTTCTCTCGCTCTTTTTCTCTCCATGATCACATCTGTGGTCCTGGGAATTTTCTTCAAGTACCGTGACACACCAATCGTCAAGGCCAACAACCGAGATCTCTCCTACCTCCTCCTGGTCTCCCTCCTGCTCTGCTTCCTCTGCTCTTTCCTCTTCATTGGTCGACCTGAGAAGCTCACCTGTCTCTTCCGACAAACAACCTTTGCCATTCTCTTTTCCCTTGCAGTTTCCACTATCCTGGCAAAAACTGTCATGGTGGTTTTGGCTTTCATGGCCACCAAACCAGGGAACAGAAAAAGGAAACTCTTAGGAAAACCACTGACCAACTCCATTGTCTTAGGATGCCCCCTGATCCAAGCCATTCTTTGCGCCACTTGGCTGGTAACCTCTCCCTCATTTCCCAACTGGGACTTCCACTCCTTGGTAGGAGAGGCCATCTTGGAATGTAATGAAGGCTCAGCTTTGATGTTTTATGCTGTCCTTGCCTACCTGGGTTTCCTTGCCATGGTCAGTTTCACAGTGGCCTTTCTGGCTAGGAAATTGCCCGACAGCTTTAACGAAGCCAAGTTCATTACTTTTAGCATGCTGGTCTTTTGCAGTGTTTGGATCAGTTTCCTCCCCACCTACCTGAGCACCAAAGGGAAGTCCATGGTGGCCGTGGAGATCTTCTCCATCTTGGCCTCTGGGGCTGGTCTCTTGGCTTGCATCTTTTTCCCCAAGTGCTTCATTATCTTACTGAGACCAAGTCTTAATTGTAGAGAAAATATGATAAGAAACAAGAATCTCTAAGAATCTCTTTATTTATTTTTGAGGCATATTTAGGATGGGACAGACCGTAAGAACCAAGAACCCATGAAGGCCATTTGCTCTTGGTGTCTGACAAAGAAGCAAACTATTCTCAGAACAAAAGGATGATTCCTAATGGGACAATGTGAAGACCAGGGGTGGGGAGAAGGAGAACCATGCAAGCCCTGCGCAGAGAAAACCAGAGCTGGTTTTGATCCTTCAGTATTGAAATGGTGTATCGAATAAAGTTTTGCTTTTGGGAGTACAAAGTTCCTGAGAGTGCCTACTTCTGTTGGGTTCGCTAGTTGGACTGTTGACATGTAGTTCAAGTTATTTCAGATTTTATGGTTTCTCCAGATTTTAGTTCAGGTTATTTTAGATTCAGATAGGGCAGCCGCGACTTCTGAAGGGAAGCCATTCCACTAGTTTGTTGTTTTTGCTGTTAGGAAATTCCTCCTTAGTTCTCGGTTGGATTTCTCCTTGGTTGCTTCTTGTCCTGCCTGTCAGCGTTCCAAGTAAACCCTCTGTACAATTCAGAACTGCAAAACAAAGTCCATCCAAGTAAGCATTTATGAAAGATAGTCATTTTGACCAGGGGTGGGATTCCAATTTTTTAACAACCGGTTCTATGATCATATGATAAGGTGGGTTGGGTGGGAGCAGCTTCAGCAGGTCTGGTCAGCAGATGTCTGGCCTTCAGGTAGGGGTCTTTTTTGTTGATTGATGTCACGGTCTAATTTGAGGGCAGTCACGTACCACGATTGTAGCATTTCAGGTATGTCTCTAATGTTTCAGGCCTTTTTTACTTCTGGGTCAATGGCGTTTTTGAAACAGTGCAGGATGATTCTTTCAGGCCAGTCCATGAGGTGGATTACAACCCTTCTAAAGTCCCATACAAAGTCTGATAAGGGTCGCTTGCCCTGTTTCATTTCCATTAATTTGTCCTCATTTCCCCCCACTCTGTCTGGATTCTCAAATCTGAATCTCAACAAATGAATAAAAGCATTGACATCCTATAGCTCTGGGACCTGTTTGTAGTGGAGTTGGACCACCCAGTCAGAAGCATCCCCCTCATTCATCCCATCTGTTGTTGCGGTGACCAGATCGCGCTCTCTTGCATATTGGCCTCCAAATTGGTCTCTGTGAGACCAGATTCGAGTGAGGAAATAAGCGAAATGTTCATGCCATCTGTCAAAAGTTGCCTTGAACAGCATCTGGTCTGATCTGGGGGTGGGGTGGGGAGGTGGTGTCGCTATGGCAACCGCAGGCTGAGCTGGAATGAAAGGAGCCTGACGAGGCGTGTACCTACTTTGAAAGGGTCTTCTGAGGTCTGGCTGGGTTGGGGCTCTCCGGAAGAAGGGTCACTGCAGGGTTGCTCCGAGTGGGGGTTGATTAGGGGCCTGCCATGAAGAAGCCGGTTGTTGCCTTATTCCCTTCATGGGGGAAGGGGGGTGGGGTGGCTGCCACCTGCTGCCTGTGCAGATCCCTTTGTTGGTAAGGGATCGCTGATTCTGTTTGGGCCCAGGGCATTGCTGGTACTGGCATCCACTGGCACAGGATCCAGCCTTGGCCAGGATAAAATCCCCACCCTGGAGGGATACTCTCTGCAGGGGGTAATCTCCTTTCTGGTTGGGGGAGGGGGAGGACTGGGAGTTCGTAACATACCCATTTTAGTCTGCATCTCTCGTCTCTCCCTTGAAATTCGATCCTGCCAGGCTGGGCTGCTTCGCTGGCCATCTCCAACTGATACCAGAGTGAATTCTTCTTCCCTCCTTAAACTGGGGAAGGGAAACGTGGGCTGCGTTATGCTCCAGCTTGCCTGGATAGTTTGTGGCTTTGAGGCATAACTTTCCAGCTTTAGCTGGTGGAGCTGTTGTGAGATTCCTGCCAATGATTGGCTTCGGGATGTAATCCTCTGGCTGCCATCTTGGGAGGCATCTGATGCAATTGGGGCTCCATACCTGCAATCTGTCTCCCTTGCAGTATGTCGAGGGCTTGAGAAAGAGATTTGTTCCGGCAGCTTTTCTTCTGGTACCGTCTGACAACTCCCCCACGAGTCTGATCCTTTGGGCCGGGCTCCTAAATCTTGTCTCTCTTCTGCATGCCTCAAGGCCTGCATTACCTCCTCCGAAGGGGGGATGGGGATTCAGCTCATCTTCTGTAGAATAGAATAGAATAGAATAGAATAGAATAGAATAGAATAGAATAGAATAGAATAGAATAGAATACCTGAATTTCACAGAATCTTAGCTAGGGGCTCTCCCAAACCCCTGCGAACCCCCAGCAGCCCCCCCCCAGGTTAGGGTTAAAGGGGATAAACAATGGAAGATTATAATTCAATATAAGTCTGTGTATTATTATTAGAACTAGATAAGTTTGTTTAACACAACAAATATGATTGTTAATATTTTATTCATAGTAAGAGGAATGGCATTTAGAATATGGAGATTGGCATAAAGATAACATACTGAAAATATTGAATAATCAAAGAAAGAAAGATTATAACTTAACAAAATATGCGTGTTAATATCAAAATCTTATAAGATTGTCAACTTTATTAAAAATGAAGAATATTGTTATATTTGTATTAAGATGTAAGACACTCCACTGCCACACTGTTCACACAACGATATGTCTGTACAAATAAGAAAAACAAAACATTTATTAAAAAAAACCCGTCATATAATATTGATTGGTTATCTGGATTACAGCCCTCTAAAACTGTCACACTTGTTATGCAATGTAGCTCAGTGTCATGTCATCTATCACTCACCCCAGGTATTGTTTCTCTTATTCTTCTTTTATTTTTCTTATATGTATCCATTTCATGTATTCACAACTATGTATACACTTATACTTATTATCTTGTAAACAATTGGCAAATCAAATAAATAAATAAATAAATAAATAAATAAATATGTCTTAGATAGGTGGTTTTGGGTTTTTGTCAGAGTATATTCATGAACTGGAATAGAGCTTGGTAACAAGGTCAGCCAATGAATAGGCATAGCAACTAAATCAGCCAATGAGGACTGTTTGGAAACTGAAATTAGAAGTAGCCTAGGCGTGGCTCTATATTAAGCTCTGCAGCTCTGGAGCTGTGTTGAGCTCTGAGTCTGTCTATTGAAGATGAAACTAACCTGCTTGCTTGCTTGCCTGCTGAAGTTACTTGCAAAATGTTTCTGTCTGAGTTTGCTCCATGTTGGAGAAATCTACAATTAGTTTGTAAAATCTACTTATTATGTTTATAAAGATGTTAAATGAAGCATCAGACATCTGTGTTTATTTTTCTGGCGCTGAATTAACGCTGCAAAACTCTGAATAGTTATTTTTTTTAAAGCAAGCTCTTCTTATTTGGCTTAATAGTTTGACAGGTAAGTTGCTTGCTTCTGCCTCACTATGACTGTGCAGCCTGCCCCCCCATTCCCCCGCCCCCCCTCTACCCTGCCCCCCCAGGGGTGGATTCAACCGGTGTAACAACCAGTTTGGTGAGTGTGTGCGTGCACTGTTTAAAAAACACCCAATTTCATCTCTAAAACTTACCTTCTGCTGTAGCCGCGGTGAGTGAAACAGTGGAGGTGTGGCAATCCGTTGTGCCGTGTAAATCAGCTGGACTGCAAAACACGGAAATATAGGACAGACTAGGACTGGGACGGGTGGACGGGGCCAACTAATCGCTGGAACTACCGGTTCGCTTGAATGGGTCTGAACCACCTGAATCCCCAATTATAACTTCAAAAAAGGCAACTATGATCTTATAGACAACGATCTCTCATCCCTTGATTGGCTATCTCTATTCACTGGATCCAATACTGTTGAAGACCATTACAACATATTTTTAATTGAAGTCAGAAGAGTCATCAAACTATATGTACCAACAACTCCCCCCCCCAAAAAAAATAGATTACCCATAACATTAAGGAAACTTCAATCCAAAAAGAGATCACTCTGGTGGAAAAACAAATCTGGTCACGTTGCCAAGTTCAAAAGCCGATATAAAAATTTATGCCACCAGATAAGGACTGAATGCACCAATTATCACATTAAACAAGAGGAAAACCTTCTAAGCACCAATTCCACCCGTGCTTTTTACAATTTTGTAAACAACAAACTAAAAGACTCAAGGTCCATCCCACCCCTGATAGGACCTAATACTAAAGACTGCAACGACAACACCATTAAAGCCAACCTCTTTAACACATTCTTTGGCTCAGTATTTGTAAACAGCAATGGATCATGCCCAGTATTTCCTAGCCGAACCACAGACAACTACAATGATCTAATACATACTGATTTTACAGAAGACAATGTTGAAAAAGCACTATGCAATCTAAAACCATCTCTATCTATTGGACCGGATGGAATATGTGTCTACTTCTTCAAAAAGCTATCCACTGCCATAGCCGAACCTCTAAGCATAATCTTTGAAAAATCTTTCAGGACCAGCTCCTTGCCTAACCTATGGTCACAAGCCACGGTCATCCCCATCTTCAAAAAGGGAGACCCCAGCCTAGTTGAAAATTACAGGCCAATCTCCTTATGCTGCGTCACCTGTAAAGTCATGGAATCAATTATTAAACAATCCATTATCCTCCACTTAGAGACAAACAACCTACTCTCCAATAAACAATTTGGTTTTAGGAAAAAAATATCCTGTAATCTGCAACTCTTACACTGCAAAAACATATGGACTACACAACTCGATCAGGGCAAAGCAATAGACGCAATCTACATAGATTTCTGTAAAGCCTTTGATTCAGTGGTACATGACAAACTACTCCTAAAACTAAAATCTTATGGTATCTCTGGACCACTGCATAACTGGACAGAAGCATTCCTGTCAAACAGACAACAAATGGTCAAAATTGGGAGCGTCCTATCAAATTCTGTACCTGTCAACAGTGGTGTCCCCCGAGGCAGTGTTCCAGGACCAACTCTTTTCATACTCTACATAAATGACCTCTGTGATCATATTAAGAGCAACTGCGTTCTTTTTGCTGATGATGTAAAGCTGTTCAATACCACAGACAATACTGCTACCCTTCAAAAAGATCTTGACTATGTATCAGAATGGTCAAACAAATGGCAACTTCAAATCTCAACAAATAAATGCTCTGTCTTACATATTGGCAAAAAAACTCAGAAAATAAAATACAAGCTGAATAGTCAAGACCTTGTTGATGATCCAAACTCTGTCAAGGACCTTGGAGTACTCACCTCTAATGATCTAAGTCAGGGGTGGGCAAACTTTTTGGCTCGGGGGCCGCATTGACTTTTAAAATTTGACAGACGGGCCGGGTCAGCACAAGATTTTTTGGGAATCGCCCCCTTCCCCCTCTTCTCCTCCTTCCTCCTCGGAGGCTCCCCTCCCCTCGGAGGCTCCTCCCCTCGGAGGCCCTCTGAGTCAGGAGTTGCTACCGCCGGCGCAGCTCCGTGCGGCTCCAGTCCCGCGTTGCCTCGGGAAGGGAAAGGCAAAAAGGAAGAGCCGCGGCGGTGGTTTGCAACGGCAGCAGCGGCACCGGAGGCTCAGGCTCAGCGGCTCCTGGTTTTGCCTTTTCCTTCCCAAGGCAACGCGGGACTGGAGCCACACGAAGCTGCGCCGGCGGTAGCAACTCCTGACAGCCCCAGCCGGACACCTGAGCGGAGCCCGGGTGGAACTGCCTCTTGCTGCTGCCGGAGCACCGCCGGGTCGCCTCCTCCAAGCAGCCTGCCCGCCCACCAAGCTTCCCCTCTGCCGCGCGGCTCGGGGCCAGGCGCAAGCACCCGCGAGTTAAAAGGAAGCCGAAAGTTGCTGGGAAGTTGCTCGGGTGCTGGGAGCAGGCTTTTAAAGTGCCGCCCGAGCAAAGTTTAAGCCTGGAAGGCCCGAAATCCGAGCAACTTCCCAGCAACTTTCGGCTCCCTTTTAACTCGCGGGCGCTCACGCCTGGCCCGAGCCGCGCGGGCGGAAGGGAAGCCCGGCGGGCGGGCAGGCAGGCTGCTTGAGGAGGCTCGGCTTCCGTCCGCCAGGCGCGGCGCCCGCGAGTTAAAACGAAGCCGAAAGTTGCTGGGAAGTTGCTCCGTTTTCCAGGGCTTTGCAGAGGCAAAGTTTGCAGGCTGGAGCGTCTTCCCGCCGAGGAGCGGGAAGGGTTCCGCCCGGCGGACGGGGCGGGCTGCTTAAACTTTGCTCGGGTGGCACTTTAAAAGCCTGCTCCCAGCACCCGAGCAACTTCCCAGCAACTTTCGGCTTCGTTTTAACTCGCGGGCGCTCGCGCCTCGCCCCGAGCCGCACGGCAGCCCGCTCCAAGCAGCCCGCCCGCCCATCGGGCGGAACCCTTCCGCTCCTCGGCGGGAAGACTCTCCAGCCTGCAAACTTTGCCTTTGCAAAGCCCCGGAAAACCGAGCAACTTCCCAGCAACTTTTGGCTTCGTTTTAACTTGCGGGTGCTCGCGCCTTGCCCCGAGTGGGGCGATATACTATCAAATCCCGCACGGCGGAGGGGAAGCCCGGAGCGCTGCCGGCTCGCCTCTCCAAGCAGCCCGCCTGCCCGCCCGCCCGCCGGGCAAAAAAATCAGAAAAGGCAATACAAGCTGAATAGTCAAGATCTTGTTGATGACTCAAGCTCTGTAAAGGACCTTGGAATACTCACCTCTAATGATCTAAGTGCTAGAGCCCACTGCAACTACATAGCCAAAAGGCATTAAGAGTTGTTAACCTAATCCTACGTAGCTTTTTTCTGGTAATATCACACTACTAACCAGAGCATACAAAACATTTGCTAGACCAATACTCGAATACAGTTCATCAGTCTGGAACCCACACTACGTATCTGATATTAGCACAATTGAGAAAGTCCAGAAATATTTCACAAGAAGAGTTCTCCACTCCTCTACTCGTTGCAGAATACCTTATGCCACCAGACTTGAAATTCTAGAACTTGAAAACCTTGAATTACGCCATCTTGGTCTGACTTAAGCATGGTATATAAAATCATACATTGCAATGTCCTACCTGTCAATGAATACTTCAGCTTCAACCATAACAACACAAGAGCACACAATAGATACAAACTCAAAGTAAACCGCACCAAACTTGATTGCAGGAAATACGACTTCAACAATAGAGTGGTCAATGTCTGGAATACTCTACCCGACTCTGTAGTTTCTTCCCCAAACCCCAAAAACTTTAACCTTAGACTGTCTACTATTGACCTCACCCCTTTCCTAAGAGGCCTGTAGGCGTGCATAAGCGCACCAACGTGCCTACCGTCCCTGTCCTATTGTTTCTCTTATTGTTTCTCTTATTCTTTTTATTTTTCTTATATGTACCCATTTCATGTATTCACAACTATGTATACATTTATACTTATTATCTTGTAAACAATTGGCAAATCAAATAAATAAATAAATAAATAAATAAATAAATAAATAAATAAATAAATAAAGTGGCTGTTTTGTTTCCCCAATGTCCAGATCTGCACATGTCTCTATTGCATTCTGCTGCATACAACAAATTGCTCAATTTGTGTCTTGAGTGTTTTATCCTTGAGGTGGATAACTTTCTGCCTTAATGTATTATTGGGTTTAAGGTATGTTGCTTGAAAATCAACCAACTGGCAGAAAGTCAAAATAGGGAACTGCTTGTCTAATCCTGCGTCAGTTAACAGTGGTGTTCTGCAAGGCAGCATTTTCAGACCCAAACTTTTCTTGCTCTATATCAACAATTTATGTGATCAGCTTAAAAGCAATTGTGTCCTCTTTGGCCATGATGTCAAGTTATTTATTCTATTTATAAAATTATTTGTGAAGTGATCTCAACTATGTGTCTGAATGGTCATCTATTTGGCGAGTTCAAATGTTGATCAATAAATGCTCTATCTTACATATTGGTCAATGTAATCAAAATGTTAAGTATAAGGTAGGTGGTATCGAACTAGCAGATGATCCTTACTTTGTTAAGGACCTAGGTGTACTTATCTCTGATGATCTATGCTCCAAAGTTCATTGTAACAGCATTGCTAGAAAAGCACTAAGAGTTGTTAAATTAATTCTATGAAGTTTCTTTTCTGGAAACACTGTATTGCTAACCAGAGTTTATACAACTTGTGCCTGACCAGTCTTGGAGTACTGTTCAACTCTTTGGAATCCCTACCATATATCTGATATTAGCACAATCCAGCGGGTTCAGAAGTACTTTACAGGAAAAGTTTTGCATTCTTCAGCACGTAATTGAATTCCCTACGCTACTAGGCTCAAAATTCTTGGTTTGGATAACATGGAACTGCATCGCTTGCAGTCTGACTTAGGTATTGCATATAAAATTGTATGTAGTAATTTTACCTGCAAATGACTTTTTCTGTTTTAATCGGAATAATACACGTGCAAATAACTGTTTTAAACTCAATGTAAACCGCTCTAAACTTGACTGTAAAAAAATATGATTTTTGTAGTAGAAGCGCACCAACATGCCTACCGTCCTTGTCCTATTGTTTCTTTTATTTTTCTTATATGTATCTATGTATTCATAACTATGTTTTTACTTATACCTATTATCTTGTAAGCAATTGACAAACCAAATTTAAAAATAATAATAAAGTCTGGAATGCTCTACCTGATTCAGTTGTCTCAGCTACAAATTTTCACAGTTTTAGTCACAAATTGACTTCTGTGGACCTCGCTTCATATTTAAAAGGTATATAAAGGGGGCATCATAAGTGCACTAAAGTGCCTATCATGCTTTTCATTTTATTTTTATATTATTCATGTTTTCATCTTTGTTTGACAAATAATAAATAAATAAATAAATCCCCCTGAGTTTTGCATATATTCTTGTATGGGATGACAACATGCTCTGTTTGTTTTTCTCATCTTTGTCTGTTTTGGAGAAGCTCCTACTGGTTCTTTTTCTGGATTTGAGGAAGGCCAGGTTGGGATATCCACAAGCTCTGTGCATTTCCTTGATTCCTAAAGCACATCAAGGAAGCCCTCAGCACTTGTGGCTTCTAGGATGAGAAATCAAACATATTCAAGGAAAAAATACCAGTTACCTTTAGAAAAGCACCTTGGGGACAACCATGACCTGCACTGAGACTCTGCATGGACATCATGTGTTTCCATTGTTTGTCTACCCCATAATGCCTCCAATGGAACCCCCTTACCTGTGGGACCTTGAAGAGGCTGAAGATGGAAGCCATCAGCCTTGAGGATTTGGAGTTGAGACCTCCAATGACAGAGAGTAGAGGGTGCTGCCTGTCACATTTGTAACCTGGAACCATTCGGCCTTGTGTGGAGAGCAGGGAGAGGCTGAATAAAGAAATCCTCCTCTCCAACTTGTGATTGTCGTAGATGTGGAAACCAAGGGTGACGTTGAGCAGAAGAACCAGATCCTTGTTGACCTCTCCGACTGCAAACACCAAGGCCAGGAACTGCTGGTAGTTCTTGCTTATGACGCTATTGTGAGAAAAAAACCTTCTCTTAATGGAATGGAACAGAACAGAATATGGAATAGAAGGGGTGTTCTATGGAGCAGCAAGTCCCAGGTTCCACAAGGCTTATTTATTAAGGATCTTCTCTGATTAAAAATTGATAGTTTTATGAGAAAGCAGAAAAGGATCACAGACCATGTTATACCCTTCTCTCCTCCCTCCCTTTTTCACTTTTTCCTCCAGTGGTTCCAATCCTTCCCAGTCGCTCCTCTTCCACCCTGATTCATTTGAGTCTCTCTTGGAGAAGCTTTTTCAGGTCTGGTGACCATTGCTAAGCAGAAGTGCTCAGATTTCCTGAAGGCCATGATTCATGAGCTCTGCAGATTCCAACACTGGGTTTTATCATTTTTACAATGCCCCACCCTGGAAAAGCTCTGAGCTTCTCCTTGTATCTTCCAGCACGACTTTCAGTCCAAGTTCATATTATAAGTCAGCTACTGAATTAGACCAACACCAGATCTAAGGGGTTGTCCCTCCTTACAACTTATGTTATCCTGATGAAGAGTTCTGGAAAGGTTGAGAATTCTAGCTTATTTTGTGAATTTTTACTGAGAAAAGTACGAAGATCTCAACTACACTAGGAAATTGCAAACCTCACTAGAAGAAGAGTTTCCTAAGGGAATCCCTAAGCCCCAAACAAAGGAAATAATGATCTAAGCCTCCAGGTGAAACTTACTCCTTTCCGAAAACACGTGAAAATAGGCTTTCTTCATAGCCTTGAAAATTGAAGGCAACAAAGGTTTGCAGGTTCAAATTCCCACCAATGATGAAGTCACCGGACCTGTAATAGTCCCATTGTTCCGGGGTCTGGAAAGGGTTGGTCAACACACAGACTCTTTGCTTCCCCTGAGTAGAAGTTGGAGGCAGGAGCCAGAAGAGAAGCAGCAATGGGAAAAGAGCCATTCTTCTCACCTTCCCTCCTAGATCAGAAATCAAGGTTTGTGTAAAAGTTAAATTGTAGGTGGCACTTGAAATCTCCCCAGACCTTGGCACAATAGAGACAGTCATGCCACCTGGATGGCCTTGGGGCAAATTTATGTCACCCACGCTTCCTCTTACCTGTGTTTGGGCTGTGACCGAAGAGAAAAACCCAGGAGTTAGTTCCTTGCAAGACAAGGAAAGATGTTACTTTTGCCACCTCTGGAGAAACCGGAGCATGCTTCTTGAAACGGATTTTGATCTTGGAAAGATTTTTATCTAGGTAGAAATCCACAGGGGATACATGAAGCATTACTGTTCTTCTGATAATTGCAAGGAAAAGGAACTTTCTATTGCTTCTCTACCTACACCAGAAAGGGGAAAACATGTTTGTGCTTCTTTTGGTTAATCCCCATAGCAAATGAACCTGCAAGCCAAGAGGAAGGAGGGCGTGTGGCCTAAATATCAAGCATACAATTATGCATTTATGATTTATTCAGAGAGCATGAGCACTAATGGGCCATGGTGGCCAACTTGACATGGGACCATTCAACAATTCAATGTAATCATTTAAAATAATTAAAACATTATTTTCATTTTGGTCATTCCTATTTCATTCTGACTTCCTTTTTCATCCTTTCTTTCATGATTCTATTCCACCATTTCTTTGATGTTAGTGTAACTCTTGTCCCTCGAAGAGTTGGCCGCAGTGAGTTGTCCTAGATTTTACACCTATTGTTTTGTAAGTCTTCAGTGCTATTGCTATTATGTTGGCAATCCTATTTTCATCAACAGCCCCACGAAAAAGGGCTGCTGAGTTTTGTCCAAACAACTCCCTTCTATTTTGAAGCCACAATGTTCTTCTTCTGCCTGGACCTCATTTGCTTTCAATCTTTCCCTGGAGGATGAAGTGAAGGAGGCCGTATTTTTCCAGGTGTTGCATCACATGCCCATGTTGTCATCCCTTACAAGAATAGATGCAAAACTCAGGAGGATTTTAATCCAACACAAGATAGCAATAGCAATAGCACTTAGACAAATTGCAGGCAGCTGGCAGTCAGCAGAAGCAGCCTGCATTACTGCATTCTAACCACAGGGAGAGGAGAGGAGAGGAGAGGAGAGGAGAGGAGAGGAGAGGAGAGGAGAGGAGAAGAGAAGAGAAGAGAAGAGAAGAGAAGAGAAGAGAAGAGAAGAGAAGGAGGGAGGGAAGGAAGGAAGGAAGGAAGGAAGGCCAATAGCAATAGCACTTAAGACTTATATACCACTTCACAGTGGTTTACAGCCCTCTCAAAGCAGTTTACAGAGTCAGTCTCTTGCCCCCAACAATCTGGGTCCTCATTTTACCCATCTAGGAAAGATGGAAGGCTGAGTTCAACCTGGAGCCTGGTGAGATTTGAACTGCCAAATTGCAGACAGCTGACAGTCAGCAGAAGCAGCCTGCAGTACTGCACTCTGGCCACTGTGCCACTGATCATGATTGCCAACATCTGACGATGGGAATAGAAGAAGAAGGTTCATTTTATGTATACAACTGGATTAATAGCTTTTTTATGTTGTAATGACGAGGCAGTCGAGTTGTTTGATCATGAACAACTGAATCATGATGATCTTTATTGGAGTATAGTCTTGCATTTATATACATTTTTAGTTATCCTCCATCATTGGTTAACTTTGGTTACTGTTTAACTTTGGTTACTGTTTAGTACAGTAATCCATACAATTAATTATCTCTAGTTAAAGTCTAACATATGTTTACTTCCCCTCTCTAATCCTCCTTTATCCATAGATTAGTGACTTTGTTTGCCTGAGTTGTATTTGCTTGGAAACATTCTTTATCTGAGGTTTGCCATCCGATATTGGAACATTCCTGCAATTACAACTCTACAACTGGTCTGTTGCTCAGTGGTCCAAAGTCCTCTTTTCTGATGAGAGCAACTTTTCCTTCTCATTTGGAAACCAAAGACCCAGAGTCTGGAGGAAGAATGGAGAGGCACACACTGCAAGATGCTTGAAGTCCAGTGTGAAGTTTCCATAGTCTGTGTTGATTTGGGGAGACATGTCATCTGCTGCTGTTGGTCCACTGTGCTTCATTAAGTCCAGGGTCAACGCAGCCATCTACCAGGAGATTTTGGAGCACTTCATGCTTCCTTCCACAGATGAACTTTATGGGGATGCTGACTTTGTTTTCCAGCAGGACTTGGCACCTGCCCACACTGCCAAAAGCACCAAAACCTGGTTCAATGACCATGGGAGTACTGTGCTTGATTGGCCAGCAAACTCACCTGACCTGAACCCCTAGAGAATCTATGGGGCATTGCCAAGAGAAGGATGAGAGACATGAGACCGACCAATGCAGAAGAGCTGAAGGCCGCTATTGAAGCATCCTGGTCTTCCATAACACCTCAGCAGTGCCACAGGTTGATGGCTTCCATGCCACGCCGCATTGAGGCAATAATTGCTGCAAAAGGGGGCCAAAACAAGTACTGAGTACATATGCATGCTTATACTTTTCAGAGGTCCAATATTGTTCTATGTACAATCCTTGTTTTATTGATTGCATGTAATATTCTAATTTTCTGAGATTGTGGATTTGGGGTTTCCATGAGCTGTAACCATAATCATTTCAATTATGACAAATCATGGCTTGAACTATCTTGCTTTGCATATAATGAGTCTATCTCATATATTAGTTTCAGCTTTTAGGTTGCATTCCTGAAATAAATGAACTTTTGCACAATATTCTAATTTTTTGAGTTTTACCTGTATTCATTAATTCTCAGCAGAATGTCACAGTTTATAAATCAAACTCCCCCACAGACCAATTTTCCTGCTCCTCAGCAATTTAATGCATGGTAGTTGCAGTGCATAACTTATGTATTTCCTACCAACCTTTCCTCCTCTCTTTTGCATCTCATTGGGACAAGCAGATACTAATCTATATATATATAAACGAAATGCCACTCATGCATCATCACAAAATCTCCAGAACCATAAAGCCTACAAACTTGAAATTTGGCATGTATGTTCCTCTTGGCTTCTAGGGGCTCACTAAGAAAGGATTTTTCAAAATGACCATCAGAGCATTTAGAGTATTTCCTATTTTGTTATTATTAACACGCTCTGATGCTAAGGAGTTCTACTCCCCCTCCCCACCTGAAAAGAAATCTGTTCCAAAAGCAAAACACAAGCAGAGGAGTATCAGTTTCAGTTTCACAACACCAAGCAGCTTTAATACAGAACAGTTGAGCTAAGCCACACTCAGGCTCGTTGCTGTCTCATCCCTGCTCACACAGCAAATACCATTTCAGTTTCCAAACAGCCCTCAACTCTCTCACACACTGACAAGACGCTAGTCAGATGAATACCGATGGATGCTGGTAAGCAGAGGCACAATTTTTTTCCTCCTTCTTTTCCTCCCCAAAAACTAAGCCCGACCACATAGTTTCGTAAGGAAGAACGGGTATTGATTGAGCTAGTCTTTTCATAAAGGAGGGAGTGGGAGGCTCAAGCTTTACTATTTATTATTTAAGGGTGTGCCTCTTCTTTCAGAATAACAGAATAACCAACTTGAAAGGGACCCTGGAGGTCTTCTGGTCCAACATCCAGCTGAATCTGGAGACCCTATACCGATTCAGACCAGTGATTGTCCAACCTCTTTCAGCACTATCATTCACTTACATCAGGGGTCCCCAACCCCTAGTCCGTGAACCAGCCCCAGTCCACAGCATGGGAAAAACTGGACCACACAAAGAACCAAAGCCCCATCCAACAACACACGGCCCCTCCGGTCCATGGAAAACCCTTCTCCACAGAACCCTGGTGCCCAAAAGGTTGGGGGGGGGTCATTGACCTAGGAAATTGATAGACCTATTGGGAAAATGGGAGACCTGTCTATCAATCTCTGCTAACCTTCCTCTGGGGAAAAATTATTCAAAAAAAGATGTTGAGACTCAAGAAAGAGTGCAGAGAAGAGCAACCAGGATGATTATGGGGCTAGAGGCTAAAACATATGAAGAACGGTTACAGGAACTGGGCCTGGCTAGTCTTGGGAAGAGAAGCACCATGGGAGACAGAATAGCATCTTCCTATATTTGAGGGGCTGCCCCAGAGAGGAGGAGGCAGTCAAGCTATTCTCCCAGGCACCTGAAGACCAGACAAGGAATAATGGATGGAAACTGACCAAGGAGAGATTCAACCTAGAAATAAGGAGAAGTTTTCTGACAGTGAGAAGAATCAACCCATGGAACAAAAGTTGCCTTCGGAAGTTGTAGGAGCTTCATCCCTGGAAGCTTTCAAGTATAGAGTGGACTGCCATCTCTCAGAAATGGTGTAGGGTCTCCTGCTTGGGCAAGACGGGCTTACTAGATGGCTTACAAGGTCCCTTCCAACTCTGTTAATCTATTAATCAATGAGCAGATTTGAAGTACAAAGCAGAGATATTGACCTAGAGAGCAGTCAGTGCTTTGTCTTTGGACCTCTCTTTCCTTTCTCCCTCCCGTATTAAGTTTCCCTGTAAACCACTTTTCAACAATGCACAGTTTCATGTCCTTTCCTCTCTCTTTCTGTGAATCCTCTCAGCCCAGAACAATGTACAATGTACACATAATGAAAGTAACAAGATTCCTGACAAACAGATCTATCCAAATTCTGTAGGTATAAATTGGAAATAACACAGTTCACAATTTCTGTCACTCTGAAATGTGCAGAAGGCATTGAAGAGCCCACTGACTCTTGCAAACTGACCAAGACAGCTGGAGATGAACAGATTCTTGTCTCTGGCAAACTTATCATGAAGGATGGATTGCCTTTTTGACCCACCATATTGTGCATATAGGGTGATTCAGTTACTAACTATGGGCTGGCCATAGTAGAAAGGAGGCAGTCATGTTACCCTTAAGGGAGGGATAATGCTCATAGCAGATGCAATGAAATCCTTACACAAATATTCTTGATTTCAGATGCAGCTCACTGTGACCCCTGCCCAGAAGACCAATATCCTAACAAGGACAAAGACCATTGCATTGCCAAGAAGATCCACTTCCTTTCCTGTCAAGACACCCTGGGATCTATTTTGGTTTATCTCACTCTTTCGCTCTCTGTGACTACATTTGCAGTTCTAGTGATATTCCTTAGACATCGTGATACTCCAATTGTCAAGGCCAACAACCGAGATCTCTCCTACCTCCTCCTGGTCTCCCTCCTGCTCTGCTTCCTCTGCTCCTTCCTCTTCATTGGTCGACCTGGGAACCTCACCTGTCTCCTCCGACAAACTGCCTTTGCCATTCTCTTTTCCCTTGCAGTTTCCTCTGTCTTGGCAAAAACTGTCATGGCCTTCATGGCTACCAAACCGGGGAACAAGACAAGGAAACTCTTAGGAAAGCCACTGCCCAACTCTATTGTCTTAACCTGTCCCCCTGGTCCAAGGTGTTCTTTGTGTCATTTGGCTGGCAACCTCTCCCCCATTTCCCAACATGGACTTCCACTCCTTTGTAGGAGAAGCCATCTTGGAATGTAATGAAGGCTCAGCTTTGATGTTTTACGCTGTCCTGGTCTACCTGGGTTTTCTTGCCCAGGTCAGTTTCACGTTGGCCTTTCTGGCTAGGAAATTGCCCAACAGTTGCTTACACCTTCCTCCCCACCTATCTGAGCACCAAAGAGAAGTCCATGGTGGCCGTGGAGATCTTCTCCATTTTGGCCTCTGGGGCTGGTCTCTTGGCCTGCATCTTTTCCCCCAAATGCTACATTATCCTATTCAGACCCCACTTCAATGGTAGAGAAAATATGATTAGAAACAAGAATCTCTGACATGCAGGGACTGTGAAATTTTACTGTGAATTTGCTACATATTTGCATTTAATGTGATATCTTTAAAGTAAAGAAATGAGCAAGGCCCTTTTTCTTTTAATATTTGGAAAATCAGTGATATGGCTAATCACAAAATATCTGTTAATCCTTAACAATCACCCACCCTTTCATTTTTCTTTAAGTGAGCTGTCCCTAATGAGGCCCCATGATCAACATGAAAATAAACTTTCCATGGATCCCTTTTCTGAGTTCCCTATTATTTCATTGAACAAACTATTAGAGTATTTTTGAAAAAAAAATCTAGAATTGAAATGATCCACATTGTTTTATTCTCTATTAATAGAGAAACATAGTTTATTAATATGTAAGATCATGTGAAGTAAATATTAATGCATATTTTCCTTTGCCTACCATTTCCCTCTTTTTCAACTATAATTATAATTATATATTGTGAGACTAAATGGAATACACCAATCAATCAATCAATCAATCAATTGGAATGATTGATTCATGAGTTGTTCATCATTGAGTGAAAAGGAAGATAAACTTGTATGAGCTTCTCTTGCTTGCTTAATAAACTTACAGATAAAAGAGTGCACACAATACACGATGATGATGTTCAATCATTTTATTTGCTTACATGTAATGGACAGAAACCTTTCAAAATAAAGCTATAACTTTCTACTCTACTGGATCTATTTGAGAGATTCTAATGGTGGGGCTAACTTTCCCCCCCCCATCTAGCTCTGGGCAGTGCAGTTAATCTCTTTGGGGAAATTTCTGGATGGCTGAAAGCCTCCCCTCTGCTCTGGCAGGTACACATTTCATCACATTTCACACATATTTGATTGTTACAGATTAACACAGTTGGAAGGGACCTTTTAGGTCATCTAGTCCAACCCCCATCCCCGCCCAAGCAGGAGACCCTACACCATTTCTGACAAATGGCAGTCCAGCCTCTTCTTGAACAGCCTCCAGTGATGAAGCTCCCAATACTTCCAAAGGCAACTTCTGTTCCATTGGTTGTTTGTTCTCACTGTCAGAAAATGCCTCCTTATTTCCAGGTTGAATCTCTCCTTGTTCAGTTTCCATCCATTGTTCCTTGTCTGGCCTTCAGGTACTTTGGAAAATAGCTTGACCCTGTCCTCTCTGTGGCAGCCCCTCTAATATTGGAAGTGTCAGTTTTCAAAGCCATATTCCATGCTGCCACATAGCCTGAGAAAGTGGGAGGGGGTGATTTCAATTGAGTAACTCTACAGAAAGTAGACAAAATAAAATTATTTTCTTAGTTCAAGGTTATTAAGTGTGGCACAGCAGAGAAAAAGGATCTTATACTGAGACAGATCGTGATTGGTCCATGTGATGTGATGATGAGAGAAAAGGGGATGGATTGTAGTTTGGGACATTGTGGGAAGCCCGTGAAACTTTTAATTTTGAGATTTCACAGATGTGCCAGATGTGCTATTCTAATAAACATACTTTTGAGATTCTGCTTGTCTCAGAGTTACTGATTGGAATGGAGGTTTTCTGGAATGCTGACAGGAGGACAGTTATCATGTCAATCATGTCCAATGCTTGGCAATTGCATGAATCAGCTTTCTCCCCTTTTTCTTGTCTTCTTCCAGTGGCTCTGGCCAATGTCCCCTTTGATGGTGTCTCATCACAGTGAATTCTGGTGGCCTCATTTCTTTTTACTGCTGATGGCAAGAATGCCACAAGTCTGAGGAGAAAGCTGATGTAAAATTGAGCATAATCATCCCTTAGAGCAAGATTTGGCCTGACAGTGTGATGATTGACACATTACAATTGTCACTCTAGGAAAGGTTAACCTTTCCTGGTTCAAAGGGTGGGGACTGAAGAATGGCGTAGAGCAAAATAGGGCATCCGAGAGAAGCTCTGGATCCAGTCCTTAGGAAAACCTCCAGCATCAGTCAGAATAATTGGTTTTGAAATACTTATTTAGAATATTGATGACCATTCAAATAACACATTGGGCAGAATACATCTAAGTCATAAAGAAAAGAAGGGGTGGGAATGTGTGATTATTTTTAAAAAATCTAACTACCCCATAGCTGAAACACATCATTGGCCAGTTTGTGAAACACCACTAGGATAAAGGCCATGGTGAGTTGCTCCTGGAAATCTCAGAGAGTTGCTAAGTCTAAAAAAATTGGAATTCCTCAGAGTACTAAAATATGTGCATCGTACATATCCTAATATTAAGAGAGGTCAAACCAGGTGATCCCCAAGTTCTTCCAACTCTAAAGCTGCATGATTCTCCAAACACAGTTGTCAAAGATCACAGAAAGAAACATACACTTGTGGCTTCACAAATAAGTTTTCCTCTTGCCAAATGCCAAGGACCCCAGAGTTATGGGGGGCAGAGTTATGGGGAACATTTATCTCTCCTGGGATTCATAAAACACTAGTAATTCTTACTTCATCTCAGTGGATTTCCAGAGATGCCTAAGACCTAAAGAGCTTCCACTCAAAACATGTTTATCCACATGCTCTGAATATTATAGCTGAATTCCTTTACAGTTGGAGCTTAGATTAATGTTATACTGAAGCTTTAAAAACTCCACTTGGATCCTCTGAAGTCATCAGAAATCACATTTCCTACAACACCCTCCTTTGGCTTGTTCTAGGGAAACAAGCTTAGATCATTAGAGATGAGTACTCCAAGATCCTTGACAGAGTTTGGATCATCAACAAGGTCTTGACTATTCAGCCTGTATTTTATTTTCTGATATATTTTTTGCCAATATGTAGGACAGAGCATTTATTTGTTGAGATTTGAAGTTGCCATTTGTTTGACCATTCTGATACATAGTCGAGGTCTTTTTGAAGGGTAGCAGTATTGTCTCTGGTATTGAACAGCTTTACATTATCAAGCCAAGAGAATGCAGTTGTTCTTAATATAATCACAGAGGTAATTTATGTAGGGTATGAAGAGAGTTGGTCCTAGAACACTGCCTTGGAGGACACGACTGTTGACAGGTACAGAATTTGATAGGACGCTCCCAATTTTGACCATTTGTTGTCTGTTTGACAGGAATGTCTATCCAGATATGCAGTTGTCCAGAGATACCATAAGATTTTAGTTTTAGTAATAGTTGTGGTAGTGGTTGTTGGCGCTTATGCACGCCCCCTACAGACCTCTTAGGAAAGGGGTGAGGTCAATAGTAGACAGTCTAAGGTTAAAGTTTTTGGGTTTGGGAAGAAACTACAGAGTCAGGTAGAGTATTCCAGACATTGACCACTCTATTGCTGAAGTCGTATTTCCTGCAATCAAGTTTGGTGCGGTTAACTTTGAGTTTGTATCTATTGTGTGCTCTTGTGTTGTTATGGTTGAAGCTGAAGTATTCATTGACAGGTAGGACATTGCAATGTATGATTTTATATACCATGCTTAAATCAGACTGAAGACGGCGTAATTCAAGGTTTTCTAGTTCTAGAATTTCAAGTCTGGTGGCATAAGGTATTCTACAATGAGTAGAGGAGTGGAGAACTCTTCTTGTGAAATATTTCTGGACTTTCTCAATTGTGCTAATATCAGATACGTAATGTGGGTTCCAGACTGATGAACTGTATTCGAGTATTGGTCTAGCAAATGTTTTGTATGCTCTGGTTAGTAGTGTGATATTACCAGAGAAAAAGCTACGTAGGATTAGGTTAACAACTCTTAATGCCTTTTTGGCTATGTAGTTGCAGTGGGCTCTAGCACTTAGATCATTAGAGGTGAGTATTCCAAGGTCCTTTACAGAGCTTGGGTCATCAACAAGATCTTGACTATTCAGCTTGTATTTTATTTTCTGATTTTTTTTTTTGCCAATATGTAAGACAGAGCATTTATTTGTTGAGATTTGAAGTTGCCATTTGTTTGACCATTCTGATACATAGTCAAGATCTTTTTGTAGGGTAGCAGTATTGTCTGTGGTATTGAACAACTTTACATCATCAGCGAAAAGAACGCAATTGCTCTTAATATGGTCACAGAGGTCATTTATGTAGAGTATGAAGAGAGTTGGTCCTAGAACACTGCCTTGGGGACACCACTATTGACAGGTACAGAATTTGATAGGACGCTCCCAATTTTGACCATTTGTTGTCTGTTTGCCAGGAATGCTTCTATCCAGTTATTCAGTTGTCCAGAGATACCATAGGATTTTATTTTTAGGAGTAGTTTGTCGTGTACCACTGAATCAAAGGCTTTACAGAAGTCTATGTAGATTGCGTCTATTGCTTTGCCCTGGTCGAGTTGTGTCGTCCATATGTTTTTGCAGTGTAAGAGTTGCAGATTACAGGATAGTTTTTTTCTGAAACCAAATTGTTTATTGGAGAGTAGGTTGTTTGACTCTAAGTGGAGGATGATGGATTGGTTAATAATTGATTCCATTACTTTACAGGTGACGCAGCATAAGGAGATTGGCCTGTAATTTTCAACTAGGCTTGGGTCTCCCTTTTTGAAGATGGGGATGACTGTGGCTTGTGACCATAGGTTAGGCAAGGAGCTGGTCCTGAAAGATTTTTCAAAGATTATGCTTAGAGGTTTGGCTATGGCAGTGGATAGCTTTTTTAAGAAGTAGGCACATATTCCATCAGGTCCAATAGATAGAGATGGTTTTAGATTGCGTAGTGCTTTTTCAACATTGTCTTCTGTAAAATCGATATGTGTTAGATCATTGTTGTTATCTGTGGTACGGCTAGGAAATACTGGGCATGATCCATTGCTGTTTACAAATACTGAGCTGAAGAATGTGTTAAAGATGTTGGCTTTAGTGGTGTCGTCGTTGCAGTCTTTACCATCAGGTCCTGTCAAGGGTGGGATAGACCTTGAGTCTTTTAGTTTGTTGTTTACAAAATTGTAAAAAGCACGGGTGGAATTGGTGCTTAGAAGGTTTTCCTCTTGTTTAATGTGATAATTGATGCATTCGGTCTTTATCTGGTGGCATAAATTTTTGTATCGGTTTTTGAAATTGGCAACGTGACCAGATTTGTTTTTCCGCCAGAGTGATCTCTTTTTGGATTGAAGTATCCTTATTGTTATGGGTAATCTGCTTTTTTGTTTTGTTTTGGGAGTTGTTGTTGGTACATATAGTTTGATGACTCTTTTGAGTTCAAGTAAAAATATGTTGTAATGGTCTTCAACAGTAATGCATCCAGTGAATAGAGATAGCCAATCAAGGGATGAGAGATCGTTGTCTATAAGATCATAGTTGCCTTTTTTGAAGTTACAATTGGGGATTACATCATTGTGGTGATTTTTGTGTGGGCGTATGTTGAGACAAAAGTCAATCATATTGTGGTCACTGCTGGAAAAGGGTTCTTTAGTTTGTATTCCGTAAATTAAATTCAAACTATTGCAGAAGATGAGATCGAGGCAGTTGTTTAGTCTAGTGTTGTTGGTTACTAGTTGTTCCAGTCCCAGATTTGTAATAGCATTGTAGAAGGTTGTGTGTATGATTTCAGTTGTACATTCATTTAGGGTCCAGTCAATATGAGGTAGATTGAAATCACCAAGAAAGATAAAAGGGTATGGGCAGGATGCAGCCCATGTTAGTAATGTATTTAGCTTGTTTCCATGTTCGATGTCATAATCAGGTGCTCTGTAACATAGTAAGAATCGAATTGTGATATTTAAGGATAGTTCACAGATGATGGTCTCAGGAAGAGCAAGCTCCTGGGTAACTTGGATATTTTTTAGATGTAAGGACTTTTTATAGAAGATAGCAACACCACCTCCTCTACGAATTTCACGATCTGATCGGTAAACATGATAGTCCCTTACTGTGGTAATGGAGTCAGGGAGAGATGCATTGAGCCATGTTTCACAGACAAATATAATGTCGAATTTAGCCATATTTAGTAGGAGGAAAAATTCAGGTATTTTATTCACGAGGCTTCTTGCATTGAGTAGTTTGCATTTAAGGCCAGTAGTAGTTGGAATTGAGGTAGTTAGGGGCGTGCATGCCTAGTCTTGGGTGATGGTGGATCAGTTGAGGTAGGGTTGTGGTTGAGGGTTAAAGCTGAGTTGCGGGTTGTGTGGCTTACGTTTGATACAGTCAGCATGGTAGTCAATGTACAGGTCCTTCTCTCCATTGTCTAGATGTTTTTTGAGTTCAGTGCGGAGTACACGGGAGCGGGCACGTTGCTGTATGGTTAGGTCAGGGCGACAACAGAGGTTCTTATGGTTGGTGTTGGTTTTGGCAAGTGAATTTATAGTGTAAATGAATTTACGTTTGCTTGATTCATTTTTGCAAATGACCCTGCACAAGCGTGGGGCCACAGAGGCATCTCTGTTTTTGAGCTCTCGGCGAATGCGGGAAATGTCAAGTATTTCATCAGCGGAGATGGTTGATGCTTGATAATCACTGATGATGTTTCGGACAGTTGTGATGTCATCATTGTCATTGATGTCCTCTAGACCAAATAAGATGGCGTTTGGACGTTTCCGTTCACGCTCAACGGCTTCTCTGATGAGGATTCGGATATCAATATTTGTCTGGGTTGTGTTTATTTGTGGATTGGGTTTTGGATTGGGTTGTGGTTGTTGGGTAGAGATGTGGTTTGTAGCTATTGGATGTTCAGGTTTTTGCGTTGTGTCTTTTTTTCAAGGTTGGATATTCTTTCTTTTACGGCGTCCAGGGATGCTACTATGGTGTTAAGGGATGTTTCAATGGTTTCAATGGTATCAACTCTTTTAGACAGATCCAGTTTGGGTCTGCATGATTTGCAGAGATATGGAAACTCATTGGATGATTCTAGGTATTGAATCATTTGCTCAGGTAATCCCAAGCAGTCATGATGAGCGTATTTTTACACAGAGAACATTTGATGGAGTTTTCATTAACCTTTAGATTTTTGTAGCATTTAAGGCATGTGCAGGAGTCTTGTGGTTCATTGGTGGGGATTATCTTCTCTTTAGGTTGTGGTTTGGCGTTGGATTTTCTTTTTGGCATGGTAGGTTTGTTAAGATAGTACGTTGATTGAATTAATTAAAGGAACAATTTTGGGTAATCTATATAGCCAATATCACATCAAACAATCAATTGCAGTAATCTCTCTAGTCAGATAATATTCCTGAGCAACAATCAGCCTAATCAATTAATTACTCTAATCACTAATCAATTAATTACACTAATCATTAATCACACTGTTCATTTAAATTCACTAAATCATTGATTTTACTATTCAATTAAATTACATGAATCTTGATCTTATAAACTAGTCAGTAATCACACTATTTGCACTAAACACTCTAATCACACTAATCAATTAAAACAATAAATCAATTAAACCATTAATAAAATATTTTATAGAAATTGATTATCTAATCGTTGATATAGGTGATGAGGTAGAAAAGTTGTAAGTTTTGAGGTAATGAATTAATCAGTGTTTGATTAAAGTAATGAGGTAGTATTAAGAGTCTGCAAGGAAAGGGTTAATTGTTTTACTAGCAGCTGTAGTTGACTGTAATAGCAGATTGCTATTACTCTGTAAACAAAAGGTTGTAACATGATGTTCAAAGGGTTTTTTATCCGAGTGAAGGAAAGGGCTTCACTTCTAAGAACAGAGGAAACCAACTATTCTTCTCTCCTTTTTGCAAGCAGATTTTGATTCAGCAGAGACAAACTGAGCAACTCACAGGGAGGCAACAGGAAACTTTTTGTTTTTGTTTTCCCTTGATGAATGAGATTTCTGAGCCCCTCCTAGTTAACTAAATACACTTTCAAAGTTTGTTGCTTTTAAGAGAAAGAGGCACGTCTTGCACTGGCAATTCAAACAGTTTATATTTTTACTGTGTAGACTCAGATTTGTATTGAGCATTCACTCCTGGCTTCAATATACTTCTGCTTCTATCACTCCTGGCTTCAATATACTTCTGCTTCTATCACAGGAAATAAAATTGCTTCCAATCTTCACAGGAGTTCAGTTATAACAATACTTCCTTACTTATTGGGAGTCCAAAGTTACTGTCCTTTTAAAAGATGGACTCAGGATTAGCAATTTGGTGAAGAGAGAAGAGGGAAGAGGGAAGTGGGGGCGGCAGGGGGGAAGCAGTCTGCTTCACACCCTGGCTGCAAACTTCTGAGGACAGACTCACAGCTCCCAGTGCTCACCGCCCTGCAAGGATGGGATGAATCTCACCGTCTCACCGCACTGCAAGGATGATCATAGAGCCTCCGGTACTGGCGATCCCCACCGCCTTACCTTCTAGTAAGATGGGTCGAATCGCAGATCGTTGAGCGCTTTTGAATTTAGCGCTTTCTGAGGAATGAGCTCTTTTCTGGCATGCTAGTCCTTTATTCTTTTTCTCCACACAGTCCTAGTTCCACTTATAAATCTTAGTTATATTATTTCTTCCTTTTTTCTTTATCACAGTTATCAGACAAATATTGCAATTATAAAGTTTCTTTCCTCAATCCTTTCCTTAAATCTTTTAAAGTGTCAATTGTTCTCTTTTCAAGTTTTTACTCTCAGCTGTTCTTCCGATCTCTCTGTCTCGCTTGGACACGTCACTGTCACTCTCTTTCTTCCCACAATTCTCAAACGTCAAAACATAGAGGAAGAAAAAGGACAAAATCTAGCTGAGATAATGATAGAAATATTGGCTGAAGCTTTGGAAATAACTGAAGAGAAGATGATGGATGGAATAGATGAGGTCTATCGAGTCTTCACAAGATACGCAATGAGAAATAGCCTACCAAGAGAAGTTCACATCAGATTTACAAAGAAAGCCATTAAAACGCAAATATTGCAAGTGGCAAGAGAGAAAACATTGAAATATAAAGATAAGGAGATTGTGGTTTTGAAACAAGTACCCAGAAGAGTGAGAGAGATGAGAAGAGAATACCGATTCTTGACCAAATTGCTACTTAAAAAAGAGGTGAATCATAGATGGCTGATTCCAGAAGGTTTAATGTTCACATGGCAAGAACAGAGATACAGAATTGATTCAATTGAGAAAGCTGAATCATTTTATACAGAATTTTTCAGAGGGAAAGAGGAAGAGGCAGAAAAAGAAATTTCACTAATTGAATTCCAAGAGGACTGCCAAATGACGACTGAAAAAGAGGAAGGTGCAGTAGGTGGAAAGGAGGAAGCCAAAGAACGTGAACCAAGATCCACAAGAGCTGCCAAACCTATAACCATGGAAGAGAAAAAATTGATTACAATTAATATAAATGGACTTAATTCAGCCGTTAAAAGAAGGAAAACCTTCCATAAATTAGAGAAATTAAAATTTGATATAATCTGCCTACAAGAAGTACATATTAAAAAGCAATATGAACAATTGTTGATACAGCCAAAACTAGGGAAAATATTTACCTCCTTGACACAATGCAAGAAAAGAGGAGTGGTTTTATATATTAAAGAGACCATTCTAGCGAAATTGATTTATACTGATGACGATGGAAGAATACTAATGGTGGAAATAATGGATAATAATACGAAAACACTCCTGATTGCAATCTATGCCCCGAATGACAAACAAGAAGAATTTTATAAAAAAATTACATATCAAAATAATTGAACTGGACTATGCTAATATAGTTATGATGGGAGATTTTAATGGAATTGTAGACAACAAACTGGACTATACAGCACAGAAAACAATAAAGCAAAACAGAAAGACTCTCCCTAAATCTTTTTTTAATATGGTAGATGAAATAAACTTAAAAGATACATGGAGAGAAAGAAATGCTAAAACTAAACAATACACCTTCTACTCAAATAGACACTTATCATGGTCCAGAATAGATATGATATGGATGTCAACAGAATTGTTAACTAATATTCAAGAAATAAATATTGAAACAAGTACTTGGGCAGACCACAATCCAATGACA
Source organism: Notechis scutatus (assembly GCF_049901735.1). NCBI lineage: Eukaryota > Metazoa > Chordata > Lepidosauria > Squamata > Elapidae > Notechis > Notechis scutatus. The sequence goes on from NC_142009.1 coordinate 248,834, forward strand.
ATTAAATGGAAAGGACAAAGAAGATCTAGATGGACACTAAATAATACTATTTTAAAGGAAAAAGACTTCACACAGTGGATGGAGAAAGAACTGGCTTTTTTCTTTAGAGAAAATAAAAAAGAAGATACATCAATCCAGAATGTATGGGATACAATGAAGGGCATATGCCAGAGACTTGATAATAGACTATACAAGGAAAAGAAATACCATGAAAAGATTAGCCTCTAAGGCATTAGAGGATGAGTATAAAGGACTTGAAAAAGAGCTACAGAAAATGCCACAGAAAAAGGACATTAAGTTAAAAATGGATATAACCAAACATAAAATAGAAAAAGAAGAATTAGCACAGAAAATTAGAGGTGCTAAAAAGAATTACTTTGAAGATGCAAATAAACCAGGTAGATGGTTAGCATATAAATTGAGAAAGGAGAAAGAATCAAGGAAAATATCGCAATTAATAGATGATCAAGGCCAAGTTTGCTATGGTAGTAAAGAGAAAAAGGAAATTATTCGAGACTATTATGGGAAACAATTATGGGACACAAGAGAATATTGATGAGGAAAGAGTCAAACAGTACCTACAGAATGCTAAGTTACCCCAGATACCTAAAGAGATTGAAACAATGTTAGAAAGCAACATAACGATGATGGAGTTAACTGAAGCACTCAAGAAGCAAAATAATGGAAAGGCACCAGGCCCAGATGGACTTCCGGCAGAATTTTACAAAACATTACAAGAATCGTTGAATCTTCCATTGCTAGAAGTTATGAATAAAGTTATGTTAAAGAAGAAGATACCTAAATCATGGTCAGAAGCTTATATTACACTTGTTCCAAAAGAGGAGGCCGATCCATTACAAATCAAGAACTATAGACCTATTTCCCTACTAAACGCAGATTATAAAATTTTTGTTTCAATATTGGCAGAAAGACTTAAAAAATACTTAAATAATTTTATCCATCCTGGACTAAAATCCACACGTGGTTGGAAAAAATGACAAAAAAACATATAGATTTGAAACCAGAGATATTTTTATTGGGAATTTTACCTGAAATATATAGTAAAGACTTGAAATACCTGATTGTAAATGTATTAACAGCAGCTAGGATTGTATTTGCTAAAAACTGGAAAAATGAGAAAACACCATCACAGGAGGAAATCATTAAGAAAATATTGGAATCTGCTGAAATTAGTAGATTGACATTTGAAATTAGAGAACAGGATGATAAACAATTTTATAAAGTTTGGGATCTATTCTATCAATGTTTAGACAATAAAGTATAGTAACAAAATATGTAGACTTTTAGAAAATACTAAATATATAAAGATGTATTCTTTCCTTATTATATCTACAAAATGATTTTAGGATAGATTTGCGATGATAATATGAATGGTCACAAAACAAATTAAGTAAAATATGATTATTTTCTAAAGCATGAATGAATAAAAGTATAGTCAAATGATTGATTAATAATGATACCAATGTATTTGATATTGGATTGAAAATACGAGATCATATACAATGTAATTGTAATTGAAGACTACGAAATGGAAGCACAAAACAAGCTGTAAACCAACCGGTTTACATGTGTTAGGGATAACATTGTTTTACCCTAACTGTTTTGGGTAAAGATAATAAAATGATGAATCATGGTTTGTCAGATAAAGTGTATGTGACTTTAAGCTAAAGGAATGTAATTAAGGGTGCAGCTGTAAAAGTACTATATAAGCAGCAAGGCACTCTCTGGCTCTTACTGGCTGGCTTGTTGAAGACTGCATTCTTGCTGGATCGGGGAGGAGAAGAAGTGTTGGATTACTTTGAAGATATTTCTCAACGGAGAGAAGATAAGTTTTGGACAGATTTATTATATGTGTACTGACACTGGCTATTCAACACGGACTTTGCAATTAGAGTATCCTCGACAAGACTTGACTGAATTTGGTATATGACTAATGGACTGTTTATAATGACTATGCTATAAATCTTAAATGGAATAAACAATAATTTTGATAGCACAAGCGTATCTGTATTTTTACTGCGTGTTAACGAGAAAACTTATCTCACACATTTACCTGTCTTCCTATCTGACTTCGCTGCACATTCTGTTTAGTTTGTTTTCCTTAACACCAGTTGGGGAATCCAGGCTTAACACTGGTTATGGGCCCAGAGACACTGCAAAGTCAGTTTAACTAGGATAAAAACAGGTTTATGTAAAAACTGAGATTTTGTATTGTTACACGTTACAGTAAAGAGACAGCTGTGTTTTATCAATTATAGTTTTATATCCATATAGTGAAACATGGCACAAGTCAGTCTACAAAGTTTGTCCCTTATATCCAAGCTGGATGGAACAAACTATGTTTCATGGTCTATGAAATGTAGTCTACTTCTACGAAGAGAAGGTCTGTGGAACATAATTGAAAACCCACCAAACGTAGAAGAATGGGATCCTGAAGATGAGGAAGATAGTCTGAAGATAAAAGAATTTAAACAGAAAAATGAGCAAGCACTTTGCATCATAGGACTAACATTATCTGATCAACAGCTTGTTCATATACGCGGAGAGCAAACTGCTATTGGGTGTTGGCAAAAACTGAGGAGGATTTATGTTCGAGATAACGTTGGTGCTCACATAAATCTAACACGGAAGCTTTTCCGCACGTATCTCCAAAAGAATGGTGATATGCTGAGTCATTTGAACACTATGAAAAGCATTTTCCAAGAACTACATGAGAAAGAGTTAATTTTCTCTGAGCTACACCAGGTCTACATAATTCTATCTTCATTAGCCGAAAGTTTTGATGACTACTTAACTTCCCCTGAAATATTGCCTAAAGAAAGCCTAACTTTTGTTAGGGATAACATTGTTTTACCCTAACTGTTTTGGGTAAAGATAATAAAATGATGAATCATGGTTTGTCAGATAAAGTGTATGTGACTTTAAGCTAAAGGAATGTAATTAAGGGTGCAGCTGTAAAAGTACTATATAAGCAGCAAGGCACTCTCTGGCTCTTACTGGCTGGCTTATTGAATACTGCGATTTTGCTGGATCGGGGAGGAGAAGAAGTGTTGGATTACTTTGAAGATATTTCTCAACGGAGAGAAGATAAGTTTTGGACAGATTTATTATATGTGTACTGACACTGGCTATTCGACCACGGACTTTGCAATTAGAGTATCCTTGACAAGACTTGACTGAATTTGGTATTTGACTAATGGACTGTTTATAATGACTATGCTATAATTCTTAAATGGAATAAATTATAATTTTGATAGCACAAGCGTATCTGTATTTTTTACTGCGTGTTAACTAGAAAACTTATCTCACACATTTACCTGTCTTCCTATCTGACTTCGCTGTACATTCTGTTTAGTTTGTTTTCCTTAACACCCGTTGGGGAATCCAGGCTTAACAACTTTAACTGATATCACTGGCAGATTGATTGAAGAGGCCAGAAGAAGGCTTGAAAGAGATCAGTTAAGGAGGGAGCAACCTCAAAAGGAAGATAATGAATCTCCTACTGCATTCGCAATTAAAAAGTGTTTTAATTGTGGAGGGAGAGGACATTTTGCAAGATTTTGTAAGAAACCAAAGCGCAAAAATGCAAGCCAGAATGCTGTAAGCCATCAAAGAAGAAATAAGAATTATGAGTTAGCAATGTATAGTAATGGAGTTGTAAAAAATAATTTATGGGTGGTTGACAGTGGTGCGTCCCACTGTATTACAAATGATAACAAAAAATTTGTAAAAATGTCCATGAGTTCACAGCATATCTCATTGGCAAACGGATGGAAACTTAAAGCAAAAGGTGAAGGTATTGCTCATTGTTCTAGTATAAAGGAGAACATAAAAATGTTATATGTACCTCAACTTAAATTTAATTTGCTTTCAGTTAGAATGTTGGTTAGATTAGGATACATAGTTACCTTTAAGGGAGATACTTGTTTAATTGAAAAGGAAGGTAAGAAAATTACTGCAACGTTAAGAGGTGACTTATATGTGTTAAATGATAATGGTTTAGAGGTGGCTAACACAATTTATGATAATAAGAAACCTCATAATGAATGTATTCACTTGTTACACCGAAGGTTAGGTCATTTAAATTTTAAAATGATTAAGAGAACTGTTCAACTATCTAAAGGAATAAGTTTGAAGCCTTGTAATAAGTATTTGCAATGTTCTGCTTGTAATCAAAACAAAGGCAAAGTTATACCGGCAAATAGAGTTGATGGATTTACTACCAAAGAGCCTTTAGAGGTAGTATTTGCCGATATAATAGGTCCTAAAAAGCCAAGTGTAGGTGGTGCTAGATACATATTAAGCATAATGGACCACTATTCTAGGTATGGTTTCTGTTTTCTAATGAAGAGAAAAACTGAAACGTATACAAATTTCTTTAATTGGTTAAAATTTGCAGAGAGGAAAACTAAAAAGAAATTAGTAACTCTTATAACAGATAATGGTGCGGAATTTACAAATAATAAATTCCAGAATAGACTTAGAATGGCAGGTATTCAACATAAAAAGTCTGCACCATATAGGCCTCAGCATAATGCATTTATAGAGAGAAGAGGCCAAACACTGCAATCAATGGGAAGGACAATGTTATCTGATTCTGGATTACCTGACAATTTGGGGAGAAGCTATAATGTGTGGGAATCACATATTAAACAATGTTGTTAATTCAACAACAGGTGAATTACCATTCACTCTGTGGCATGGTAGGAAACCTGATTTGAGTTATATTCACACATTTGGTGCACCAGCATGGGTGCATATCCCTACACAACTCAGGCACAAAGGACAACATAGAGCAAAAAGATTAATTTTTGTTGGATATCAAGCAAACCATAGATCTTATAGATTCTGGGAACCAGGTACATCTAGAGTATACTGCAGTGCTAGTGCACAATTCCTAGAACATATAGGATGGAATAGATTAGAGCAGGATTCAGATAATGATGTTATTATAGAACCCTTCAAGAGGCAGAAAGAAAAGACTAGTTATAAGAAAAGTCCAATTAAAGAAAAAGTCCATGAAGAGCAAATAGAATCAGATCAAGAGGAAATAATTGATCAAGAAGAGATAGATAGTCAAGAACAGGAAATAAAGGAAAGTCCACCTGTAAGTCCAGTTATACCTAGACGCACAATGCGTATAACCAAACCACCTGATAGATATCAGGCAAGTATTGTTTGCCAAGTAAATAAAGTTCCTACTAGCATAGATGAACTTAAGATGTATCCTGCTAAGGATCAGGAGAATTGGAAAAAGGCAATGGAAAAAGAGTTAAATTATTTAAAGGAAATGAAGATTTATGAAGAAACCAAATTACCTCCAGGAGAAAAATCCATTGGGTGCAAATGGATATTTAAAGTAAAGACTGAAAATAATGGGAAAGTAACTTATAAGGCTAGGTTAGTAGCACAAGGATTTAACCAAAATGTATTTGATTATGATGAGGTATTTGCACCAAATCTTAAGGCTACAACTTTAAGAGCAGCTTTAGTGTGGGCAGCTAAGAATAATTATATAGTTAACCATTTAGACGTAGAAACTGCATATCTACATGCACCATTGCAGCATACAATATATTTGAAAAAACCAGTTGGTATAAAAGATAATAAAGTAAATAGCAATGATTGTTGGAAACTCAAGAAGAGTTTATATGGATTGAAACAATCTGGCTATGAATGGAACCAATATATTGTGAAAGAATTAAACAATATAGGGTTTAAATCTGGTTTAGCAGATCCATGTATGTTTAAAAGAGAAAATAATGGAACGGTGTCATTATTGTTATTATTTACAGATGATATTGCTTTGATTACTAAGACCAATAATGAAGCTACTGAGATTATTTCATTATTAGCCAAAAGGATAAAATTAAAGCATTTAGGTGAAATTAAAAAGTATCTAGGATTGACAATTAACAAAACCACAAAAGGATTTAAGATATCTCAAGAGGATAAAATTTGCCAATTAATTAAATTGTATAAAATGGAACTTTGTAAGCCTGCAAAGACTCCAATGAGTCAGGAAATTTGCAAAATGGATGCTCAAAGTCCCAAATTTGATAAGACCATATATCAATCTTTGATTGGTAGCTTATCATACATAAGCAATTGGTCAAGGCCAGATATAGCTTATAGTGTTAATCAGCTGGCACGATATAATAATGATCCACATCAATGTCATTGGGAAGCATTAAAGAGAATTTTAAGATATCTTAAAGGAACAATGCACCATGCATTGTATCTAGAGCCAAAAGGTGATTTGAATCTTAGTGCCTATGCAGATGCAAGTTTTCAAACTGACATAAACACTAGAAAATCAACATCTGGGATGGCTATATTATTTGGTAAGACTCTAATAGGGTGGAGGTCAATCAGACAACAGCATATTAGCTTGTCAACGATGGAAGCAGAATTTTCATGTCTGTCATTACTATGCACTGACTTAATTCTGTACAAACAGTTATTATTAGACATGGGTATAACTGTTAAAGATTCTAATATTGTGTACGAGGACAACCAGGCAGCTATACAATTAGCTACTAATATTGCTGTAAAGACTAGATCAAAGCATACTGATTTAAGATACTTAAATGTTAGAGAATCTGTTAAAAATGGTCTAATTAAACTTGAGTACTGCATGACGGAAGAAAATATTGCAGACCAGTTTACAAAAGCTCAAGGTGTTGTAAAATTTAAAGAGAGTTGTGACAATTATGATTTAAAGGTGTAAATGGTTATATTATTGTAATATTATTATTATTACCCAAAAGGGGAGAATGTTAGGGATAACATTGTTTACCCTAACTGGTTTGGGTAAAAATAATAAATATGGTATCATGGTTTGTTAGTTAAAGTGTCTGTAACTTTAACAGCAAGAATGTAATTAAGGGTGTGGTTGTAAAAGCACTATATAAGAAGCGAGGCCATTGCAGCTCTCTCTCTGGCTTACTGATGGATGGATTGATGATTGCATTCTTGCTGGAACGGGGAGAGAACAAGAAGTGTTGATATTTTCTCAACGGAGAGAAAATAAAGATTGGACTGATTTATTGTAAGTGAACTGACATTGGCTACTCAAATGGACTTTGCAAATAGAGTATCCCTGACAAGACTTGACTGAAATTGATATATGACTAATGGACCGTTACATTTGACTATGCTATAATTCTTAAATGGAATAAACTATATTTTTGATAGCACAAGCGTATCTGTATTTTTACTGCGTGTTAACTAGAAAACTTATCTCACACATTTACCTGTCTTCCTATCTGACTTCGCTGCACGTTCTGTTTAGTTTGTTTTCCTTAACACCCGTTGGGGAATCCAGGCTTAACAGAGTGCATGAGTGATTCTATGATATCAACTCTGTCAGGCAGGGTACTTGGTTTGTTTAGCTTAGGAAAACATGATGGACATAGACAAGGGAAAGTATCTGATGCTTTTATGAGATCAGCTAGGTCTTTGTTTAAGTTTAAGCAGGCAAGGTGGGCTTGATTGTCACATAGGTAGCATTTGATGTTATTTTTGCTTTCATTGATGGTTTTAAGACATCCGAAGCATGTACAGGAGTCGGGTAGGTCATTGATAGAGATATTATTTTTTTCTTGTAGTTTGGTAATGAAGGATTTGGAGTTCTGGAGTTTCTGGCTGGCATGGTCAATGACAATAGTACATTAAACAATGACAATAGCTAATTAATATGATAGGTAGACAGTTACTTAATGAATGTTGGTAATTAATAAATGTTAATTGATAAGTTAGAGAATAAATCAAAAGTAAGGTTACTTATTACTAAAATCAATCAATCAACTTATTACTAAGAGTCAATCAATCAATCAATAGACTATATAATCAAAGATACAGTATTAAATCTCTATCAGTTCAATGAAAGTAAATTAGTGGTCATTTAACAATTAATTATTATACTATTATGTGATAAATCAATTATTATAGACAAAGCATTATCTATAAATATTTGGTCTTGAGGTACTGAAATAGTGGAGGTAATGAAGTATTGGGGGTTTGTTGTGTAAAGTTCCTTTGTTTTTCCTTAAAGCCACCTTTTTTGGTTTTTGGTTTGTTTTGTTTTTGTTTTAAAGAGGAACCGTTGCTGTCTGATAGATTTGACTGGAGATGATTTGAATGAGCTGACCAATCATCTACTTTGGAGTTTGGAAAGGATGAGATTTGGGTGGGGGTTTAGTGGAGGTTGTCCAATCAGCTGAGTGGGAATTTAAATTCAGGCTGACTAATCAGCTGGGTGATTTAAATGGAGCTGGGTGATTTATATGGAGACTATCAATTCTCCCTGAGTCTCCTTTGTTCTCCCCAGTTGGTGGCCGTTTAGAATTATTTTTGGTGATTTGATTTAAATGGAGACTGTAGACATCATTCCAGTTCTTCCATCATTGGAGTTCACAATCAATCTCAGTTTCAAAAGGCAGTTTTCCTGAATAAAAACCTTCTTCACACCTCTTCTCGTCTAGTCCCCCCTTTTTTCCCTCCTTTAATCACTCTTTTCTCAAGTCGCCATTTAACTTCCAGAGTTAGAGGGTAAAAACATAAATTAAGCCACTGCCACTTAATCTCCACACTCACCCCTTCCACTCTGGAATCTTTGCTTTTTAAGTTGTTTCTGACTCAGGTCCACAATAAATCTTTGAGCCATTTACCCGCTCCTTCCTCCCACTGAAAAATGCACCGCCAATCTATAAGGAGCCAGAGGAGACACTCACCCTGCAGGTGGGTCGCTTCTAAGCTTGCAGTCCTTGCCGGCAGTTGCCACAAACCACACGTCGACTTCCCCCTCCTGAGACCAGGCAGATTCTTTAGACCAGGTAGCTTCTTTTCACTAGGCAGCTTTTTCCTCTCCAGGCAGCTTAAAAATTTGTGATTTTTTTGTCTAGATCCTAGCGGATTGCTCGATCGTCTTACCCAACAAAGGGAAGCTGCTCAAGATGGGATTCCTGGACCCTGGCAGGAGCCCCTCACTCCGAATCAGCTGGCTGTTTTTTTCCAAATTCTTATGCTGCTACTTTGTAGATCCCTAGGACCTAATCTATGTATTTTTGTTACTTTTGTTACTTCTACTCCTGTCTCTGAATTTAGTTACTGGTACTTTTCTCTCCTTTAGGCTCCCAGCGGCGTGACTATGCATCTGCCTTGGTCGCCATCTTCCAGTCATGCATTCATTCATTTCACAGTGGCCTTTCTGGCTAGGAAATTGCCCAACAGCTTTAATGAAGCCAAGTTCATTACTTTCAGCATGCTGGTCTTTTACAGTGTTTGGATCTCTTTCCTCCTTTCCTACCTGAGCACCAAAGGGAAGTCCATGGTTGCCATGGAGATCTTCTCCATCTTGGCCCCTGGGGCTGGTCTCCTAGCTTGCATCTTTCTCCCCAAATGCTACATTATCCTACTGAGGCCTGAATCAGAGAGAAAATATAATGAGGCATAAGAATGTCTGATTTATGTGGAAAGTAGTAACTTTTACTTTAAAACTTTTATTATATTGAACAAGTTAACAAAACCAATCTAAATTACTTTTTCTGGGAGGGGGATAAAATTCAACATGGAAACACCCAATTCCTTTTTTTGTGTAGGAAAAAATCAAAGGCGCATATTTAAGATTGAAGAGAGCATCCTGGGCAGCAGCACATGTGAAAAGCATCTCTCTCTCTTCATGAGTCACAAGCTGAACATGAGCCAAGATGAGCAACTTGTTGCTGATATTCTTTGTCTGATGCAGGTGAAAACCCACAGAGTCTGTGCTGAATCAACAGGCATGAAGTGCGAAAAATAAGAGGGAATCATGGTTCCTCCATATTCTACATTGGTTAGACCACATCTGAATATTGCATACAGCCTCAGAGACAGACCAGAACGTAGTGGCAGAGTGTAAGATTCAGGCAGGGACAGCATGCACTGAATGGTACCAACAAGTAGCTGATGTTCTGTACAGAAACATATGCACAGTGTATGGACTGGACCTTCCCAAGCCCAGTTGTGATCTTTCACACAAAGTTGTGGAGAACAACAGGGCTAAGATCCTCTGAGACTTCCAAATCAAGGCAGACATGCAGGTCCTTGCCAATGAACCAGACAAAGAGGTTGTAGAGAAGAAGACAGAGGTGGGGATAGATGCAGCCATGTCAAATTACAGCAACATCAGAAAGAAGGAGGATGGGAAGCTGGAGAAATTCAAAGTCCTAAAGGAGGAAGTGGATAAGATATGGAAAGGCAAAAGGGGTCTTAGTGATAGGGGTCTTTTGGGCTGTTGACTCTTAAACTGATAGAGGGGCTCCAGCAGATCCCAGGAATAATAGCAGATGCCCAGAAGAGTGAAGTGCAAAGAACTGCTAAAATAACTCTGTCCGTCCTTGTCTTGCTTGATTCAGTGGTGACTGGGGAGGAGAGACCCCACCCTGGATCTTCTTTATGTGAGGTATCACAGGGGTCAGTGCTGTCCCCTCTCCTGTTCCACATGTACATGAGACCCAGAGTAAGCTCATCCAATGTCATGAAGTGAGGTATCCTTGATATGTTGATGATACTCAATTGTACATCTTTTGTTCGGGTAAATTAAGCATCATTGTGCATGTCCTGTCCTCTTGGATTAAGGATGCCCGGGCCACCTCCTGGTTGGACTACTGCAATGCATTCCATATGGAGCTGCCCTTGAAGAGTATCCAGAAACTTCAGCTGGTGCAAATTGCAGTCGCAAAAAAAGTTATGCATTTATCTGATAGGGCACATTATCTCTCTGCTCGCTGAGATGCATTGGTTGGTCTCATCACAACAGACTTGAGGACTGTATTATTATTGTATAAAGGTTTAAGCAATGATTGTCTTCTTTTTTTACAGTTTTTAACTGGGCTGTTGTATGCTGCTCAGAATCCCTTTGCATGAGATGGGTAGCCATATAAATTGGATCAGTCAATCCTTTCCATTTCTTGTCGTGGGGGTATAACTAAACCAGGTATTCCATCTCGATATTGACATGACTGCTCACACTTCCTAGGGTACACCTGACTGCCTCCATACACCATTAGCACCCATTCTATCTGAACATAGTATGACACAGGCCAAACTCCATCTTCTGCACAGGTGTTCACTTTCAGGTAGGTCAAAATCTCAATTCTCCAGTCTATCTGTTCTGTGGATTAGCCACAAGAGACACAAACATGTTTTTCCCCACCTGATGTGCAAATGACATATATTGCTCAGTGGGTAGGACAATTGCTTTTCCCTGAAATCATCAGAAGAACAGTAATTCTTAATGTCTCCCCTGGAGATTTCAACCCACAAAAATCTCCAAGGTAAAACTTGCTTTGAAAAATATGCCCTGCTGGAGGACCTCACCTGGTCTTCCAGAGAGCTAACTCTGAGCTTTGGTGTGACTCAGCTGCCCTTTGTGTCAAAGCCAAAACACAGGTAAGAGAAGGCATGATTGATACAATGCTCGTTTATGGTTGATTAGTCTTGTGACTTCATTATTAAAATAAATAATAAGACACAACACATAGTCTACTTTCAGAATAGGCCAGATAGGAACAAATAAAGAGATAAAATACAAATGTGTTAATGCAAAAGGACTTCAGATAAATTTGCCTTGAGGCCATCCAGCTGGCAAGGCAGCCATAACTGTGTAAACTTGCAGAGGTTTCAAGTGCTCCCTGCAATTCTGCTTCCCACAAACCTTGACTTCTGATCTAGCAGGGAAGGTGACAAGAATGATTGGGCTGCCTCTCCTGCTGCTGCTTCTGCTCTTCTGGCTCCTGCCCCCAATGATTGCTAACAATCAATGGAAATATTACATGTCTGGTGATCTGGTTATTGGTGGGAATTTACCCCTGGCAACTTTTTTCCTCTCCAGTATACAATATTTTCAAGATGAACGATCATTTCATATTTATAAATTCTCGTAAGATTCACCTGAATGGAAAAATATAGATGATTGTTTTCTTTCTTTTGGATTGAGAAACTCCTTTTAGAAATACTTTTCTAGTGATGTTTGCAAAGATCCTTGTAAACAACTTTGTATAGATCAGATTTCTGTCCTTTCCTCAATAAATAGCCAAATTCATGAAATAGGCTAGAATTCCCAGTCTTTGCAGAAGTCTTCCCTCTGGATGATTATACACCATAGGAAAGTGGAGAGGGAAAACACCTTGGAGACTTTGCTGGCCTAGTAAAGAGGTTCACTTATGTTTATTTGGACATAAAATCATGGTCTAAAACCCCCCAGAAAGCTCAGTCCTTTTCCAATGTGGGGTACTGCCAAAATCCCTGAGTTTGAGAATCAACATTTCTCATGAATAATGGCCTTCACTCCATCTGTGCTGTGACCCCCACTAGAGTCTTTGGGTCAGCAATGGTGACCAGACCTGAAGAAGCTGCTCCAAGAGAGACTCAAATTGATTAGGGTGGAAGAGAAGCAATTGGGGAGGATTCCAGTCATGGAAGCCAAGTGAAGAAGGGAGGAGGTTTTATTTTGAAAAGGCAACTGGGTTGATTTTTTGAGGAAAAAACAAGATGTATCACAAATTGGGAGCAATCCAAACTCTATACTACCAGGCTGAAAGTTTGCCTACCAGTAAAGAAGGAAAAGAAAAAGAACTAAAACACATCAAGGAATCCCTTCAGAAATTGTGGCTATCCTAGCTGGGCCTTCATCAAACCCCAAAATTGACCCAGCATGACCACCTCTACTACAGAGAAGGGAGAGAGTAACAACCAAGAATACATTAAGGCAGAAACTTAAGGATAAAAAAACAAAATGAGCAACATGGTATATGCAACACAATGCAGTGAGCCATGTGCAGATCTGTTCATTGGGGAAACAAAACAGGCACTTCAACAGCACATGGCACAACATAGGAGATCTAAGCCATCAGGACCAGATTCAGTGGCCCATCTGCATTTGAAAGATAAGAGTCACTCTTTTGAGGACAGCAAGGTCTACCTTTTGGATAGAGAGGACCATTGGTTTGAAAGAGGGGTCAAAGAGGCCATCTATGTTAGAACTGAGCAACCCATCCTCAACAGAGGGGGAGGGATAAGACAATGTCTATCCCCCAATTGGTGATGCAGTCCATTTGGCTGTTCCAAGAAAATTCCACACTTCTGACTCAGGTGACCCTGAGCTCACAAGTAAACCCCCAAGTACCCACAATGACACCCACAGAGCATTAAAACCAGTTGACTTCAAAGAAAACACAACGTTTCCATTCTCCCTCCCACCAACTAATCTCAGCTGGCAGTAGCTGTCCTTCCATCTCCGTATGCATACATCCAATACAATTGATGAAACGTCCAAGGTGAAACATTTTGTTTTTTTCTCAAAAATCAGTCCAGTTGCCTTTCCAAAATAAAAGCTACTTTTGATGCAACTATGACCTGGATGATTGAAAATCTTCATGGACATATGAAGAAGGAAGGGATGGTAGAATCGTATAAAAATGTCCATGATGTGGAGATAGGGCCTTTCTCCTCTCTCACTATTCCTAATAATGAAACTTGGGACTTGCTGTTGAAAACTAACCCGAAAAATATGACAAGGCAAAGTCCACCTGCAGGCAGGATTTCCTTATAAGGTCCCCTCTGTTTTTTCTCACTATAGGCTTATACCCAAAAACTTCCAACAGTTCCTGGCCTTAATGTTTGCAGTTAAAGAAGTCAACAAGGATCTGTTTCTCCTCCCCAACATCACCCTTGGCTTCCACATCCAAAACAATTATCAAAAGGAGTGGTGGATTTCTTTGATCAGTCTCTCCCTGCTCTCCACACGAGGCCGAATGGTTCCAGGTTATAAATGTTACATGAAGGACCCTCTAATCTCTGTCATTGGATGTGATGACCCCAAATCCTCAAGGCTGATGGCTTCCATCTTCAGCATCTTCAAGATCCCACAGGTAAGCACTGGATACAATATGGAACACACAAAGAACAGAAACACACACAGAAGCTAAGGATGAAAGCAAAGGTGTTACGAGCAGACACACATCATTGAGTTGATTTCTGTATTTTTTTATGTGAAGATACATTTTTATATAACCACAAAGCAATATTGATATAATTCTGAAAGAGGAATTACTTCCTGACATTCATAGAAGTTTATCATCTTTCTGCACCTTTCAGTGGAGTTTATTCTCTGCGTGGATGTTTTGTTCCTTTGACTTATGATCTATCACAGCCAGGCAAAATAGGTAACTGATGTCTCTTCCTTAGAAGGGAGGAAGATGAAGCTTTCCACTCACAATGAGTAAATCTGACTGGTGGGGCAAGAAATCACACAATGGGGGCCCTTAAAGTCACCATTAAAGTGTACATTGTGTCAGGGTTCTGACCAATTCCATAATAAAATTAGCAGTCTCAAGCCATTTAGAAAGAAAAATCCAGTGGTTTATTAGGAGCGCCATGTTGGCTCTACCTATGGGAAGCCAGCTCTCACTTCACTCAATTTGCACCTTGGCTCTGACCCTCTTTCCCCTCCCCCCAAAGTGTGTTACCAGGCACATTATCCAACGAAGCAATTTTGCGGGTCGTATAAGTCATTCCCTCCAGCCATTGTGGGTCTCCGTGGAGATGGCCTTGACTTTGGCTGGCAAGGCTGTGTCCTGTTTTGACTGAGGTGTGAATTCCTTGGTGCAGCTGCGAGGCCCCTCCCCCAGCCTATGGAAACTCGGGAGCAGGTCAGGGAAGCTTTCCAAGTCAACACTTTGTCTCTAAAAGAGGATTTTCGTTTTCTCCAGCTTGGTGTTGGCTTTGAGTTCACTCAGGGAGACAGAAGAGTTTATCCTTCCTTCTTCCGGATAAATCCCAAAGAATCTCCTCAGTATGTGGGTTTAGTCCAGCTGCTCCTGTATTTCCAGTGGAACTGGGTTGGGCTGGTGGCCCCTGAAAATGACGATGGAGAACTTTTCACCTCATCTCTGGTGCCAATGCTCAAGGAGAAGGAAATCTGCCTGGCCTTCACTCAAATGATAACACTTGATTTTCATACTGCTTCATATTCAAAAGTAAACCATATTTTCAACACTTGGTCTAAAGGGGAAGTGATTATTCTGTTTGGAGACTCTAATACTATTGCAAATGTACACACAGTTGTGTATGCTTATGGCATACTTAGAAAAGCATCATTTCTGAAAGTTTGGATCTTTACATCCAATTGGAAACTTAATGTGCTGAACTCTCAATATCTATTGAAAATGATAAAGCCCTTCCATGGGGCTTTGAATTTTAGGCACCACACTGGGGATGTCTCAGAATTCAGCTGTTTTCTCCTGTCTTTAGACCCTTTGAACCCACAAGAAGATGTTTTTCTCCCACTATGGTGGGAAGAGGTCTTTGACTGCAACATCCACAAGCCTGGAAAGACCCCTCCAAAAGGGGAAAAACCATGTACAGGAAAGGAGAATTTACAGAATCTGCCATCCTACCTGTTTGAAACAAGCATGACTGGAGAAAGCTACAATATCTACAATGCCATTTATGCTCTGGCACACACATTACATGCAATGCATGGATCCAAAAGGCGACCAGCCATGCTGAGACTTGGAGAGAGGATCTCAAATGTCCAGTCCTGGCAGGTAATCTCTGGGTGTCAGTTCTGCCACCTCACTTCTTCTTTTGTCTTACTTCGGTGCCAGCCTGCCATAGATCCTGGAGTGGAGGGAAGCTTTTGGGGAAGGAGAATGGAGCACCTCTGATGTACTTTGGGCCAGCTGGAGAAAACATCTGAAGGACAACCGGCCAGAGAGAAAAGTGCAGCTGCATTCCAAGAACTGCCAAAAACTTCTCTTTTGATTATGATTGGGCATGAGGGGCCAATGGGAGGACAGGCCTGGAAAACAGGGGAAGTTTATGAGGGAATTGACACGGGATCCTCAAACTTGGCTTTGCCTTACTGTACTTCCTTTGACTTTGGCAAAACTATACCTTGCCCTCAAAAATGAAGTCAATGGACTGTTTCTGCCTTCTGAGTTGATGTTGTGGTTATCCGACAGCTGGTGCAGATGGCTGAGGAGAGCGAGGACTCAGATGAGGGGCCAGGACCATTAGGGAGTGGACTGCTGCCTTCAGAGATTGTGGGGGCTGGCAGCAGCAATGAGGAGGTTCCCGAGGAGCCTGTGCCAAGTGCACGCATGAACGCAGGGTTGCTCACAGGAAAGAGCAGCTACAATACCACGGGCAACTCGGGAGTAAGGCTGCAAGGTAATGGCCCCTCCTTCAAGAAGATAAAAGGCAGCTGTGCAGAGAACATTCTTTGTAGGAAGCAAAGACGTTTTGAAACTCAGCCTCATGGCCATTGCAGTTGGTATTTTAAGACTGTTGTACTGAAAACTATTTCTTATCTGTTGTTTTTGGGCAGCCTTGCAAAAATTTGGCAAGGTTCTTTCTTGTAAGATCTGATTAGTTGGAAGCAGCCTTTTAACTGTGAAGAAATAGAATTCTTAGCTGAATCAATAAAAGGTTGTACTGCCTTTGTTTTGTGTTTGCTCTCTTGGAACTGGGTTGGGTCAGGACAGTTAAGTCAAGACAGATCTTATTCAGGCCACAGATCTTTAGAGAGAAAGCTCCCCATGTCAATTTCTTGAGTTAAATATCTTTATGGCATCATATCCCTGCATCAAATCTGCATAAAACCAGTGTCAGGGTTCCAGAGATTGCCCTAATTAAATCATGAGCCTCGAGCCAAGCTTCAAAAGGATCCAAAAGAATTATTAGGAGACACATGTTGGCATTGACCCATATGAAGCCCACACTTCCAGGGATGGGATTCAAATTTTTTAACAACCGGTTCTGTGGGCATGGCTAAGGTGCTTTTAATATATCCAAAAGTCTTTATTATCCCTTTGACATTTTATTTTCAGCTTAAATGCCTATTGATGTCAAAGTGGATTTTTGTCAATTTCTTACTTAAATCTCTTAGTTGTCAGTATAAGGAAGGGAAGAAAAAAAAAGCCAAATCCTTTCCCTTCCCTCTCTCCTTCGCTGCCTCAAAGTCTTCTTTGGGAACAATGTTATTTTTTTATAGTTCAAATTCCAGGGTACCTTACGTTGTTGCTTTTTCAGTTTAACTCGGTCAACCAAAACTTTCTCTTCTTATCTCCCTCCTGCACATTCTTTTCCGGTCGAGTTCTTCTTTGAGGTGGCCATTTCTGACCACCGCTGCAACGGCCTTTGGGAAAGGGAGGAATGGCCAGCTGAGGAGGAGAGATGCGGCTCTCCTCGACCCTGCTGGTGGTCTCCCCCCTCTTCACCACCTCTAAGGGATGGCTTAGCCCCAAATCCAGCCGGCTCGGGGCGCTCCGGTGGCGAGCACGGATCGAAACCGCGCACGATTGCGGATTTCGGTTCATTGCCGAAGAAGCTCAAACTGGAAGTCCATGCTTACTTAGATTTTTACATGTGTATGAATTAAAATATCATTTTCTCCTCCTTTCTGAAATGCATAAATATAATAAGTTCATCTTTTTTTCTGCAGGCGTCCCTCCCATTATTTCTGGAGATAATTTCTCCGAGGTGCATCTTAACGACAAATTAAGTAGTTAGCCCTGATTATTTGTTTGGGTCCTGCATTTTGGTCCCACAACAATTTCTAAATGAATTACGAGTTGCTCTTTCATTCTAGGTTCTCTTTTTTTCTAGCCAGGAAGGCAGCATAACCACCTTTCCTTGCCAGCCTTCAATTTTAAGGATTGGGAATTCTGGTCCATTTTCCAGGGTTTAACTCCCCTTTACCCAACACTTCACCCTATAGCATCTTCTCCCTTCCAGCCTTGATTCTTGTGTTATAACCATGCAATTTTCCATTTGACTGAGTTGCTTCTCCATCACACATTCCTTGGGAGGAAAGAATTTCTTGTGGCCAGATTTCTATAACTGGTCTGCATCTTGGGAAGGCTCATAAGGCTGAAAGGCTCAGCTCCACTTTGCTCAGCCGTGGCAGCTTCAGGGCCCCCTTGCTCACTCCACCAAATACCCCTCCTTCTTTTAATTCTCTACCTCAATGTCCTTCCACTCTTACACCCATCCCCTGTGCCCCTCAGTGCTTGCTCGCGGTGGCGTTTGGTTTTCATGGTTTTGTAAGTTGCAAGAACTAGGTACCTGATGAATTAGTATGATTAGGGGTGACATGATGGCTGTCTTCCAACATCTGAGGGGCTGTCACAGAGAAGAAGGGGTTGACTTCTAATCCAAAGCACTTTAGGGCAGGACAAGAAGTAAGAGATGAAAGATTAAGAGAGAATTAAAGAAACGTTTTCTGACATTCTTAATTAGAAACAAAGAAACAGTCAAATCTGAAGCTGGCCTGTCTGAGGCCATTTTGAGACTTTTATGCTGACACACTGAAGGAGCGTGACAGGGAGGGGAGAATGGAGATAATTGGGGTGTTGTAACCAAAATAAAATACTTTCTCTTGGGAACCAAGGACATTCCTGCAGGTGCTCGGCAGGAAGGGACAGGAGTTACCCAGCAACTGGACAGTAACATGATTGGACCATGTGACTAATTGTTTTGGGAAAGTGAAAAACATTTACTTTTAATTAGGTGAAAACTTCAGGAATAGTCAGAGTCGGTTTTCACCAGCCTGTGCCAATATGATATATCCAAAAAAATTGTTCTTTGAGGAAATTGCCTTCCTTGGAGTTTTGTTTGCAGTGAGTGTGTTACTTGGAACCCTGACAGAAACATAGAAAATGGACAGCAGAAAAAACCTAATGGTCCATCAAGTCTGCCCTTTGAGTTTAACTTTTTTATTTCTCTTTAATTTATTTTTTATTATTCTTTACAAATTATTTTTATTTCATTTCAATTTGTTGTTGGATGATGGATATGTGTTTATCTCAAGCCTGTTTAAACTCAGATACTGATGATTGACCCACAACCTACACTGGGAGTTGGTTCCAAGCTTCCTCTACTCTTTCTGTGAAGGAATCCTTTCTAACATTATTTCTGAAGATCCCTCCTGTCAATTTGAGGGCATGTCCCCCATGCTCCTCATTCTTGCTTAGGATCGAAAATAATGCCTTCTAGAACCCTATTCATACCCTTCATCTATTCAAAGGTTTTAATCATGTCATTGTCCCCCTTTCCCTTCTGTCCTCCAGTTGTCCATATTCAGGAAAATCTCCTAAGATGGTGACCAGCCCAGAATGATAGCAGTCATTATGTCTCATTTGGGGCTTTCAGCCAATGACTCCAATTTCTGAAGATCTCTTTTCTTTCAGCTTCTTCCCTATTTGAGGAATGTCCAGTTCAACAACAGTGCTGGTGATGAAATCTCCTTCTCAGAAAATGGACTGGGATCTGCTGGTTATGATCTTCTGAACTGGGTTTTCCTCCCCAATTTATCGTTTGTCCCTGTGAAAGTTGGACAAATAGATCCTGGGGCTCCCCCAGGCCAGGATTTAACCATCAACTCCAATGCAATTGTCTGGTCAAGAAAGGTGAGCTGGAAGGTCAAATAAATTCAGCAAAAGACTCATTCTCTTCTGGGGATTCAAAACTTCCTCCTTACTGGAAAACAGGTCACTGAATCAGAAATTTGGCAACCATCTGTTTAGAAAAACATGGTTTGCATGTAAAATATTTGACGTTTTGCTTGAAATCCAGGATGCATTTAGAGCAGCCAACACCTGTTTCCATAGACGATTTCCATTCAATTAGATTCCCATGACTGTTTGTTTTAGGAAAGCTGTAGTTCAATTCCCAAGTCTTCTTTTATGTGCCAAGTCCCAGTTCCAATCTCTAGAATCTATCGGGTGGTGTGGAGTGTCACTTGCTTTAATCCCCTATAGCATTTCCTGGGTTCCAATAGACCCTTTGTAAACATGTTGACAATGGAAACAAAAATGTACAAATGAATACATGAAACATATTATTTGCTTAGGCCACCTATAGCATTTCTCTTTTCTCTTCTAGAAGGTGCCCTTTGCCAGGTGTGGCATCAAGAGGTGCCAGGCAGGAGAGAGGAAGAGAGTTCCAGAAGGCAAGGAAGTTTGCTGCTACCAATGTGCCCCTTGTCCAGAAGGGACTATATCTAATCAGACAGGTAGAGCACACTTTCAGTGTAGATCTTCCAAGATGAAGGAAACCATTCAGTAGAAACAACTATGAAGTTTTTTTAATGGATTTGACATTTTTCAAAATATTCATCCTTTGCAGCAGAATCTTGGAGTTGATGGATCTAAATTATCCTCCTAGCCACCATTCGTGCTCCACAGCAATTTAATGCAGGATAGTTTCAGGGCAGAATTCATGGGTTCCCTTTCTAGATTTTCTAGTCCTTCTCTTGCAACCCATCAAGAAAACCAGCAATCAAACTTTCTATGAAGGAGTGGGTTGTTGAGGGTCAAGTTTTAATTTTTATTATTTAAGATGAGCATCTTCTGTCAGCGCTATCAGTCTCCCAGGAGGTTGATAGACCTGTTGGAGAAAGGGGAGATCCACCTAACTTTGTCTTCCTGCCCTTCCCTATAGAAGCAAATAGTCAGAATGAGTCAATCCAAAATCCAAAGTAGAGAACTTGTTTGTCCCAAAGGTGCTTTTTCAAGAGGAAACGGGACTTTCTGGGTTTCATTTAAACTTCTTGGATGAGAATTGAAGTCTTCAGAAAAAACCAGAAATTCTAATTGCCTCTTGAAAAATCACCTTCAATATTGAATAAATCAATATTGAAGGATGCTTTGCCCCTTTTTTATATACCACCAAATGTAAAGTGACTTTATTTCAGATGCAGCTTCCTGTGATCCCTGCCCAGAAGATCAGTATCCCAACAAGGACAACGTCCAATGCATTGCCAAGAAGCTTCACTTTCTCTCTTATCAAGACACCCTGGGATATGCTTTAGTTTCTCTCACTCTTTCTCTCTCCATGATCACATTGGGAGTCCTGGCAGTTTTCCTTAAACATCATGACACACCAATCGTCAAGGCCAGTAACAGAGATCTCACCTACCTCCTCCTGGTCTCCCTCCTGCTTTGCTTCCTCTCCTCCTTCCTCTTCATTGGTCGACCCAGGAAGCTCACCTGTCTCTTCCGACAAACTGCCTTTGCCATTCTCTTTTCTCTTGCAGTTTCCTCTGTCTTGGCAAAAACTGTCATGGTGGTTCTGGCCTTCATGGCCACCAAACCAGGGAACAGGTCAAGGAAACTCTTAGGAAAATCACTGACAAATTCCATTGTCATAGCATGTCCCCTGATCCAAGCCGTTCTTTGTGTCACCTGGCTGGTAACCTCCCCTCCATTTCCCAACTTGGACTTCCACTCCTTGACTGGTGAGATCATTTCTGAATGTCAGGAAGGCTCAGCTTCAATGTTTTATGCTGTCCTCGCCTACCTGGGCTTCCTGGCCCTCATCAGTTTCACCGTGGCCTTTCTGGCTAGGAAATTGCCTGACAGTTTTAATGAAGCCAAGTTTATTACTTTCAGCATGCTGGTCTTTTGCAGTGTTTGGATCACCTTCCTCCCCAACTACCTGAGCACCAAAGGGAAGTCCATGGTGGCTGTGGAGATCTTCTCCATCTTGGCCTCTGGGACTGGTCTCTTGGCTTGCATCTTTCTCCCCAAATGCTACATTATCCTACTGAGGCCTGATCTGAATCAAAGAGAAAATATAATGAGGCATAAGAATGTCTGATTTATGTGGAAAGTAGTAACTTACTTTAAAACTTTTATTATATTGAACAAGTTAAAAAAAACCAATCTAAAATCCTTTTTCTGGGAGGGGGATAAAATTCAACATGGAAACACCCAATTCCTTTTTTTGTGTAGGAAAAAAATCAAAGGCACATATTTAGAATTGAAGAGAGCATCCTGGGCAGCAGCACATGTGAAAAGAATCTCTCTCTCTTCATGAATCACAAGCTGAACATGAGCCAACATGAGCAGCTTGTTGCTGATATTCTTTGTCTGATGCAGGTGAAAAACCCACAGAGTCTTTGCTGAATCAGCAGGCATGAAGTGTGAAAAATAAGAGGGAATCCTGGTTCCTCCATATTCTACATTGGTTAGAGCACATCTGAATACTGCATTCAGCCCCAGAGACAGACCAGAACGTAGTGGCAGAGTGTAAGATTCAGGCAGGGACAGCATGCACTGAATGGTACCAACAAGTAGCTGATGTTCTGTACAGGAACATATGCACAGTGTATGGACTGGACCTTCCCAAGCCCAGTTGTGATCTTTCACACAAAGTTGTGGAGAACAACAGGGCTAAGATCCTCTGAGACTTCCAAATCAAGGCAGACATGCAGGTCCTTGCCAATGAACCAGACAAAGAGGTCGTAGAGAAGAAGACAGAGGTGGGGATAGATGCAGCCATGTCAAATAACAGCAACATCAGGAAGAAGGAGGATGGGAAGCTGGAGAAAGGTCAAAAGAATGAACTGGAGAAGATATGGAAAGGCAAAAGGGGTCCTATGGATAGGGGTCCTTTGGTCTGTACTCTTAAACTGGTAGTGGGGCTCCAGTGGATCCCAGGAATAATAGCAGATAGCCAGAAGAGTGAAGTGGAAGGAACTACTAAGTGTCATGCCCCTGGTGGAGACTGACTCTGATGGAGAGAAGAGCGAGTGGAAGTATGGCTCCGGAGGTTCTGGAGGAGGCTGGGGAAGGGCAGAGGCTGGCTGAGCAATCAGAGGAGGACCCAGGCCCATCCCCTATCCATTCTAGGGCATGCAGGGAGGAGAGGAAAGGGAGAGACTTGGTCTACCAGGAGGAGAGGACCTTGGTCCTTTTCATGGGCTGCAGCTGTGACAACTGAATAAGAGGACGGACATGCATATGGGTGAGTGCTGGAAACAAAGCATGGAAATATCTCTAGTTTATGGTTCCTCCCTGAGTTTGGCGTCCTTCCCATTGTGTGTTATCTGTGGACATCCTCCAGCCCTTATCTTGCCTGCTTTTTGTTGCTTTTTTCTTTCTTCTTATAACTGTGTGGGAGTTTTTTGTCTTCCGTCAAAGATATTCAGAGCTTGGAAGCAAAATGAAGGAATAAAAGGGGCTTCACCTGTTTAATGTGACTGTGTTTGTTTTGTATCCCACCCTGGGTCATCACACTAAGATACTGTGTCCGTCCTCATCTTATTTGACTCAATGGTGACTGGGTAGAAGAGACCCCACCCTGGAACTTCTTTATGTGAAGTACCACAGGGGTCAGTGCTGTCCCCTCTCCTATTCCACATCTACACAAGACCCCAGAGTAAGCTCATCCATTGTCAGGAGGTGAGAGAAATCAGAATTATTCCATTAAAGAACAGAGCAAATGTAACCCCGTGTATAGCCTCTGTGTAATCTAAGAAACTATAACAAGATATTAAGTAAGAGATTGTGTAAGGATGTTACCTGTAAGGAAATAACAAGGTTATAAATCTCTTAGCACATTCTGGTCAGAAAGCTGGTTGGCAGGTCAGAGAAGATAGTTCGCAGGTCAAGAAACCAGTTGTCATACTAAAATTAATAATGCTGACAATAGTTGGATGTAGCAACTGCTAAGGGGAAGGAGATTACTGGAGATGGATAACTACTGGGATGGAATGCTGGGAAGAGGATGATTGTCCACCCAGAAATCAACCAATAAAAATAAGGGGCATTAATGGGCTGGAGTTTTGAAACCTTATTTAACCATCATGTATCCCTATGTAAAATGTCTCCTGTGTGTCTACCCACATGAGAGTAAGAGTCCAGCCTTGGCAAACATTTCAATAAAAAAGGTCTTATATTGTTCCTGTTGATTTCAACCTGAGAAGTTGATTTTTTTACATGCGATGAGGTATCCTTGATATGCTGATGATACTCAATTGTACAACTTTGCTTCTGGTAACTTAAGCAGCACTCTACGTGTCCTGTCCTGCTGGACGCCCTGGTAACCTCCTGATTGGACTATTACTATTGGGCTGCCCCTGAAGGGTATCCAGAAACTTCAGCTGCTACAAATTGAAGCAGCAACAAAAGTTATGCATGTTTCTGGTAGGGCACATTATCGCTCTTCTTGCTAGTTGCATTGATTGGTCTCATCACAGCAGAGTTGGGGACTCTCTTATTATTTTATAAAGGTTTTAAGCAATGATTGCCTTCTTTATTTACAATTTACAAAATGGGGAGGTGATAAGCAACCTGGGAAAGCCAAGGGAAATCATCAAAACCATAAAAAAGTGAAAGTTAGAATATTTTGGATATGTGGTCTTCCAGTTAGGCTCCCTCGAGGAGGGACTGAATCCACGACCATCTGTGGTTTCAGTTTGTGCTCGCTGCTGGAGGGCCACGATCTACCTGATTTGGGCTGAAGCCACCCCGTAGAGGTGGCAAAGAAA
This sequence comes from Notechis scutatus, assembly GCF_049901735.1. NCBI lineage: Eukaryota > Metazoa > Chordata > Lepidosauria > Squamata > Elapidae > Notechis > Notechis scutatus. Next base: position 273,174 of record NC_142009.1, read on the forward strand.
GGGGAGAATGCTAGCTGAGTTGAGGGGAGCCACATTCCCCCTCCTTGGCGAGGCATAAAACTCCTCTCTGAAGGCAGATGCAGAGAAGGCCAAAATGGCCCAAAGAGCCCAAAAGGGACAAAAGAGGAAGATCTTACCGGACAAGATCATGCAGGAGCAGAGAGAAGAAGAGGACAGCTTGGGTGACTGGGTTAAACAGGATTAACATCTGAATATAAGGAACCCTGGAGCTAAAATACTTAAGAACCCTTAGGAAAATAGTTTTAAAGCTGCAGTACAGAAGAGAAGGAAAAAAAATATCTGAAAAAAGGGGGTGAAATTTGGACATACTAAAGAGTGCCACCTGACACTGAAATAAACTAATGTGAACTTTTCAAAGACTTTTAAAGAAAAATAAAGAAAGAAATGTTGCTACAATCAAATAGAGCCCCTGGAAGGTGAAAGTGCAGTTTGGAACTTTGTAACAAAGAAAGAAGCAAGAAAAAAGTGTTCTGGAATTGTTTGTGTTCTGTATGGCTCATTAGCATTCTTGTAAATCTGTCTCCTGATTGGCTAAGATGCACGGCGGCCCGATTGGTCAAGCCAGCCGCGGCTGATTGGCCCACGATGAATTCCCCGCGATTGGAGGAAACCAATCACGGGAAATTCAAAGCGCTGTCATTGGCCGCGGCGTGGCCGGCTAGGTTGATAAAAGCCGCGATCTAGCCTAGCCACCCCGAGTCGATCTCAGGACCAAATAAAGAGCTGAAACTAGTCACTGACTCCTGAGTCTTCTTCGCGACGAACTTAGCACTGGCGACGAGGGTGGGATCACGGAATTGAGACCCACCAAGCACGTGGCACCGGACAAAGAGATCGCCGAGATGGCCAGCATCGTACCACCCGCACCTTTCAACCAAGATACTGAGGACTGGGAGTCCTACATAGACCGCTTCCTGATGTTCTTAGAAAGTAGCAACCTCAAGGATGCGAACGGGCAGAAAAAAACGGGCTGTTTTCCTGACACACTGCGGGCCCGCAGTGTTTAAAATGGCAAAGGCCCTTGCAAAGCCCGAAGATGTGAAGGCGATGGACTGGGCCGACCTCGAAGCATTATTGCGGAACCACTATGCCCCCGCCGTGCCCACCCTGATCCGACGGCACGACTTTTACCACCGGGATCAGAGGGGGGGCGAGAGCATCGGAGATTTCGTGGCAGATCTCCGAAACCTGGGAGGCATGTGTGGCTTCACGGATATGGATGAGGCCCTCCGAGACTGCGTCGTCCTGGGACTCAGGGACCCGGTCTTACAAAGCCGACTGATGGCCAAGGGCGACATCTCCCTCGCCGACGCCCTTTCCGAGGCGACCGCAGCCGAAGCGACCCGGAAATCCGCAGCCCGGATGCGGAGATCCGACACCGGGATCGAGCCGCGACCACCAAGGCAGCCACGATGACGGAGACGCAACCAGAAGCAAGCCGCCGAACCACCACCACCCACCATGGCGACCTCGACTCCGCCACCACAGATGACGAGGACGTCCACCGACTCCAAACAGAGCGGGACCGGCGCGAGCAACGAAGCCGTAAGTCGGGAACCAACTGTGCCGGATGCGGAGGTGACCACCCGCGATCGGAGTGCCGTTTCTTCGACGCGATATGCCGACACTGCGACAAGAGAGGCCCCATCGCCCGAGTCTGCCGACTCAAGAAAACCTACAGCCCCCAACGGCGAGACAACAGCAACCGGAGGCGAGACAGCATCCCCCCCCCAGGCCCAGGGACCGCCAACCCGAGAGCCGCTGGAACCGGGACGGACGAGGTCGACGAGACGGCGAGAACTGGCAGAGAGAGGAAACCCACCAGACGGTCATCATCAGCCATTCCTCAAGCACAGACGCCCGAAAGGTATACGTGGAAGTGGGCATCGAGGGCAAGCCATGCAAGATGGAGGTGGACTCTGGGTCCAACCTTTCCATGGTTGCATGGCGGGAAATCAAGTGCCTGGTGCACGAAATCCAAAAGAGGGGGCTGGAAAGCCAGAGGTTGATTTTCAAAGACTACCAAGGGAACCGCATCCCGGTAGTCGGAACAGGACACTTTGAAGTAACCTTCAAGGGGCGCACAGCGAGGCTCTCGCTAACAGTCGTGGACAGAGACCGCCCCAGCCTTTTAGGACTACAGTGGTTCGCACCGCTCAGGATTGAAGTAACTGGCATCGACCACGTCGCAGAGGCAGACTGGGAAGAACAGCTCACACGGGACTTCCAGGAAGTGTTCGACGGCACCCTAGGCAAGTACCGAGGGCCCCCTATTTCGTTCAGCTTAGACCCCAACGTTCCCCCCAGACGCCTTAAACCACGGCGGGTACCTTTCGCACTCCGGCCCAAGATAGATGAGCAAATAGACAAGCTCATCAAGCAGGGAGTCCTAGAGCCAACCAATCACGCCCGGTGGGAGACCCCAATAGTCACCCCAGTCAAGCCCGATGGGTCGGTGAGAATCTGTGGGGACTATAAGGCCACCCTAAATTGCACCTTACAACAAAGCGCCTACCCCGTCCCAGTCGTACAACACCTTCTGCACTCACTGGGGGGAGGCAAGGTTTCGCAAAGCTCAACCTGGCACAAGCCTACCAGCAATTGCCGGTCGACGCAGAAACCGCCGAGGCGCAGACCATAGTCACCCACCGGGGGGCCTTTCACTGTAAGAGACTCCAGTTCGGAGTCAGCGTGGCCCCAGGAATTTTCCAGAGCCTCATGGAAAGACTCCTGCAAGGAATCAAGGGGGTGGTGCCCTACTTCGACGACGTACTGGTGTCGGCAGCCAACCAAAACGAACTAGAAGGTCGCCTAAGGGAGGTCCTAACGAATTTCAAAAATGCGGGACTAAAGGTTAAAAGAGAAAAATGCCAATTGCACACCGAGAGGGTCGAATTCCTGGGGTACCTTTTAGACCGGTACGGAATTCACCCAACCGAGAAAAAAATCAGAGCAATAAAGGAAGCCCCCAGGCCGAAGAATAAAACGGAACTACAGGCATTTCTAGGACTGCTTAATTTCTATAATGTTTTCCTGCCCCAGAAGGCGACCGCGGCGGAGCCTTTACATAGGTTTTTGGACAAGGCGGCCACGTGGAATTGGGGGAAACGCAAGGAAGCCGCCTTCAACAAAACCAAGGACCTGCTCACCTCGGATGCCGTCCTCATCCAATACAACGAGACCCTACCGCTAGCCGTCACATGTGACGCATCACCCTTCAGCGTCGGCACCGTTCTCAGCCACACTCTCCCCGACGGAAAAGAAGCACCCATCGCTTTCTTTTCAAGGACCCTCTCCAAACCGGAAAGAAACTACAGCCAACTGGACAAAGAGGCCCTGGCAATCGTCGCCGCAGTAAAAAGGTTCCACGAGTACCTCTACGGCCGGACTTTCACCATCATCACTGACCACAAGCCATTGCTGGGAATCCTGGCAGGGAACAGGGCCACCCCGAACATTCTATCTCCAAGAATGACAAGGTGGTCCGAATTACTTGCCGCCTACAGCTACCGGCTCACACACCGACCCGGTAAGACAATCACCCACGCAGACGCCCTGAGCCGCATGCCACTACCCGACCTGGAGACCGACCCAGCACCCACAACGACCACCCTGAGCATAGAGACTCTACCCGATCTACCCATAACCGCATCAGACATTGCCCACGAAACTAATAAAGACAAGTGTCTGGCACGGGTGTTACATTGGGTAGAGAAGGGGTGGCCCGAAAAAGATGACGATGAAACATTCAGGACATTCCGGAACCGGCAAACAGAACTGTCATTACAAAAAGGTTGTTTACTATGGGGGGGATAGGGTTGTCATTCCGGAAAAATTACAGGAAAAGGTATTGGAATTGTTGCATGAGGGGCACCCGGGCATCGTTAGAACAAAAGCCTTGGCCAGGAGTTATGCATGGTGGCCGGGGATGGACAAACGGATCGAAGCGTGGGTGGCAGCATGCAACCGATGCCAAGAAACCAGGCCCAGCCCTCCAGCCGCGCCAATCCTGGAATGGGAAACCCCCAAGGGACCATGGTCCAGGATCCACATAAATTTTGCCGGGCCCACGAAGGGGCACACCTTCCTCATTACGGTAGATGCTTACTCCAATTGGTTGGAGGTAAGCAACATGAAAACCACCACCACGGAGGCCGTCACCAAGGAACTCGGCAGGCTGTTCGCAACCCACGGCCTCCCAGACGTCATCGTCTCGGATAACAGGCCCCAATTTACCTCGCTGGAATTCGAAAAATTCCTAGCGGAACGGGGAATAGGGGCATGCGCTGACAGCGACAGCACATCCGGCAGCGAATGGGAGGGCGTAACGGATGGTTCAATTTACAAAAAAAACAATCCAAAAGATAGAAAATGGGGAAATCCAAGAGAAAATAAATAAAATGCTCTTTATACAACACATAACCCCAAACACGACAACCAACAAAAGCCCGGCAGAGCTATTAATGGGGAGGAAATTAAGGTCCCCACTCGACAGACTGCACCCCACATACAACCCAGAAAAAAACCCCAAACTCCTCAAGCAAACACCAATCATTTACACCAGGCGACGCAGTATACGTGAAAAACCTTACCGGGGACCCACTTTGGGTACCAGCAACCATAACCCAAGTAACAGGCCCCCACTCGTACCGGCTACAAACAGCCGACGGACGAGCATGGAAAAGACACATCGACCAATTAAGGTCGAGAACGTACACGGGAAATGCAACCGACATGCAAACACACAAAGAAGAAGAAACCTCAGGGGGAAGGGAAAACTCAGATACCAACCAAGAGGGGAGGGGGAAACCGGAAAACCAAATCAACCACCCCCCACAAGAAGAAAACCAACAATACTCACCAGCAGAACCACCGACAGAAGACCAACTCGAAGCCTCGCCCGGAAGGAGCAGCCAAGCAAGCTCAACCAGCCTGGAAAGACCAGGCAGGAACGGCAAAACCAGCAGCTCAACCAACCCGAGTAGACCGGGAGGGAGCTGCCGCGAAAGGCCGGGCCCAACCTTCCAGGCGGTTCCATCAGTAAGGCAAGGAGCAACGCAGAACCCGTCCGAACCGCTCGCCGACCAGACAACAACTAACCTGCGCAGGTCCAGTAGACAAGTACGGAGCCCCACCTACTTACGGGACTACGTTACGTAGGACCATACCAAGAGGGGAGGGGTGTTCTGTATGGCTCATTAGCATTCTTGTAAACCTGTCTCCTGATTGACTAAGACGCGCGGCGGCCCGATTGGTCAAGCCAGCTGCGGCTGATTGGCCCGCGATGAATTCCCCGCGATTAGAGGAAACCAATCGCGGGAAATTCAAAGCGCTGTCATTGGCCGCGGCGCAGCCGGCTAGGTCGATAAAAGCCGCGATCTAGCCTAGCCACCCCGAGTAGATCTCGGGACCAAATAAAGAGCTGAAACTAGTCACTGACTCCCGAGTCTTCTTCGCGACGAACTTAACAGTTTGATGATTTTGGAAACTTTGAACATTGGATTATTCCTGGATACAATTGAAATTTATTCTGGGAAGCAATCTTATAGAATTTGGTTGTCTAAAAGTACTGGGAAGTGTTGAAAGATGGCAGAACTTTACTTGGAACTGAAAATGGTACTAAAAATATGAAGGAACAATTGCAAGTGAAAGGAGAATTGTTTGGCTTTGTTCTGCAATCTCTGGAAACGGCGGTCTTGGACTATGAGGATCAGCAAAAAGCTCCAGAAGCAGAAGACTTGAATAAAGGAGAGGCCATCTTTAATAAAAAAAAATTGGGACAACGAGGTTTGAAACTCAAAAAGGGGGGAAAGGGACTTAAAAACTGGAGATTAGAGGAGGTAATTAGAAAAAGGAACATTGTGAGAAATAAACAAAATATAAGCAAAAAGCAGAAAGGAGGATTACAGTAAGAAGCATTAAAGAGGGAGTGAGGAAAAGGGGGGAAATGAAGGGGAAAAGAAGTTACAAAAAACAGAATCAGGAAATAAAGAAATATGGGAAATGAACAAGAATTAAAGGGAATAGTTTGATTGATGGACACAGAGATAATGGCTGAAATTACAACTAAAATAGAGGAGTCTGCATGGTGATAAGGGATTGTATAAATATTTTAGAAATAAGAAATTATGTAGAAAACAGGAAAATATATGTAATTAAAATGGAAGATGAAATGGGGATTGTTACTTAATGGAATGTATGATAACAGCTAGATCAAATAAAAAACAAAAATATGTAAAATACAATTGAATTATATTAGTATATTAAGGATTTATAAAATGTGATTGAAATGAATTATGAGAAGGATTGTAAGAAAATTAATACCAGTTTTTTCTTTAGGATGAATTTGAATTGATTAATTATTTTCATCCATTTTATTTATTTTTTATTTCTTTTAAACTTAAAATTGTTTAGAGGTAATTTAAAGGGGAAGTACTGTGCAGAATCTGACTAAAAAGGGATTTATGTTATAATATAATTATTAGATGATGGAAATTATAATTGTTTAATGGGATAATTTAGAAGTAAAATATTTAATGGGATGTAAAAGGGAATCAACTATAAGAAATGAAGGTGACACATTTTAATTGGCAACTATAGGTGAAACCTTGCTTTGTTATGTTTGAAATGTGGATATGGATTGAAATTGTACACAGGACAGATAAAAGTATAATTATTTTGAACATTATTTTGAAAATATCCTTGAAAAGGATATGTAATAGATTTTAGAAATGAATGAGAGAGTTACAAAATAAGCCTGAGGGAAGTATTTGAGGGGGAAATTAATGAAGAATATTTTAAATAGTGATAAGATATGAAATTGAATATGAAAGATGAATATTTATTTTTATTTTATTTATTTTGATTTGTCAATCGCTTACAAGATAATAAGTATAAGTATAAACATAGTTATGAATACATGAAATGGGTACATATAAGAAAAATAAAAGAAACAATAGGACAGGGACAGTAGGCACGTTGGTGCGCTTATGCTGCCCCCTACAGGCCTCTTAGGAAAGGGGTGAGGTCAATAGTAGACAGTCTAAGGTTAAAGTTTTTGGGGTTTGGGGAAGAAACCACAGAGTCAGGTAGAGTATTCCAGACATTGACCACTCTGTTGCTGAAGTCGTATTTTCTGCAATAAAGTTTGGTGCAGCTTACCTTCAGTTTATATCTATTTTGTGCTCTTGTGTTGTTATGGTTGAAGCTGAAGTATTCATTGACAGGTAGGACATTGCAATGAATGATTTTATATACCATACTTAGATCAAACATAAGACAGCGTAATTCAAGGTTTTCTAGGTCTACAATTTCGAGTCTGGTGGCATAAGGTATTCTGCAATGAGTAGAGGAGTGGAGAACTCTTCTTGTAAAATATTTCTGGACTTTCTCAACTGTGTTAATATCAGATACGTAATGCGGGTTCCAGACTGATGAGCTGTATTTGAGTATTGGTCTAGCAAATGTTTTGTATGCACTAGTTAGTAGTGTGATATTAACAGAGAAAAAGCTACGTAGGATTAGGTTAACAACTCTTAATGTCTTTTTGGCTATGTAGTTACAATGGGCTCTAGCACTTAGATCATTAGAGATGAGTATTCCAAGGTCCTTTACAGAGCTTGGATCATCAACAAGATCTTGACTATTCAGCTTGTATTTTATTTTCTGATTTTTTTTGCCAATATGTAAGACAGAGCATTTATTTGTTGAGATTTGAAGTTGCCATTTGTTTGACCATTCTGATACATAGTCAAGATCTTTTTGAAGGGTAGCAGTATTGTCTGTGGTATTGAACAGCTTTACATCATCAGCAAAAAGAACGCAGTTGCTCTTAATATGATCACAGAGGTCATTTATGTAGAGTATGAAAAGAGTTGGCCCTGGAACACTGCCTCGGGGGACACCACTGTTGACAGGTACAGAATTTGATAGGATGCTCTCAATTTTGACCATTTGTTGTCTGTTTGACAGGAATGCTCCTGTCCAGTTATGCAGTTGTCCAGAGATACCATAAGATTTTAGTTTTAGGAGTAGTTTGTCGTGTAGCACTGAATCAAAGGCTTTACAGAAATCTATGTTGAGATTGCATCTATTGCTTTGCCCTGATCGAGTTGTGTAGTCCGTATGTTTTTGTAGTGTAAGAGTTGTAGATTACAGGATGTTTTTTTTTCCTGAAACCAAATTGTTTATTGGAGAGTAGGTTGTTTGTCTCTAAGTGACAACGAGGTTTGAAACTCAAAAAGGGGGAAAGGGACTTAAAAACTGGAGATTAGAGGAGGTAATTAGAAAAAGGAACATTGTGAGAAATAAACAAAATATAAGCAAAAAGCAGAAAGGAGGATTACAGTAAGAAGCATTAAAGAGGGAGTGAGGAAAAGGGGGAAATGAAGGGAAAAGAAGTTACAAAAACAGAATCAGGAAATAAAGAAATATGGGAAATGAACAAGAATTAAAGGGAATAGTTTGATTGATGGACACAGAGATAATGGCTGAAATTACAACTAAAATAGAGGAGTCTGCATGGTGATAAGGGATTGTATAAATATTTTAGAAATAAGAAATTATGTAGAAAACAGGAAAATATATGTAATTAAAATGGAAGATGAAATGGGGATTGTTACTTAATGGAATGTATGATAACAGCTAGATCAAATAAAAACAAAAATATGTAAAAATACAATTGAATTATATTAGTATATTAAGGATTTATAAAATGTGATTGAAATGAATTATGAGAAGGATTGTAAGAAAATTAATACCAGTTTTTTCTTTAGGATGAATTTGAATTGATTAATTATTTTCATCCATTTTATTTATTTTTTATTTCTTTTAAACTTAAAATTGTTTAGAGGTAATTTAAAGGGGAAGTACTGTGCAGAATCTGACTAAAAAGGGATTTATGTTATAATATAATTATTAGATGATGGAAATTATAATTGTTTAATGGGATAATTTAGAAGTAAAATATTTAATGGGATGTGAATGGGAATCAACTATAAGAAATGAAGGTGACACATTTTAATTGGCAACTATAGATGAAACCTTGCTTTGTTATGTTTGAAATGTGGATATGGATTGAAATTGTACACAGGACAGATAAAAGTATAATTATTTTGAACATTATTTTGAAAATATCCTTGAAAAGGATATGTAATAGATTTTAGAAATGAATGAGAGAGTTACAAAAATAAGCCTGAGGGAAGTATTTGAGGGGAAATTAATGAAGAATATTTTAAATAGTGATAAGATATGAAATTGAATATGAAAGATGAATATTTATTTTTATTTTATTTATTTTGATTTATCAATCGCTTACAAGATAATAAGTATAAGTATAAACATAGTTATGAATACATGAAATGGGTACATATAAGAAAAATAAAAGAAAACAATAGGACAGGGACGGTAGGCACATTGGTGCGCTTATGCTGCCCCCTACAGGCCTCTTAGGAAAGGGGTGAGGTCAATAGTAGTCTAAGGTTAAAGTTTTTGGGGTTTGGGGAAGAAACCACAGAGTCAGGTAGAGTATTCCAGACATTGACCACTCTGTTGCTGAAGTCGTATTTTCTGCAATCAAGTTTGGTGCAGCTTACCTTCAGTTTATATCTATTGTGTGCTCTTGTGTTGTTATGGTTGAAGCTGAAGTATTCATTGACAGGTAGGACATTGCAATGAATGATTTTATATACCATACTTAGATCAAACATAAGACAGCGTAATTCAAGGTTTTCTAGGTCTACAATTTCGAGTCTGGTGGCATAAGGTATTCTGCAATGAGTAGAGGAGTGGAGAACTCTTCTTGTAAAATATTTCTGGACTTTCTCAACTGTGTTAATATCAGATACGTAATGCGCGGGTTCCAGACTGATGAGCTGTATTTGAGTATTGGTCTAGCAAATGTTTTGTATGCACTAGTTAGTAGTGTGATATTAACAGAGAAAAAGCTACGTAGGATTAGGTTAACAACTCTTAATGTCTTTTTGGCTATGTAGTTACAATGGGCTCTAGCACTTAGATCATTAGAGATGAGTATTCCAAGGTCCTTTACAGAGCTTGATCATCAACAAGATCTTGACTATTCAGCTTGTATTTTATTTTCTGATTTTTTTGCCAATATGTAAGACAGAGCATTTATTTGTTGAGATTTGAAGTTGCCATTTGTTTGACCATTCTGATACATAGTCAAGATCTTTTTGAAGGGTAGCAGTATTGTCTGTGGTATTGAACAGCTTTACATCATCAGCAAAAAGAACGCAGTTGCTCTTAATATGATCACAGAGGTCATTTATGTAGAGTATGAAAAGAGTTGGCCCTGGAACACTGCCTCGGGGGACACCACTGTTGACAGGTACAGAATTTGATAGGATGCTCTCAATTTTGACCATTTGTTGTCTGTTTGACAGGAATGCTCCTGTCCAGTTATGCAGTTGTCCAGAGATACCATAAGATTTTAGTTTTAGGAGTAGTTTGTCGTGTAGCACTGAATCAAAGGCTTTACAGAAATCTATGTAGATTGCATCTATTGCTTTGCCCTGATCGAGTTGTGTAGTCCGTATGTTTTTGTAGTGTAAGAGTTGTAGATTACAGGATATTTTTTTCCTGAAACCAAATTGTTTATTGGAGAGTAGGTTGTTTGTCTCTAAGTGGAGGATAATGGATTGGTTAATAATTGATTCCATGACTTTACAGGTGACGCAGCATAAGGAGATTGGTCTGTAATTTTCAACTAGGCTTGGGTCTCCCTTTTTGAAGATGGGGATGACCGTGGCTTGTGACCATAGGTTAGGCAAGGTGCTGGTCCTGAAAGATTTTTCAAAGATTATGCTTAGAGGTTCGGCTATAGCAGTGGATAGCTTTTTGAAGAAGTAGACACATATTCCACCCGGTCCAATAGATAGAGATGGTTTTAGATTGCATAGTGCTTTTTCAACATTGTCTTCTGTAAAATCAGTATGTATTAGATCATTGTAGTTGTCTGTGGTTCGGCTAGGAAATACTGGGCATGATCCATTGCTGTTTACAAATACTGAGCCGAAGAATGTGTTAAAGAGGTTGGCTTTAATGGTGTTGTCGTTGCAGTCTTTAGTATTAGGTCCTATCAGGGGTGGGATGGACCTTGAGTCTTTTAGTTTGTTGTTTACAAAATTGTAAAAAGCACGGGTGGAATTTGTGCATAGAAGGTTTTCCTCTTGTTTAATGTGATAATTGGTGCATTCAGTCCTTATCTGGTGGCATAAATTTTTGTATCGGCTTTTGAAATTGGCAACGTGACCAGAGTGATCTCTTTTTGGATTGAAGTTTCCTTATTGTAATGGGTAATCTGTTTTTTTGTTTTGTTTTGGGAATTGTTGTAGGTACATATAGTTTAATGACTCTTTTGACTTCAAGTAAAAATATGTTGTAATGGTCTTCAACAGTATTGCATCCAGTGAATAGAGATTGCCAATCAAGGGATGAGAGATTGTTGTCTATAAGATCATAGTTGCCTTTTTTGAAGTTATAATTGGGGATTCAGGCGGTTCAGACCCATTCAAGTGAACCGGTAGTTCCAGCGATTAGTTGGCCCAGTCCACCCGTCCCGGTCCTAGTCTGTCCTATATTTCCGTGTTTTGCAGTCCAGGTGATTTACACGGCACAACGGATTGCCACACCTCCACTGTTTCACTCACCGCAGCTGCAGCAGAAGGTAAGTTTTAGAGCTGAAATTGGGTGGTTTTTAAACAGTGCACGCACACACTCACCAAACTGGTTGTTACACCAGTTGGATCCCATCCCTGGGGGGGCAGGGTAGAGGGGGGGCGAGGGAATGGGGGGGCAGGCTGCAGAGTCATAGTGAGGCAGAAACAAGCAACTTACCTGTCAAACTATTAAGCCAAATAAGAACAGCATTAATTCAGCACCAGAAAAATAAACACAGATGGCTGATGCTTCATTTAACATCTTTATAAACATAATAAGTAGATTTTACAAACTAATTGTAGATTTCTCCAACATGGAGCAAACTCAGACAGAAACATTTTGCAAGTAACTTCAGCAGGCAAGCAAGCAAGCAAGTTAGTTTCATCTTCAATAGACAGACTCAGAGCTCAACACACAGCTGCAGAGCTTAATATAGAGCCATGCCTAGGCTACTTCTAGTTTCAGTTTCCAAACTGTCCTCATTGGCTGATTTAGTTGCTATGTCTATTCATTGGCTGACCTTGTTACCAAGCTCTATTCCAGTTCATGAAGATACTCTGACAAAAACCCAAAACCACCTAGCTAAGACATGAAAAATACCCATGACCTGGGCGGAGTGATAGATGACATGACACTGAGCTACACTGCATAGCAAGCGTAACAGTTTTAGAGGGCTGTAATCCAGATAACCAATCAATATTATATGATGGGTTTTTTAAAATAAATGTTTTGTTTTTCTTATTTGTACAGACATATCGTGTGAACAGTGTGGCAGTGGAGTGTCTTACATCTTAATACAAATATAACAATATTCTTCATGTTTAATACAGTTGACAATCTTATAAGATTTTGATATTAACACGCTTATTTTGTTAAGTTATAATCTTTCTTTCTTTGATTATTCAATATTTTCAGTATGTTATCTTTGTGCCAATCTCCATATTCTAAATGCCATTCCTCTTACTATGAATAAAATATTAACAATCATATTTGTTGTGTTTAACAAACTTATCTAGTTCTAATAATAATACACAGACTTATATTGAATTATAATCTTCCATTGTTTATCCCCTTTAACCCTAACCCAGGGGGGGCTGCTGGGGGTTCGCAGGGTTTTGGGAGAGCCCCTAGCTAAGATTCTGTGAAATTCAGAGAACCCCCCCAAATCCCACTCCTGGCTGACCCCACCCACCCCTCCCCGCCCCTCCCAGGAGTCCTCACATGGCCCGTTTTGGATGGAGGGAAGGGCAGGGTGCGCATGGAGGCTCAGGGAGGGTGACAAATGGGCCTCCTGGAAGTTTGGTAAGGTCAGAAATGGAGCCGTTTCCAGCTTCCAAAGATCTTCCGGTGTCAGGATTCCGGCAGTTGCCCCCATTTAAATCGTGAGTCTCGAGCCAAACTTCCAAAACTTCCAAAGGATTTATTGGGAGTTAACATGTCAGCAACACCTGCGTGCAGCCGACTCTGAGGCACATAATTCATTGTCACCCTTGACCCTCCACCCCCTCCCCCACCCCCTGGGGGTATCGTAATTTATATTCTCCAATGGGACACATTCATAACCCAGAGTCATTGATCATGTTCTCCAGTTAGAATTTTGCTTGGCAGAAACTTCCGTCACCTAGTTACTATCTTTGAAAACATTTATGGAATGCAGTTTCGGTTTGCACGCGGCTGCACTGCTCCTCCCTCCCTTTCTGTTGGCAACTCTAAAAAGACCAGAGAAATGTTTTATGAGTTGATATCCGGAGCCCAGGGAGGCCGTTTTTGCCCTCCCAGAGGCTCAAGGAAAGCCTCCGGAGACCCAGGAGGACAAAAACACCCCACACACACACACCATGGTGCAGGAGGCTGACTAGGCCACACCCAGCATGGCCACAGCCACCCAGCAACTGGGCAGAGAACCCCTTGCTAAAAATTTTGAAGCCCACCCCTGAACCTAACCCTAACCCCGACCCATCAATGTTATAGGTTATGCCTGCATTATTAGGGCAAAGGGGCGTATGTGTGCCCACCCTTTGACTATGGGAATTGCTGTAAGGTTGTCATCGGGGCCTTGGCAGCTTTCAAAGCCAGGGTCCTTATAGCTCGGTACCAAAATAAAAGCACAATTTTGTATCACACCTTGTTGTGTCTGGCGACTCATCAAGCTAAAGGCCAGTTTGGGTGATAACACCAGCAACAACCAGGCGCCGAGCTCAAAGGGAAACAGGTTTACAGGGCAGAAACGCAGGCCAAAAACTCCGAATGAAACCAATGCACCAAAGCTCTGGCTTTCCTTGGGGCCATTCAAGCCGCCTCCACTTCAGCTGAGCAGGGAAGCGTTTTTTGGCAGAGGGTGTAAGTGAAACCCCTTCGCAGAAACCCGAAGGAGCCAAACGGAGGGCACGGGAAGGAAGGAAGGGGGTGAAAGCTCCCCTAAACGATGGGGCGGAAGGATGAATGGTGGGATTATTGTCCCTCCAAAGAAAGGGCTTTTCACAACTGTCGGAGTCTCTCTCTTTTTTCTTTTCTTTTCTTTTTTTTCCACTCCCAAAATGCTGTTGTTTTTTTTTTCCTGGCAGGACATCCTGGCTCGAAGAGAGAAAAGGGGTTTTGTTCTGGTGAGGCCTCGGCTCTTTGCTCCTCGCTTGGAAAAGGCCAAAGGGAACCTGTGGTCAGGATGAGCTAAGCCTGGGTTTCCCCTGCTTGGCACTTCCTGGCAGTCGGAGGGAAATGCCAGGGAAAGGAGGCTGGGCATGGGTGCAGCTGGCCTCTCTCAGGCCCTCGAGAGGAAAGGGTTGCAGAGAGTAGAAGCTTAATAATGAAAGAAGATTAGCAAAGCAGAAATAAGTACAGATGTATAGAGATATAAGAGAATCTATACAGGAAGCAATATTACTATTGGACTGTAAGTGACTATAGGTTACAATGTACAGAGTGATAAATGTATAGAGTGTTATGGTATAGCTATGAAAATAACGGACATAACTACGATGTACAATATCATGTATTTTTAAAAAGAGACTATACTGTATGGCTATGAGAATAATGGTTATAATCAGGGTGTATAATACTATGTATATGTAAAAAGGACTTGATGCAGCCAGTACACTGTTGTTGCAAAACTGGAAATGTGATGTAGAATAAAGGAAAATGCACAATAAAAACATTTATTTTAAAAAGAGAGAAAGGGGGAAAGTCTCAAAGGTCAGAGCTGAAGAAACTTCCTGGAGGAGAAGCGAAACGTCTTCAAAGGAAAAGCAGAAAAGTACCGTTGCCTCTTGGGGTGGGGAAGCCCCTTTGGGATTTTCTGACAAGAATAGGAGGGGGGGTCCTGCCACTGTGTATTTATTTATTTATTATTTATTTATTTATTTATTTATTTGATTTGCCAATTGTTTACAAGATAATAAGTATAAGTGTATACATAGTTGTGAATACATGAAATGGGTACATATAAGAAAAATAAAAGAAGAATAAGAAACAATAGGACAGGGACGGTAGGCACGTTGGTGCGCTTATGCACGCCCCTACAGACCTCTTAGGAAAGGGGTGAGGTCAATAGTAGACAGTCTAAGGTTAAAGTTTTTGGGGTTTGGGAAGAAACTACAGAGTCGGGTAGAGTATTCCAGACATTGACCCCTCTATTGCTGAAGTCGTATTTCCTGCAATCAAGTTTGGTGCGGTTAACTTTGAGTTTGTATCTATTGTGTGCTCTTGTGTTGTTATGGTTGAAGCTGAAGTATTCATTGACAGGTAGGACATTGCAATGTATGATTTTATATACCATGCTTAAGTCAGACCGAAGACGGCGTAATTCAAGGTTTTCTAGTTCTAGAATTTCAAGTCTGGGGCATAAGGTATTCTACAATGAGTAGAGGAGTGGAGAACTCTTCTTGTGAAATATTTCTGGACTTTCTCAATTGTGCTAATATCAGATATGTAATGTGGGTTCCAGACTGATGAACTGTATTCGAGTATTGGTCTAGCAAATGTTTTGTATGCTCTGGTTAGTAGTGTGATATTACCAGAGAAAAGCTACGTAGGATTAGGTTAACAACTCTTAATGCCTTTTTGGCTATGTAGTTGCAGTGGGCTCTAGCACTTAGATCATTAGAGGTGAGTATTCCAAGGTCCTTTACAGAGCTTGGGTCATCAACAAGATCTTGACTATTCAGCTTGTATTTTATTTTCTGATTTTTTTGCCAATATGTAAGACAGAGCATTTATTTGTTGAGATTTGAAGTTGCCATTTGTTTGACCATTCTGATACATAGTCAAGATCTTTTTGAAGGGTAGCAGTATTGTCTGTGGTATTGAACAGCTTTACATCATCAGCGAAAAGAACGCAATTGCTCTTAATATGATCGCAGAGGTCATTTATGTAGAGTATGAAGAGAATTGGTCCTAGAACACTGCCTTGGGGGACACCACTATTGACAGGTACAGAATTTGATAGGACGCTCCCAATTGTGACCATTTGTTGTCTGTTTGCCAGGAATGCTTCTATCCAGTTGTCCAGAGATACCATAGGATTTTATTTTTAGGAGTAGTTTGTCGTGTCCCACTGAATCAAAGGCTTTACAGAAATCTATGTAGATTGCGTCTATTGCTTTGCCCTGGTCGAGTTGTGTCATCCATATGGACATACATACCATATGTATGTCCTCTCCCCCCCCCCCCCAATCTTTCTCTATTTTATTTATTTTATTTATTTATTTATTTGATTTGCCAATTGTTTACAAGATAGTAAGTATAAATGTATACATAGTTGTGAATACATGAAATGGGTACATATAAGAAAAATAAAAGAATAAGAGAAACAATAGGACAGGGACGGTAGGCACGTTGGTGCGCTTTATGCACGCCCCCTACAGACCTCTTAGGAAAGGGGTGAGGTCAATAGTAGACAGTCTAAGGTTAAAGTTTTTGGGGTTTGGGGAAGAGACTACAGAGTCGGGTAGAGTATTCCAGACATTGACCACTCTATTGCTGAAGTCGTATTTCCTGCAATCAAGTTTGGTGCGGTTTACTTTGAGTTTGTATCTATTGTGTGCTCTTGTGTTGTTATGGTTGAAGTGTAACTACGATCCTAAGATTACCTCATGATCCTTTGTTCCAGAACCATCCAGCATCGATCTCTGCTTTGGTTTTTGATCTCAGCCGAGGTTGGGTGTGAATAAAAGCTGTTATCTTGGTTAATGGAGACCCGTTGGATACGAGATAGGCGACAAATAAATATTAAAATATGTACTTGTCCCCTATCTCTGTATCCAATGCAGGTCTGAGTTAACCACGTCCCTGGATTGGCCTCTTTGAGCTTCTTCCTCCTTCTGGATGATGCTCCCAGGAGCGCATGAAGTCATAGTTGCTGCTATTGTTATAATTTTGGCAGTTTGGCCGATATTCCTGGTGATTATTCAGTTATTGATTATTCCCTCCCGAGTGTGGAGGAAGGCAGAAGAAACATCATTTTTCTGGGATGGCTGAACCCGAGCAATGTAGGAGTTGGAGAAGCGTGAGTTGCTTGCATGGCTCCTGGATTGATTCTTCGCTTCTGAGTCCCCACATTGTCGTCTGAAGGGATTTACTCCAAAGCTAATTTTCCACAACCAGCCCTGGAGCTCTGCAGAGCAGATAGGAAGAATTAGAATCAGAATAGGGCTGGAAGGGACCCTGGAGGTCTTCTAGCCCAGCCCCCTGCTTGAGCAGGAGACCCTATGTCATTTCAGACAAATGGCTGTCCAGTCTCTTCTCAAAAACCTCCAGTGATGGAACAACCACAACTTCTGGTAGCAGGCTGTTCCACTGGTTAATTGTCCTCCCTGTTAAGAAGTTTCTCCTTAATTCCGTGTTGCTTCTCTCCTGGTTTAGCTTCCAACCGTTGCTTTTTGTCCTGCCTTCAGGGGCTTTGGAGAATAAGTTGACCCCCTGTTCTACTTTTTGGCAGCCCCTCAAACACTGGAATGCTGCTATCATGTCACCCCTAATTCTTCTTGTCTTTAGACTAGACAGACCCCAAAAGCTGCAGCCGTTCTTCAGATGTTTTTTTCTCTCTAGGCCTTTAATCCTCTTAGCTGCTCTTCTCTGAACTTTTTCCAAAGTCTCAACATCTTTTTTGGTAATGTGGTGACCAAAACTGGAAGCAATATTCCAGGTGTGGCCTTACTAAGGATTTACAAAGCGGTACTAATAATACTTCACGTGCTTTTGATTCAATGCCTCTGGTTATGCAACAGGGTGAGGAAGTGGGAGGCCATTTCCCCACCGAATGGATCCCCTTGTCCGAAATTTTGAGTTTCAACCCCTCTACTAAGGGGGATGCTCGCTTGGCAGCTTGGCGACTTCTGTTGAGTAGCTCAACAGAACAAACACTCCAGTGTTTCCGATAGAAGAGAACTTCTATGGCTCAGGGTTGAACTATGGAGCCCATGGTGCTCTCTGTCCTGGGATGTTTGCTTGCAGAAGATGTTTCCCTAGCCGACTAGGAATGAGTGTGAGTGGTGTTAAGGTTGCCCTGAAGAGGTTACTGAGGAGCCCATCTGCGGGTGCAACTGTTGTATTTTTGTGTGTGTGCCGAGAAGGGAAAAGAGGTTTTTTTCTGCAGTTTCTCTCAGCCTTGTCCACTCAATAGAAAAGGGAAGGGAATTAATTCAAATAAGGAAACTTTTGGCTGAAATCAAAGTACATTAAGCCCATGTAATTTATTTCTTCCATTAAGAAAACTATCTAGTAAGGAGAGAGAGAGAGAGAGAGAAAGAGAGAGACAGGGGGAGGGAGAGAGAGGGAGGAGGAGCAGAAGGAAGGAAGGAAGGAAGGAAGGAAGGAAGGAAGGAAGGAAGGAAGGAAGGAAGGAAGGAAGGAAGGAAGGAAGGAAAAGAAAGAGAAGGAAGGAAGGAAGGAAGGAAGGAAGGAAGGAAGGAAGGAAGGAAGGAAGGAAGGAAGGAAGGAAGGAAGGAAGGAAAGAAAGAAGAAGGAAGGAAGGAAGGAAGGAAGGAAGGAAGGAAGGAAGGAAGGAAGGAAGGAAGGAAGGAAGGAAGGAAGGAAGGAAGGAAGGAAGGAAAAGAAAGAGAAGGAAGGAAGGAAGGAAGGAAGGAAGGAAGGAAGGCAGGCTAATGCAGCAAATCTTATTCTAGGCAAACTCATACTGGTCTCTAATAACAAAAAAACCTTTGTGTTTGAAAATAACTGCTTATCTTTTAAAAAAAGAATCTTTATTAAAATTCACAATACAAATGGAAGCAAAGATAATAGGGGAATAGATGAGAGAAAAGAAGGGAAGAGACATTACTAAGTAAAAGAGAAGAAAATAAAGCAGTAAGTTCCAACTGTTTTTGGTGCAGTAAAATACAAAACATAATTACAACCTCAATTTTTTTTACTGTACATATTTAGCAAATCCTAGCTGTTTGTAGAGTCACCAATTAAGGTCATCGTCAAAACCCCAAATCAAAGTTTCTGGTTTTTTTCTGTTTTGAGAATTTTTAAAAAAAAAAACGCTTATTTTGAAAGACCATCTAGTTCTTCTCTTTCTTGCTGAGAGTTTTAAATCTGAGGAGTTGCGTTTTGATGTTCATTGTAATATGCTTTTGCACCACATGGGGGTGTGTGATTCCAATTGTGGTGTGGAAATAGAATAGAATAGACAGAGAATAGAGAATAGAGAATAGAGAACAGAACAGAACAGAACAGAATAGAAGGATACAAGCAACAAAATTATGGTCATATAGTCACAAGTGGGAGGGGATGGGTGATAAGGAGAAGATTAATAGTAATAGTAATGCAGAATTTGTAAATAGTTGAACAGTGTTGAGGGAATTATTTGATTAGCAGAGTTCAGGAAAAAAACTGTCCCATTCTATTCTTGTCTAGTCTAGTCTAATAGAATAGAATAATAGAATTAGAATTAAATAGAATGGAATGGAGTGGAGTGGAGTGGAGTGGAGTGGAGTGGAGTGGAGTGGAGTGGAGTGGAATGGAATGGAATGGAATGGAATAGAATAGAATAGAATAGAATAGAATAGAATAGAATAGAATAGAATAGAATAGAATAGAATAGATATTGGAATGTAGAATAGAATAGATATTGGAATGTAGAATAGAATAGAATAGAACAGAACAGAACAGAACAGAATAGAACAGAATAGAATAGAATAGAATAGAATAGAATAGAATAGAAAATAGATTAGATATTGGAATGAAGGGTAGAATAGAATAGAATAGAATAGAATAGAATAGAATAGAATAGAATAGAATAGAATAGATATTGAGAGCGGGGAGGAGCTGGCGTCGCGACGATACGGCATGCGATCTTGGAGGTCTGAGATCGCTGCCGATATCTTTGCTCCTGGACGATCCTATCGGATCTAAACCGTCCTGAAGAGATGGTGAAAGTGAAGAGCGCATCCTGTCAATCCCAGGGATACTGAAAAGTCCCTGGTAGATCCAGGAGAGGCTCTTCTTGCCAGCAGCAAAGAGGCAGCCATTAAAGCTCCTGAAGTTGGGACAGCTCCAAAACGGAAGAGAACAGAAAGAGAGAGTGTGCCGGTTTGGTAAGAACTTTTTCTTTATTCTAAGATCTGAAAGGACACCCTAAGGAAAAGAAAGAATCTGTAAAAGTTTTGACAGAAGTGATTAAGCGGCTATTTTAAACAGGAATGTCAAAGTAATGTTTTTTTCTCATTGCTGGATTTTCTATACATGATCTTATATTTTGAAACTGGACTGGTTTTTTTCTTTTCCATCTATTTTTTTTTCTCCTTTTTGATTTTGTAACCATTTTAGGCTAGAGACTCCCTTTTAGTTGTTTCTTTTTTTAAAATATCTTTTTCTTTTTTTTATTAATTCTCATTGCATTTTGCTTGGAAAAGGAGGGGGAAAGTGAAAGCAAAGAAACTTTGTAACACTGCCAACTAGAGGCTTGGAAATATTCCATTTCTCTTGTGACCAGACAAAGCTGAGAAAGAAAGAACTGAGACTTTTTTTCAAGGACATTCCTATTTGATAAGATAGAGGGAAGAGCATGGGAGAGTATTATTGCAGGTGCTCTTCTGGGTTTCTATCAACAGCTGGAGTCTGGTGTTGAAGTTTATAGGAAAAGAAAAGTTGATAAGTTTCTGGAGAAGAGTGTTATAACAAGAGCCTTGGATAACTAAACAAAGTGCAGTGTCTTTTCTTGATTTTTCCTAAGCTGTGCTACCCCTCCTCAACAGTTTACTTTTTGAAATAGCTATTTGGATTTTTAGTTCTTTGGAACTTGTCTTTGCTTTTTTTTTATGCTTGTCTTTGGAAGTTAATTTTTTACGTTTGTTTTTTATTTTAAAAGAAAAGTTTTAGTATTAATGATTCCCTTCATTTTCTTTTTTAAGGGAGTAGCCTTTTTTTCTTTTTCTCTTTTTGCCTTTCTGGTACTTTTGTTTTTCCATCTACCTCCAATACTGGTTTTTTCTTTCTTTTTATCTTCCTGGCTTTTTTTTCTTTTTCTCTTATGCAGCCTTTTATATTTGAGATCTCTTAATTGGATTAAGGTGTTGAAGAACCTGAAGAATTTTTCCTTTTTTTAAGCTTTTTATTCTTCACTTTTTCATCTTTTTTAGGATTTTACAACTTTTTTTCCTTTGTGTATGTTTATGGTTTTTTTCCTTCATTTTTGAATTTTCATTGTTATCTAACTAATCAATTGGATTAATGTATTGGATTAAGGTATACAAGAACCTAAAGAAATTCTTTTTTCTTTTTTTATTATTATTACTATTTGGCTTCTTTTTCCCTACTATTTTTATTTGGAATCGCAATTGGTTACTTCACAATTGGATTAAGGTCTAGAAGAACCTGAAGATTTTGAATTGTTCGAAATAAGTAGGAAATTAACAGCTCCTGGTTCTTCAACTTCTACTTCTTCCTCTCCACCATCTGGAGGACAACGTTCAATACAGACAATGTTAAGGCAAGAGAAAGAACAAGAAAAGGAAAAAGTGACCCTGCAGATGAGTATGCAAGGAATTCAAAACATTCAAACAAGATCAGAGAATATTGAAAAGAGAATAGAGAACATCGAACAAAGAACAGAGAACATTGAACAAAGAACAGGGAAAACCGATGAAAAAATCGAGAACATCCAACAAATGATGATGAAGTATGATGAGAGACTACTAAAAATTGAAGAAGATAAACAAAGTGATAAGAAGGTTGGAGACATTGATACCAGATTAACTGTGGTTGAACAAAAGTGGTATGCTGAGATGGAAGATGGACAGATCAGAATTTTATCTCAGATTCCAAAACATAGAGGAAGAAAAAGGACAAAATCTAGCTGAGATAATGATAGAAATATTGGCTGAAGCTTTGGAAATAACTGAAGAGAAGATGATGGATGGAATAGATGAGGTCTATCGAGTCTTCACAAGATACGCAATGAGAAATAGCCTGTTCTGTACGAGCCATTTGCATACTTGTAAATACCGGGCCCTGATTGGTCAGAGCGCACGGCAAACTGATTAGCCAAGCAAGCCGCCTGATTGGCCCGCCGCGAATCCCGCGATTGGTGGAAACTAATCATGGGAAATTCAAAGCATTGCCATTGGCCGTGGCAGCGCGGCCAGGAAATATAAGCTGCGCCAATCTTCCTAAGACCGAGCCGATCTCAGGGACTTAATAAAGAGTTGAACTAAGTCACTGGCTCCCGGAGTCTCCTTTCCTGTGACCCGGACACGACACTGGCGGCGAGGATGGGATCCTGAACTGATACCCACAGAGCACGTGGTCCCGAGGGAGCCGAGATCGGCGAGATGGCCAGCCTCGCCCGCCCGCGCCCTTTAACCAAGCTACTGAGGACTGGGAATCGTACATTGATCGGTTCCTGATGTTCCTAGGAGTAGCAACCTCAAGGACGCTGACGGGCAGAAAAAAGAGCTGTTTTCCTGACACACTGCGGACCTGCAGTGTTTAAGATGGTAAGCCCTAGCGAAACCCGAGGGCGTGAAGAGCGATGGACTGGGCAGGCCTCGAATTCCGCTGCTCTGAAGCCACTATGCCCCGCCGTGCCCACCCTCATCAGGTGGCACTGACTTCTACCCGGCGGGACCAGAAGCGGGTGAGAGCATCAGTGATTTGTGGCAGACCTTGGCGAAATCTAGGGGCATGTGCGGTTTCACGGATATGGAGCGAGGCACTACGAGACTGCGTCATCCTCGGGCTCAGGGACCCGGTTCTACAAAGCAGGCTGATGGCCAAGGTGACATCTCCCTCGCCGGCGCCCTTGCCAGCCACAGCAGCCGAAGCAACCCGGAAATCAGCGGCCCGAATGCGGAGACCTGATACCGGGGGGATGGAGCCACAACCTCCGAGGCGGCCACGATGACTGAGGCACACCCGAAGCAAGCTGCCGAGAAACCATCACCACCCACCATGGCGACCTCGACTCCGCCTCCGACACCACGAGCGACAAGGAGGACATCCATCGACTCCAGACAGAAGCAGGACCAGCGAAATCGGCGGAGTCAGAGTCAGCCCCCAATGTGCGGTCGGAGGAGCGGCCACCCTCGATCGGAGTGCCGGTTTTCGCGCGCGATCTGCCGGCACTGCGACAAGAGAGTGCACATCGCCCGGAGTCTGCCGACTCAAAGAAAGCCTACAGCCCCGTCGATGAGACAACAGCGACCCGGAGGCGAGGCGGCACCCACCCAGGCCCAGGGGCCGCCAAGCTGGAGCCGCTGGAACCGGGACGGGCGGGGCTGACAGAGCGGTGAGAACCGGCAGAGAGAGGAAACCCACCAGACGGTCGTCATCGGCCATTCATCAAGCTCGGATGCCGGAAGGTATCGTAGAAGTGGGCATCGAGGGCAAGCCATGCAAGATGAAGGTGGACTCGGGTCCTACCTCTCCGTAGTCGCATGGCGGAAATCAAGCGCCTGGTGCCCGAAATCCACAAGAGGGGCTGGAAAGCCAGAGTTAATCTTAAGGACTACCAAGGAAACCGCATCCCAGTAGTCGGAACAGGACACTTTGAAATCACTTTCAAAGGGCGCACTGCAAGGCTTCCCTGACCATCGTGGACCGAGACCGACCCAGCCTATTGGGACTACAGTGGTTCGCGCCGCTTGGGATCAAAGTAATGGGCATTGACCACATCGCAGAGGCAGATTGGGAGGAGCAACTGCGCAAAGGACTTCCAGGAAGTGTTCAACGGCACCTTAGGCAAGTACCAAGGGCCCCCTATCTCCTTCAGCCTAGACCCCAGCATTCCCCCAAGACGCCTAAAACCACGACGGGTATCTTTTGCACTCCGCCCCAAGATAGATGAGCAGATAGACAAGCTCATCAAACAAGGGGTCTTAGAGCCAACCGATCACGCCCGGTGGGAGACCCCATAGTCACCCCAGTCAAGCCCGATGGGTCGGTGAGAATCTGTGGGGACTATAAGGCCACCTAAACTGCGCCTTACAACAAAGCGCCTACCCGTCCCAGTAGTGCAGCACCTCCTACACTCACTGGGGGAGGCAAGTTTTCAGCGCTCGACCTGGCACAAGCCTACCAGCAATTGCCGGTCGACGCAGCAACCGCCCGAGGCGCAAACCATAGTAACCCACCAGGGGGCTTTTCAGCTGCAAGAGGCTCCAGTTGGTCAGCGTGGCGCCAGGAATTTTCAGAGCCTCATGGAGAGACTCCTGCAAGGAATCAAGGGGTGGTGCCCTACTTGATGGCGATGTTGGTGTCAGCAGCCAACCAAAAAGAACTGGAGAGATTGCGCCTGAGGGAGGTGCTACAAAAAATTCAAAAAGCGGGGCTAAAAGTCAAAAAGAAAAATGCCAGCTGTACACTGAGAGGGTCAAGTTCTGGGGTATCTCCTAGACCGGCCACGAAATTCACCCAACCGGAAAAAATCAGAATGCCATCAAAGAAGCCCCCCAGGCCAAAGAATAAAAACGGAACTGCAGGCATTTCTGGGACTGATCAATTTCTATAATGTTTTCCTACCCCAAAAGGCGACCACGGCGGAACACCGTTGCATAGGCTGCTGGATAAAACAGCCACCTGGACCTGGGGAAACGCGAGGAAGCTGCTTTCAACAGACCAGGACCTGCTCACATCAGATGCCATCCTCATCAGCCTACAACGAGACCCTACCATTAGCAGTCACGCTACAGCACATCACCCCTTCGGCGATTTGTCGGAGCGGTCCTCAGCCACACTCTCCCGGCCGGAAAGAAGCACCCATCGCCTTCTTTTCAAGAACCTCTCAAAACCAGAAAGAAATTACAGTCAGCTCGACAAAGAGGCTCTGGCAATCGTACGCCGCCATCAAGAGGTTCCACGAGTACCTCTATGGCAGGACCTTTACTGTCATCACCGACCACAAGCCGCTGCTGGGAACCCTGGCAGGGAACAAGGCCACCCGAACATTCTATCTCCAAGAATGACAAGGTGGTCCAAATTCCTTGCCGCCTACAGTTACCGGCTAACCCACCGACCGGTAAGACAATTAGCCCGCCGCAGAGCGCTGACGGCCGCACGCCGTTACCCGACCTGGGCCGACCCAGCACCTACAACATCCACCATAGCATAGAGACTCTACCCAATCTGCCTGTAACCCGCGTCGGACATTTACCCAGCGAAACCAATAAAGACAAGCGTCTGGGCGGATTTTACATTGGGTAGAAAGGGTGGCGGAAAAAACGACGACCGAAAAAATTCAGGACATTTCAGAACCGACAAACGGAACTGTCTTTACAAAAGGGTTGTTTACTATGGGGATAGAGGTTGTCATCCCTGAAAAACTACAAGAAAGGGTTTTGGAACTGTTGCATGAAGGGCACCGGGCATCATTAGGACCAAAGCCTTGGCCAGGAGATTACGCCTGGTGGCCAGGGATGGACAAGCAAATCGAGGCTTGGGTGGCAGCATGCAAACAATGCCAGAATCCAGGCCAAGCCCCCTCACGCACCCCAATCCTGGAATGGAAACCCAGGGGACCATGGTCCAGGATTCATATAGACTTCGCCAGGCCGACAAGGGATACACTTTTCTCATTACACTAGATGCCCTCCAACTGGCTGGAGGTAAGCAACATGAGAACCACACAACGGAGGCCGTCACCAAAGAACTCAACAAACTATTCACCAACCCACGGCCTCCCAGATGTCATCGTATCAGATAATGGGCCCCAATTTACCTCGCTAGAATTGAAAAATTCCTAAGCGGAAGCGGGCAGAATACGGCATGCGTTGACGCGCTGGCACATCCGGCGGCGAATGGAAGAGGGCGAGAACGGATGGTTCAATTTACAAAAAAAACAATCCAAAAAATAGAAACCGGGAAATACAGGACAAAATTAATAAAATGCTATTCATACAAACATATAACCCCAAGCACGACAACCAACAAAAGCCCGGCAGAACTGCTAATGGGAAGGAAACTAAGGTCCCCACTCGACAGACTGCACCCCACATACAACCCAGAAAAACCCCGACTCATCCAGCAGACACCGAACATTCACACCGGGGGACGCAGTATACGCAAAAAACCTCACGGGAGACCCACTCTGGGTACCAGCAACCATAACCCAGGTGACAGGTCCCGTTCGTACCTGGCTACAGACAACCGGCGGTCGGGCGTGGAAAAGACACATCGATCAATTAAGATCAAGAATAGACACGGGAAATACAACCGACACGCAAAAAGAAAACACAGGGGGAAGGGGAAATCCCAACACCAGCCAAGAGGGAGGGGGAAAACCCGGAACCCAAAACAGCCAACCCCAAGAAAACCAAGAATACTCACCAAACACGACCGGAACAGATGAACAGCTCGAGGCCTCACCTGGAAGAAACAGCCAAGCCAGCTCAACCAGCCCAGAAAGACCAGGCAGGAGCGGCAACACCAGCAGCTCGACCAGCCGGGTAGACCGGGAGGAGCTGCGACGAAAGGCCGGCTCACCCTTCCAGGCGGTTCCATCAACGAGGCGAGAGCAACACAGAACCTAACTGAACCGGCGAAGGCCAGGCATCGACTAACCTGCGCAGGTCAAGTAGGGAGTACAGAGCCCCACCTACTTACGGGACTACATTCGTAGGACCATACCAAGAGGGAGGGGTGTTCTGTGCGATCCATTTGCATACTTGTAAATACCGCGCCCTGATTGGTCAGAGCACACGGCAACCTGATTGGCCAAGCAAGCCGCACTGATTGGCCGCCGCCGAATCCCGCGATTGGTGGAAACTAATCGCGGGAAATTCAAGCGTTGCCATGGCGCGGCAGCGCGGCCAGGGAAATATAAGCTGACGCCGATCTTCCTAAGACCGAGCCGATCTCGGGACTTAATAAAGAGTTGAACTAAGTCACTGGCTCCCGAGTCTCCTTTCCCTCGATGGACAGACTTATAGCCTACCAAGAGAAGTTCACATCAGATTTACAAAGAAAGCCATTAAAACGCAAATATTGCAAGTGGCAAGAGAGAGAACATTGAAATATAAAGATAAGGAGATTGTGGTTTTGAAACAAGTACCCAGAAGAGTGAGAGAGATGAGAAGAGAAGAGAATACCGATTCTTGACCAAATTGCTACTTAAAAAGAGCTGAATTATAGATGGCTGATTCCAGAAGGTTTAATGTTCACATGGCAAGAACAGAGATACAGAATTGATTCAATTGAGAAAGCTGAATCATTTTATACAGAATTTTTCAGAGGGAAAGAGGAAGAGGCAGAAAAAGAAATTTCACTAATTGAATTCCAAGAGGACTGCCAAATGATGACTGAAAAAGAGGAAGGTGCAGTAGGTGGAAAGGAGGAAGCCAAAGAATGTGAACCAAGATCCACAAGAGCTGCCAAACCTAATTATAAAATATAACCATGGAAGAGAAAAAATTGATTACAATTAATATAAATGGACTCAATTCAGCCGTTAAAAGAAGGAAAACCTTCCATAAATTAGAGAAATTAAAATTTGATATAATCTGCCTACAAGAAGTACATATTAAAAAGCAATATGAACAATTGTTGATACAGCCAAAACTAGGGAAAATATTTACCTCCTTGACACAATGCAAGAAAAGAGGAGTGGTTTTATATATTAAAGAGACCATTCTAGCGAAATTGATTTATACTGATGACGATGGAAGAATATTAATGGTGGAAATAATGGATAATAATACGAAAACACTCCTGATTGCAATCTATGCCCCGAATGACAAACAAGAAAAATTTTATAAAAAAATTACATATCAAAATAATTGAACTGGACTATGCTAATATAGTTATGATGGGAGATTTTAATGGAATTGTAGACAACAAACTGGACTATACAGCACAGAAAACAATAAAGCAAAACAGAAAGACTCTCCCTAAATCTTTTTTTAATATGGTAGATGAAATAAACTTAAAAGATACATGGAGAGAAAGAAATGCTAAAACTAAACAATACACCTTCTACTCAAATAGACACTTATCATGGTCCAGAATAGATATGATGTAGATGTCAACAGAATTGTTAACTAATATTCAAGAAATAAATATTGAAACAAGTACTTGGGCAGACCACAATCCAATGACAATTAAATGGAAAGGACAAAGAAGATCTAGATGGACACTAAATAATACTATTTTAAAGGAAAAGACTTCACACAGTGGATGGAGAAAGAACTGGCTTTTTTCTTTAGAGAAAATAAAAAGAAGATACATCAATCCAGAATGTATGGGATACAATGAAGAGCATATGCCAGAGGCTTGATAATAGACTATACAAGGAAAAGAAATACCATGAAAAGATTAGCCTCTAAGGCATTAGAGGATGAGTATAAAGGACTTGAAAAAGAGCTACAGAAAATGCCACAGAAAAAGGACATTAAGTTAAAAATGGATATAACCAAACATAAAATGGGTCTAATAGAAAAAGAAGAATTAGCACAGAAAATTAGAGGTGCTAAACAGAATTACTTTGAAGATGCAAATAAACCAGGTAGATGGTTAGCATATAAATTGAGAAAGGAGAAAGAATCAAGGAAAATATCGCAATTAATAGATGATCAAGGCCAAGTTTGCTATGGTAGTAAAGAAAAAGGAAATTATTGAGACTATTATGGGAAACAATTATGGGACACAAGAGAATATTGATGAGGAAAGAGTCAAACAGTACCTACAGAATGCTAAGTTACCCCAGATACCTAAAGAGATTGAAACAATGTTAGAAAGCAACAAAACGATGATGGAGTTAACTGAAGCACTCAAGAAGCAAAATAATGGAAAGGCACCAGGCCCAGATGGACTTCCGGCAGAATTTTACAAAACATTACAAGAATCGTTGAATCTTCCATTGCTAGAAGTTATGAATAAAGTTATGTTAAAGAAGAAGATAGCTAAATCATGGTCAGAAGCTTATATTACACTTGTTCCAAAAGAGGAGGCCGATCCATTACAAATCAAGAACTATAGACCTATTTCCCTACTAAACGCAGATTATAAAATTTTTGTTTCAATATTGGCAGAAAGACTTAAAAAATACTTAAATAATTTTATCCATCCTGGACTAAAATCCACACGTGGTTGGAAAAAATGACAAAAAACCATATAGATTTGAAACCAGGGATATTTTTATTGGGAATTTTACCTGAAATATATAGTAAAGACTTGAAATACCTGATTGTAAATGTATTAACAGCGGCTAGGATTGTATTTGCTAAAAACTGGAAAAATGAGAAAACACCATCACAGGAGGAAATCATTAAGAAAATATTGGAATCTGCTGAAATGAGTAGATTGACATTTGAAATTAGAGAACAGGATGATAAACAATTTTATAAAGTTTGGGATCTATTCTATCAATGGTTAGACAATAAAGTATAGTAACAAAATATGTAGACTTTTAGAAAATACTAAATATATAAAGATGTATTCTTTCCTTATTATATCTACAAAATGATTTTAGGATAGATTTGCGATGATAATATGAATTGTCACAAAACAAATTAAGTAAAATATGATTATTTTCTAAAGCATGAATGAATAAAAGTATAGTCAAATGATTGATTAATAATGATACCAATGTATTTGATATTGGATTGAAAATACGAGATCATATACAATGTAATTGTAATTGAAGACTATGAAATGGAAGCACAAAACAAGCTGTAAACCAACCGGCACACTGTATGTACATATATGGAAGATGGCCTGACGTTTTTATGTTTTGTTTGTTTATGTTTGTTCTAAAAACCAATAAAAACTTATAAAAAATAAAAAAATAAATATAAAAAAAGAATAGAATAGATATTGGAATGTAGAATAGAATGGAATGGAATGGAATGGAATGGAATAGAATAGAATAGAATAGAATAGAATAGAATAGAATAGAATAGAATAGAATAGAATAGAATAGAATAGAATTAGAGTAGAGCAGAGCAGAGCAGATTAGAATAGAGTAAATAGAATTAAAGTAGAGTAGAGTAGAGTAGAGTAGAGTAGAATAGAATAGAATAGAATAGAATAGAATAGAATAGAATAGAATAGAATAGAATAGAATAGAATAGAATTAGAATTAGAATTAAATGGAATAGAACAGAATAGAATATATATTGGAATGTAGAATAGAATTAGAATTAGAATTAGAATTAGAATTAGAATAGAATAGAATAGAATAGAATAGAATAGAATAGAATAGAATGAAGATAGAATAGAATAGAACAGAATAGAACAGAATAGAATAGAATAATAGAATTAGAATTAAATAGAATAGAATAGATATTGGAATGTAGAATAGAATAGAATAGAATAGAATAGAATAGAATAGAATAGAATAGAATAGAATAGAATAGAATAGAGTAGAGTAGAGTAGAGGTAGAGTAGAGTAGAGTAGAGTAGAGTAGAGGTAGAGTAGAATAGAATAGAATAGATATTGGAATGTAGAATAGAATTAGAATAGAATAGTATTAGAATAGAATTAGAATAGAATAGAATAGAATAGAATAGAATAGAATAGAATAGAATAGAATTAGAATAGAATAGAATAGAATTAGAATAGAATAGAATAGAATAGAAGAATAGAATAGAATAGAATAGAATAGATATTAGAATAGAATAGAATATTGGAATGTAGAATAGAATTAGAATAGAATAGAATTAGAATAGAATAGAATAGAATAGAATAGAATAGAATAGAATAGAATAGAATACAATTAGAATAGAATAGAATAGAATAGAATTAGAATAGAATAGAATAGAATAGAATAGAATAGAATTACAATTAGAATTAAATGGAATAGAACAGAATAGAATAGATATTGGAATGTAGAATAGAATTAGAATAGAATAGAATAGAATAGAATAGAATAGAATAGAATAGAATAGAATAGAATAGAATAGAATAGAATAGAATAGTTGGAAGGGACCTTGGAGGTCTTCTAGTCCAGCCCCCTGCGCAAGTAGGAGATACCATGTCAGATAAGTGACTGTCTCTTCTTAAACGCCTCCAGTGACGAAGCGCCCACAACTTCTGGTGGCAGGCTGTCCCGCTGGTTACCTGTCCTCCCTGTTAGGAAGTTTCTCCTTAATTCCAGGTTGCTTCCCTCCTGGATTAGTTAATTCTTTTAATTCTTCTAGCCGGCTCCAATTCCTTTCCACTTCACAGGCTGAGGGTTGTTCCCCCTCAGACTGTGTTGGTTGGGGGGGGGGGGTCTCAGCCCCACCAATCCCCCCCTACACCCATCCAATCAGGGTCTCCCCTTCTGCCTTCTTCTTCCAATGGAAAGGTCTCAGAGATGCCCACCCAGAGAGGAGACACTGCCAGGATTTCGAGGGGGGGGCTTCCTTTTCCTCCTACGTGTCCCCCTCCCCAAAGCATTTTCAACGAGACTTCAAGCTTCTGGAACTCTTTCCATTCCCTCTTTCTGCGTTTCCTTCCTTCCTAAAATCATGAGGGGGGGGTTGTAGCGGGGGGGGGGGTTGCTCTGGGATCACACAGATGAGGTTGCGAACCAGATGCGCATTGTCACCTCTGGCTGACCCAACAGCTTCTGCACTTCCAAATCCAGATGGGCCACAAAGTGGAGCTTTACTTCGGGGCGGGAGGGGAGGAGGAGGAGGATGCTCCACGTTTTATCCCAGCAGGACAGAGGATTTACAAGCCAGCCCGGGGCTATAACATTTGGTCCTTCACACAGTTGGAGGAGACCTTCGAGGTCTTCTAGTCCAGCCCCCTGCTGAAGCTCTACACGTATAAAATCTGCCCCTGTCCTATTGTCCTATTCATACCTATTTCCTGTATTCTTACTCGTGTTTATACTTCTACCTATTATCTTGTAAGCAATTGACAAATAAGTAAAATAAATAAACAAAATGGCCGTCCAGTCTCTTCTTCAAAGCCTCCAGTGATGGGGCACCCAGAACTCTCCTGGGTTAGATTCCATCCTCTGCTTCTTCTCCTGCCTTCTGGTGCTCTGGAAAATAGGTGGACCCCCTCTCGTCTTTCACAGAATAACAGAGTTGGAAGGGACCTTGGAGGTCGTCTAGTCCAGCCCCCTGCTCAAGCAGAAATCCCTATGCCATTTCAGGCAGATGGCTGTCCAGTCTCTCCTTAAAAACTTCCAGTGTTGGAGCATCGAAAACGTCTGGTGGCCAGCAGGTCCACGGGTTAATTGTCTCCCTCTTAGGAAATTCCACCTTAATTCCAGGTTGCTTCTCTCCTGGGTTTATTTCCATCTGTTGCTTCCCGTCCTGCCTTCCGGGGCTTTGGAGAAGAGGTTGATCCCCCTCTCTTCTCTGGGGCAGCCCCTCAAATCTTGGGACCCCCCTGTCTTCTTTTCCACCGCTTCTCCTTCTGGCAGCGGAGAGCCCGGTGCGAGGCGGGACTCGGGCCGCCAGATGTTTCCCCAGGCGGCAGCCCAGCTGTTTCAGTGTCCGGCAAAGAGCAGCTGCTGGACGTCCGGACGGGGCTGGGGCAAAGCGAGCCACCCGACGGGCAGAGGCAAAGAGATCCGTGGAAAGCAGCCGCGACCGCGAGGGGGGCACCTAGAGGCCATCTAGCAGCCCACGACCGCCTGGGAAGGAGGAGTCCCCGCATTCACCCCGAGGATCAGCCGCAGGTCTGTCCCGATCGGGAGTAGGGGGCTGCGGGGAGAGGTCTTGCAGCCCGCTTAAGTGGCCTCTGGGCTCCCCTTGCCTGTAAACGCGCCGCGAGGTGAGCCTCGGTTTCGGAAGCGGAAACTTACTCCTGAGTAATGTTAGCAGTGAGCAATGAGTAAGCTGTGAATATTTTGTATGTGTGTCTTATTTGCAGTTCTCCTGTAACAACCAACATTTTTTGTAGACAGTGTAATGACTGGGTCAATATATTTGTTTACACCGTGCTAATAATAATACAATTACATATTACATAGTTTTTATCGTTATAATTATAATAGCCTTTTATGTATCAATATGTATATTATTATTTTCCCAATTTGTGCTTATTCCCTCCCCCCCACTTGTGATGGTTCTTCCATATTCACCTCTTTATCTTTAAAACCTACTATTCTCTCTCTATGATTCTTTATCGCTTTCTCCAAAAATATATTAAAACATCAATTATATTTCTTCATTCAATATTGACCAGTTAGGTCACCAATATTTTAAATTTTAAGTATTACTCAAATTCTACCAAATTTCCAATATTTCAGTTTTCTATAAACACCAATAAAACCATTTAAATAGAAAACCAATTAAATAAAATTTAATTGGTCCCAGGATTAAGCTGTGAATAGTATTGTTAGCCGCCTAGAATGGCCTCATGGCCAGAGAGGTGGCACATAAATTGAGCGAATAATAGGGTTTAGAATAGAATAACAGAGTTGGATGGGACCTTGGAGGTCTTCTAGTCCAACCCCCTGCCTAGGCAGGAAACCCTGCATCACTTCAGTCAAATGGTTATCCAACACCTTTTTTAAAACTTCCAGTGTTGGAGAATCCACAACTTTTGGAGGTAAGTCATTCCCCTGGTTAATTGTTCTAACTCTCAGGAAATTTCTTCTTTCATTCTAAGTTGCTTCTCTCCATGATTAGTTTCCACCCGTTGCTTCTTGTCCTGCCCTCAATTGCTTTGGAGAGTAGCTTGACTGCTTCTTCTTTGGGGCAGCCCTTGAGATATTGGAAGACTGCTATCATGTCCCTTCTGGTCCTTCTTTTCATTAGACTAGACATACCCAATTCCAACCATTTTTCTTGGTATGTTTTAGCCTCCAGTCCCCTCATCATCCTGGTTGCTCTTCTCTGCACCTTTCCTAGAGTCTCAACGTCTTTTTTACACATCGTGGGGACCAAAACGGGATCCATTATTCCAGGTGTGGCCTTACCTTCAAGGCCTTATAAGGGGGTATCAACGCTTCATGTGATCTTGAGTCTATCCCTCTGTTGATGCAGCCTGGAACTGGGGGGCTTTTGGGGCAGCTGCTGCACACGCTTCCCTCCTATTTAAATCCCTCTCACAGTTATTGCTATTGAGTCAAGGATCGTCAATACTACACCTGTGCATTTGATTTTTTTCTCGCCTGAATGTAGAACCTTACATTTGAGTTACTTCGGAGTAAGTCTTGGTAGAGACCTTCTCTCCCAGGGAGGAGGAGGAGGGGAGGGAGCCCTGCGCTGTCCCTGGGGGAATTCCCCCTTTCTCGGCGTCCCCCGCCTCACAGGGTTGTTGTTGTTGTTGTTGTTGGAGAGAAAACCAAATGGGGGCAGGCAGAGGGTTGGAGGAAGACTGAGGATCCATCCAGGGGGAATCCAGAGTGCTTCTTCAACACCGCCCGGTTGGGCAGCGGGAGCGGAAAAGGCGAGGGGGATTCGGGGTGCCCCCCCACAATTCCCCCAGGCAGCCAAGGGTGACTCCGGTGGCCCCTGGTGCCGCTCCAGGCTGATTGTCTAATTCAGGGGTCCCCAAACTTGGCAACTTTAAGACTTGTGGACTTCAACTCCCAGAAGTCTTAAAAGTTGCCAAGATTGCCATCTGGCGGGGGGGGGGATTCTGGGAGTTGAAGTCCACAAGTCTTAAAGTTGCCAAGTTTGGGGACCCCTGGTCTAATTTAATGAAAAGAAGGACTGGGGTGTGTGTGAATTAGAATAGAATTAGAATTCTTTATTGGCCAAGTGTGATTGGACCCACAAGGAATTTGCCTCCGGTGCATAAGCTCTCAGGGTACATACAAGCCACAAGTGATAAATCAGGATTGTAATCACGGTATAAATATATTCACCATAAATCATAAGGTACAACACTTAGTGATAGTCATAGGATACCAAATAAGCAACATAAATCATACTAGGATGCTAAATAAAACAATATAAATCATAAGATATAAGATATAAGCAAAAAAAGTTGTAGTCCAAAGAAGACAAGGAGATATTTAACAGGAAAGGTGAGAAGAAGAATAGAAATACAGCCTTAACTAGATAGTTTGATAGCAGCATTCCAGTACTTGGGGGGCTGCCCCAAAGAAGAGGGGGGTGTTCAACTTCTTTTCCAAAGCCCCTGAAGGCAGGACGAGAAGCAACGGATGGAAACTCATCCGGGAGAAAAGCAACCTGGAATTAAGCAGAAACTTCCTAACAAGGAAAACAATTAACCAATGGAACAACTTGCCATCAGAAGTTGTGGGTGCATGATCATTGGAGGCTTTGAAGAAGAGACTGGACAGCCACCAAATGGCGTAGGTTGTTCTGCTTGCGGTGGGCAGGGGGCTGGACTAGAAGACCTCCAAGGTCCCTTCCAACTCCGTAATTCTGAATGGCATCCCACCGTTCAACCCGAGCTCCAGGTATTTTGCGCTCAGGTTCAGCTCCTTGTGGGTTCAAAACCAGAGGTTGGTGTGGCATTGCTGGAGGGGGTGGGGTGGGAGGAGGGTCCCAACCATCTGGGCTTTGGGGGTCGCCCTCCCCTCCTCCCGGCCTTTCTGGGTGGTCTTTGGCATGGCAGGTGCCCTGTTGTGCTTCTGAGATGCCACAAGAGGGCAGCAGAGGCAGACGAGCTCTCCCTTGCTGGGGGCATTCCAAGATAGGCTGCACCAGAAGCTGGAGGCTTCACTCTGCCTTCCCAGGGTCTGAGCCATGCGGGGTCCCTGCAGGGAGGAGGAGGGGCGGGTGAAGATCATTAGGGACAGAAGTTATGTGTAGTAAAGACCCATCATGCACAGCTTCCAGGAGTCCTGGGTGCTCCCTGAACTGGGTTTTTTTTTCTTGCAGGCGTTTCATTACCGAACTAGGTAACATCATCCATGCTAGAAGGGAGTGGGGTTTGCAGGGGGGCAGGAGGAGGAGGAGGAGGAGGAGGAGGGCAACTGAGGGGCCCTAGGTGCTCTCTGAGCTGAGTTGTTTCCCCACCAACACTGACAGGGCAAGGCCCATAAATTGAAAGCAAACCCCTCTCCTTACTAGCACGGATGATGTTACCTACTTTGGTCCCGAGAAGTCTGCAAGCAAAGCACCAAGCTGAACGGAGCGGCCGGGATTCCTCCTTCCAGCCCCGAGGTTTCTCCTTTATAGGGAAGAAGCTTTGCCCTGCTGGGCTGAGGATCGTGGGAATTAGAGTCAAACCCCTCTGGACCTCGTCCCCTTGAAAACAAGGGCCTGGGACAAGCAGAAGTACAGAAGAAGAGTTGGAAGGGAACTCCTGGAGGTCATCAAGCCCAACCCCCTGATCAAGCAGGAGACCCCGTCCTTATTCTTGACCAATGGCTGTCCAATCTCTATCCAGGGATGGAGCCCAAATGACTTCTGGAGAGAAGTCCTTCCACTGATTGAAGGGCTGAGATTTTGGGGGTCTCTTCCTGCCCCTCCTCCAGCCCCCTCCCCACCCACCCCCCAAATAGTCCTGGGAGAAAAGCAAAGCCGGCCCATTCCGGACCAACGAATGATCATCTTTTGCGATCCTGGCTCTGATCTGCCTGTTCAGAAGCAAAGAAATGTTTGGCCTTCAGCAACCGAGCCAAACTCTGGATTGCGTGGGAATCTCAAGGGGTGTGTGTGTGTGTGTGTGTGTTGTTTTTGTTGTTGTTGCTTTAAAGCCAGGTTCTATGTTTTTCCTTTCTTTCCTGGGGGCACCAGATGGTTAATTGCCTTGGCAGCCTCTTGCTCTCCCTGCTAGGAAAGGAAGTGGAGAATTTTCCCCCTTTTTTCGGCTTGGGCCCGGCCCAGGAAAGCGAGATAAATCAGCGTAGAGGCTGCCCCCCCACCCAATCCCTCCCCAGCCACATCTGTCTTTCTCTGGCTCTTGGCTTGACAGGGTCCAGCTTTCTCACGCTCTTTGGGACGGACACACACACACACACCCGATTAACACCCAAATGTGTGGGGCCACAAGATTGCCAGAAGGTGGGAAGCAACCATTGGAGTTCAGGAGCCAATGTTGAGTTTGCAAGATTGGGAACTCCTCCGCCTCGGCTGCAGGAGGGTCCGGTTGCTTAGTCTGCAACGAGCACACACACGCACACACACACAGAGCTTTGTATCTTCCAGCAAGTGAAAAGTTTCAGAGTGGCAGGACGGGGAGCGGAAAAGGCCCCCTGAGGTCATCCATGCCAACCCCAAGGCTTCCAGGCAGGGTCTCACAAAGTTGCACCTCTGGTTGAAAGTGTCCAGTCACACACACACACACACACACACACACCTTTGTATGTTCTGGCAAGAGTGGCAGAACAGGGAGCTGAAAAGTCCCCTGAGGTCATCCATCCCAACCCCAAGGCTTCCGGACAGAGCCCTCACAAAGTTGCATCTCTGGTGGAAGGTGTCCAGTTTGCCAAAGAAAAGGAACACACACACACACACACACACACACACCCCTTTGTATTTTCTGGCAAGTGAAAAGTTTCAGAGTGGCAGAATGGGGAGCGGAAAAGACCCCAGAGGTCATCCATCCTAACCTCAAGGCTCAGGCAGGGTCTCACCAAGTTGCACTTCTGGTTGAAGGTGTCCAAAGAAAAGGATCACACACACACACAAACACACTAGCAGTCAGAACGCAGGCTGTCTCATCCCAGAACAGTTTGGGCCCTTCAGCTGGCTTGGCTGACGTGGGTCCTTTGTGGCTTCCCGTCTTGCAGGAACCCGTTTCCATCAGTTGTGGGAATCCGGCCCGTTTCGTGGCTTATTGGTTTGGCATTTGGTGCCCTGTTTGTTTTTCGATCTGCAAGAGCAGAAAAGAGAACCAGGAATTCTCTCCCCAAATCTTAGCTCAGAGCCAAAAAAAACGTTCCTGCGAGATTGGAGGCTCCCTTCCAAATCATTCATCAGAACAACAGAGCTGGAAGGGCCTTTGGAGGTCTTCTAGTCCAACCCCCTGCTCAGGCAGGAGACCCTCCACCATTTCAGACAAGCGGCTGTCCAGTCTCTTCTTCAAAACCTCCAGGGACAAAGCACCCACAGTGTCTGGTGGCCAGCAGTTCCACTGGCGAATTGTCCTGCCTGATAGGAAGTTACTCCACCATTCCACGCTGCTTCTCTCCATGAGGAGTTTCCATCCGTCGCTTCTTCTCCTGCCGTTGCTTTGGAGAATAAATTGACCCCCTCTTTTTTGGGGCAGCCCCTCAAATATGGGAACGCTGCCGTCAGCCCCCCGGTCCTTCTTTTCTCGAGACTGGCCAAACCCCAATCCTGCCACCGTTCTTGATCTGTTTTTCCCTCCAGGCTTTTAATCCTCTGCGTTGTTCTTCTCTGCCCTTTTTCCAAAGTCTCAAAGTTGTTAACTTTTTTTTATTGTCTGGAGTTTGCTTTTTTTTAAAAAAAAGATATTTTTTCAA
Organism: Notechis scutatus; assembly: GCF_049901735.1. Classification (NCBI taxonomy): domain Eukaryota; kingdom Metazoa; phylum Chordata; class Lepidosauria; order Squamata; family Elapidae; genus Notechis; species Notechis scutatus. The sequence continues at coordinate 311,600 of NC_142009.1, forward strand.
AAGAGGAAACTTCTGGATCTCTGTAATCCTTTGCAACTTGGGGGCCTCGGTGGCTTCTCTTCCACCCTCTTTTCCCAAGAAATTTGCCCTTTGCATGGGTTGTGGGGCGGGTGAGAAAAGCCCATTCGGCCCACGTCCTTCCCTGGGACTCGGAGCAACCTCCTCCGTCCTTGTGGGGAACCTTCTTCCCCTCCGGCTCCGGAATGCAGGAATCCAGGAAACGGTCCCAGCCCTGAATATTTTGGCCATGCCAATTTGGCATCTCTGCCGATGCCAGGGAGCCAACTTCTGCGCCCGGGAGAGAACTTCCTTGTCGGGGGAGGCCACGTGTCACCCAGCAGAAGGCGCCTGGCGTGGAGAGGACGGAGGGTCCCTGGCAGGGGGGAGGGGAGGCTGGAGAGGTGCCAGTTGGGAGGGGGAAGATCGGGGGGGGGGGAGGGAAATGTGTGTGTGTTGTCACAGCTTTTTTATATATATATATATATATATATAAGTTTTTTTAATTTTTTTAACTTGACCTATCATCTTCCATGAAACAGTCGTGTGTCGTCTGGGGTACAATTGTCTCCGGTGCAATTACAATCAACATTTACAATATTCGTTACATTGAAAATAATTCTCTAATCTTACAACATAAATAATCAGCATTATAACCGGTGGTGGTATTCAGTCGGTTTGCCCTGGATTGGGCGAACCGGTAGCAAGGATTTGGCATGGGTCACCGAACCAGTAGTAAGTTCTGGCTGGCCACACCCCCGACCCAGTTGCCCCGTCGCCGCTGGCTTGCTTGCCCCGCCCGCCTGATGCTGGTCCCTTAAGGCAGAGGTCTCCAACCTTGGCAACTTTAAAACTTGTGGATTTCGACTCCCAGAATTCTCCAGCCAGCATAGCTGGCTGGAGAATTCTGGGAGTTGAAGTCCACAAGTTTTAAAGTTGCCAAGGTTGGTGACCTCTGCCTTAAGGTATTTCTGTCGTTTTTCCCCTCTCCCGACAATCAGCTGATCAGCTGGGATTCCCCTTGCTGAGGCCAGGAAGACAAACAATGGAGAAACATCCCCCCAGAAGCTCCTCTGAGGCCCAGAAGGCCCCCCAAAGTGGTGGGGGAGGTGGCTGCAAAAAAGAAAAAAAGCCACACCCACCAAGTCACACCCACAGAACTGGTCGTAAAAAAATGTTGAATCCCACCACTGATTAAAACTCTATTCATTTCTCCCTCATAATATATCTTCTAATGAAAATATAATATTATACTAGAGATATAATAATCTTATCATATTAATAATAATCATCACATTTTTTATATCTCTATCTTAACATATAGAATATAGAATAGAATAGAATAGAATAGAATAGAATAGAATAGAATAGAATAGAATAGAATAGAATAGAATAGATATTGGAATGTAGAATAGAATAGAATAGAATAGAATAGAATAGAATAGAATAGAATAGAATAGAATAGAATAGAATAGAATAGAATAGAATAGAATAGAATAGAATAGAATAGAATAGAATAGATAATATATTCTTTATTTCACCAATCTTCATTTATTTCTCACCTCTATTTTTATTCTCCAACCATCCATGAAATAGCTCCCATGTCATATAATAGTCAGGTTGTCCTTTCTCCTTTATCACAAGCATTAATCTGTTCATTTCTGTACACGCTAATATTTTCCTAATCACATTCTCATCTGCAGGGATCTCATCACTTTTCCAATTTTGTGCAACTACAATTCTAACTTGCAGTTAATACACGAATAATTTGATATGCATTCCCCTTACTATAGATTTCAGGTCTATAGTAACAACAAACATATTTCTGGTTTTAATATCAATATGCTGTCACAGCTTTTCAAAGTGTCATTTTTCCAGCTTCCTTGCTGGCAACAGGAGGCAGGGCACAGCAGGTAATCTTGTCTTACGACCACAGTGGAGCCCAACATATGTGTCACTCAGCAAGAGAGGCGTTAAGTGAGTCTCACCGCATTTTATCACCTTTTGGGCCTCCGTTGTTGAGTGGAATCATTTCAGTTGTTAAGTTAGCAATGTGGTTGTTAAGTGGCTTCCCCACGGGCTTGGCTTGTCGGAAGTTTGGAAAAAATGGGTTACGTCAGACCCAGGGATGTGGCAACCATTGTAAATATGAGTCGGTTGCCAAGCGTCCGAATTTTGATCACGTGACCTTGCAACGGTCATAAGTGTGGAAGTCACTTTTTACCACGAAAAGGGAATCTAACACACACACACACACACACACACCAGGGGTGGGATGCAAACATTTTTACTACCAGTATGTGGGCGTGGCTAGGTGGGTGTGGCCATGTGACTGGGTGGGTGTGGCTTCTTTTTTGTACAGCACCCCTCCCCCCCCCCCGCCCCATGCTCCATTTTTTGGCCTCCTGGGCCTCAGGGAAGCCTCCTGGGCCAAGCAGTAAAACAGTGAGAGGCACAGCCGATCATCAGAACAGCTGATCATCGGGAGGAAAAGGAAAAATAATAATAAATACCGGTTCGGCTGAACAGTATCATTTTTTTACTACCAGTTTGTTTGAACCGGGCTGAATTGGTAGAATCCCACTACAGAGAGGGAGAGAGAGAGGGAGGGAGGGAGGGAGAGAGAGAGAGGGAGGGAGGGAGGGAGAGAGAGGGGAGGGAGAGAGAGAGAGAGGGAGGGAGAGGGGGAGAGGGAGGGAGAGAGAGAGGAGAGAGAGAGAGAGAGGGAGGGAGAGAGAGAGGGGGGGAGGGAGAGAGGGGGAGAGAGAGAGGGAGGGAGAGAGAGAGAGGGAGGGGGGAGAGGGGAGGGAGGGAGGGAGAGAGAGGGAGGGAGAGAGGGGGAGGGAGAGAGAGAGAGGGAGGGAGAGATGTCCCAGATTCAGTCTGCTGTACACGCTCACAGAGCCCTATTTTTTCTGGACATGGCCCACCTTCCCACGTGGCCGCCAGATGTTTGATTGCTGCCGTGTTTTGGTCCCAGCTGGAAAGAGGCGATGGGCCCCGCCCTTGTTTTGCCAACCTTGGCTCCCCCACCGGTTCCTCCCCTTGCCGACCTCGGCCCAGGGGCAGCACCGCCTTGCCCTCCGCTCTGCCCTCCCGGCCTCGAGGCTGGCAGGACATCCGATTTCCCAGCCAGCCAGCCTGATTCCCGGAAAGCTTCTGCCATGCCAGCTGTGCCAAGTGTCAACACAGAGGGAGGAGAGCATGCGTGGAACAGGATGCGGCTGTGGTGGGAATGCCGCTCTTCCATGGCCAGCTCTGCCCCTGTGTGTCCCTGCGGCGCCTGGAGAAGGCTGGAGAAGCCTGCTCTCCTTCTGGGCTGCCAATCACAAAATCACAAGAGTTGGAAGGGGCCTTTGAGGTCTTCTAGTCCAACCCCTTGCTCAAGGAGGAGACCTTATACCCTGTCAAGCAAACGCCTCTCCAGTCTCTTCTGAAAAGCCTCCAGGGATGGCAGCCCCCACAACCTCTGGGGGGGGTTGGAAGCTGTTCCACGCATGGATTGTTCTCACTATCCAGAAATTTCTTCTTAGTTCTAAGTTTGCTTTTTCTTTGCTGAGTTTCCATCCCTTATTTTGGTCCTGCCTTCAAGTGCTTTGGAGGAGAGCTGGATTCTCTCTTCTTTGGGGAAGCCTCTTTTTTAAAAAATAAATTAAACAAAAACAAAGCACAAGAAAGAGCCCACATACTTGTCAAAGCAACCTGGTTGGCTGCCATCTGATCTTCGGAGCAAGGGGTGCGCCCGAACCGGTCCAAACCGGTAGAATCCCCCCCTGAGTGCAGCCCCCCTTACCTGTGGGACCTTGAAGAGGCTGAAGATGGAAGCCATCAGCCTTGAGGATTTGGAGTCGAGACCCCCAACGACAGAGAGCAGAGGGTGCCGCCTGTCACATTTGTCACCTGGGACCATTTGGCCTCGTGTGGAGAGCAGGGCGAGGCTGAATAAGTAAACCTTAGTCTCCGTCCGATAATTTTCATAGATGTGGAAGCCCCGGGTGAGGTTGGAGGGGAGAACTAGATCCTTGTTGACCTCTCTAACCGCAAACACCAAAGCCATGAAGTGCTGGTAGTTCTTGGGGATGACTCTAGGGTGAGAAAGGCATTGGGAGCCCTTAGAGAAAAGGTCATGAATTCTGGCGGAGTTTGCCTTCCCTTTGTTCTTCTTCTTTTTTCAAAATAAATAAATAAATAAATTTTATTGATTTTACAATTAAAACAAACCAACAACACATACATAAACGAAAGAGAGAAAAAGAAGAAAATAGAAAGAGAAAAAGAATTGTTTTCTATTTTTCTCTTTTTTTTTTTTTTTTTGCATTTTGTTTGGAGCAGCAAGTCCCAAGTATGAGTTTTTCTCTCTTTTTTTTTTTTTTTAAAAAAGAGATGTTTCTTCATTAAATTTGAAAGGTTTTGTTACAAAGGAGAAAAGCTGGTTTCTCAATGTCACCATTTTAAACCCTTCTCTTATTCCTCCCTCTTTCTCTTTCCTCCAGTGGCTGCAATCCTTTCCAGTTTCTCTTCTAGCAGCCTCCTCATACTTTATTTTGGTTGAGCAGATGACAGCTCCCTATAGCTGGGTCTGGTCACCATTGCTGAGGTTCTTACTACACTCCTTCCCTGGTGCGCGCACGTAGTCCTGTAGAAGACTCAGATAGTAACAGAATAACAGAGTTGGAAGGGACCTTGGGGGTCATCTAGTCCAACCCCGCAACCCAAGCAGGAGACCCTACACCATTTCTGACAGAGGGCAGTCCAGCCTCTTCTGGAAAGCCTCCAGGGATGATGAAGCTCCCACCACTTCTGAAGGCAACTTCTCTTCCACTGGTTAAGTATCCTCACTGTCTGGAAATTTCTCCCCAGTTCTAAGTTGCTTCTCTCTTCGATTAGTTTCCATCCTTCGCTTCTTGTCCTGCCTTCAAGTGCCTTGGAGAGTAGATCGACTCCTTCCCTTGACCCCTGCAGTACTCTAGGTGTGGTCTTACTAAGGCTTTATAGAGTGGTAGTAGTACCTCCCTTTATCTTGATTGTATTCCAGTAGTGTGCAGCAGCAGCCAAAAAAGCTAATGCAATCTTAAGTTGCATTAACAGAGAGATACAATCAAGATCAAGGGAGGTACTCATACCACTCTATAAAGCCTTAGTAAGGCTACACCCAGAGTACTGCATCCAGTTTTGGTCACCACATTATGAAAAAGATGTCGAGGCTCTAGAAAAAGTGCAGAGAAGAGCAACCAGGATGATGAGGGGGCTGGAGGCTAAAACATATGACGAACGGTTGCAGGAACTGGGCCTGGCTAGTCTAGGGAAGAGAAGGACCAGGGGAGACAGGAGAGCATCTTCCAATATTTGAGGGTCTGCCCCAGAAAGGAAGAAGGGGTCAAACTATTTTCTAAAACACCTGAAGGCCAGACAAGGAATAATGGATGGAAACTGAACAAGGAGAGATTTAACCTGGAAACAAGGAGAAACTTTCTGACAGTGAGAACAATCCACCCATGGAACGGAAGTTGCCCTCGGAAGTTGTGGGAGCTTCCTCCCTGGAGGGTTTCAAGAAGAGACTGGACTGCCATCTGTCAGAAATGGCGTAGGGTTTCCTGCTTGGGCAGGGGGTTGGACTAGATGACCTACAAGATCCCTTCTGACTCTGTTAATCGGTTGGTTGGTAGGTAGGTAGGTAAAGGAAAGGAAGGAAGGAAGGAAGGAAGGAAGGAAGGAAGGAAGGAAGGAAGGAAAAGAAAGAAAGAAAGAAAGAAAGAAAGAAAGAAAGAAAGAAAGAAAGAAAGAAAGAAAGAAAGAAAGAAAGAAAGAAAGAAAGAAAGAAAGAAAGAAAGAAAGAAAGAAAGAAAGAAAGATGTTATGGGAGCTTCATCCCTGGAGGCTTTCAAGAAGAGACTGGACTGCCATCTGTCAGAAATGGTGTAGAGTCTCCCGCTTGGGCAGAGGGGGTTGGACTAGATGACCTACAAGGTCCCTTCCAACTCTGTTAATCTGTATGAGAAGCCAGGAGCATCTGCTGTCCCTCTGGGTGTGGAGGGTTACAGGCCGAGCCTTGAGCATCGAACGTTGCAGAGATGTCCTTTTCCCCAAAGGGCTGTTTTCCGTGCTCCGTGGCCGCTTCCTCCGGTCGAGGGATGTGATGCTTTTTTTCTTCATCCGCTGCCCTGCTGTTCTCCAGGAAACCGTCCCGTGCCGTCCTTGGCTTGTGGCGGGACAGGACAATGGACGTCTCCCCGGGGGATGCAACAAGCAGGCGCTCCATCCTTCCCCTTCAGGAAGTCCAACCGGGAGGCTTCCCACCTCTGACCCGCTTCCTGAGACCGGATGGGCCGATTGTCTTGGAGCTACAGGCTCAGGCCTAGATCCCAGCTGGATCCCCTTTGGGTTCTCAGGCCAAGGTGCAGAAAAAGCTCTTCGTTAAAGCAAGTGATGACAAGTTAGAGCAAGAAAATTTAAGACAGGGATCAATTCAGAATAACAGAGTTGGAAGGGACCTTGGAGGTCTTCTAGTCCAACCCTTCTCTGCCCAAGCAGGAAACCTTACACCACTTCACACAAATGGTTGTTCAATCTCTTCTTAAAAGCCTCCAGTGTTGGAGCATCTGCAGCTTCTGGGGGCAAATTGTTCCACTGGTTAATTGTTCTCACGGTCAGGAAACGTCTCCTTCGTTCCAAGTTGCTTCTCTCCACGATCAATTTCCATCCGTTGCTTCCTGTCCTGCCTTCTGGGGCCTTGGAGAATAAGTTGAGCCCTTCTTCTTCTTCTTCTTCTTCGGGGCAGCCCTCTGATATCATGCCATCATGTCACCCCTGGTCCTTCTTTTTATTAAACTAGACAGACCAAGTCCCAGCATTCGTTCAGTGGCATTTGACTGGCAGGAATTTTATGGGCCAGTTCCCTCGGTGTGGCTTCTTTCGTTTGTTTTTGCTCCGGCTGGAGTTGATGTGGAGGGTATCCAGCCACCCAGAAAGAGACTAATTTCTAAACATTAGAAAACTAATTCTGGCTGCCCAGGGAGGAGCCTTATAAATGCCTACAAAGCCAGAACTGAGAAGACAGCAACAGATAGCAAATATTGCCTTCGCACACACACACAAAAAAAAAACCCTCTGTGGTGGGTTATTTTATTATTTTATTTTTATTATTTTTTATACTGGGCTTTTCCTATTTGTAAGCTGCCCAGAGCAGCCGTGAGCGAGTGAGCAGCCAAATAAATAAATAAATAAAGCAGCTGAAGGAACAACGGGGCCCCTGATTAGCTGCTGCCCAAAGATCGCCCGGACCGACTACAAGCTGCGGTGTGACCAAGTGGCAACAAGGGTGCATTGGAAGAGCTGCAAGAAATATCATTTGCCTGCCAGCAAGAACCGGTTGGGACCATAAAAGGAGAGAAAGTCGTAGAAAAGGAAGAAGTTGAAGAGCTCTAAGACTCTGGAATTCAAACAGACGGGCACCTGTCACGTCACACCCCCAGACAGTGATTGATAAGAAAGACAAAAAAACACATCTGGATAGTGGATGTGGCAAGTAACGAGAGAGTCACTAGCTTTGCTGGCTGGGGAATTCTGGGAGTTGAAGTCCACCAGGCTTAAAGTTGCCAAGCTAGGAGGGTGGAGGTTAAAACATATGAAGAACACCTGCAAAATTAGATCTGTCTCGTTGAATGAAAAGAAGGATTAGGGGGTGACGTGATAGCAGGGTTCCAATATTTGAGGGGCTGCCCCAGAGAGGAAGCGGGTCCAGCTACTCTTAAAGGCAAGAAAAGAGCCAATGGATGAAAACTTACCCAGGAGAGAAGCAAAGTCGAACTCAGGAGAAATTTAGAACCCTTAAATCCATGGAACGACTTGCCTCAAGAGGTTGTGGGCGCTTCGACACTTGGAAGTTTTCAAGAAGAGGTTTGGACCACCCTTTGTCCTGGAACAATGCTTGAGCAGGGGGGGGCTGGACTAGATGACCTCCAAGGTCCCTCCCCAGTCTGCTATTCCGTGATCTAGCCTCCATTTCCGATTCTGCTGGCTCAGAAGCTGAATCGGAGCCCCCACACCGGGTGGGCCGGCTTCTCTCCATCAGCCCCTTCCCTGCTTGAACCTGCATTTCCCAAACCCCGCTGGGAATGTTCCTAATCGGAGGGACCAGTAGCCAGGCCAAGGTCCACCCAGGTCAGGTCAACGCCGAGGGCAGCTTCACCCGGCGACGCCCTGCTCTCGCTTCCTGCCTTCCTTGGTTGCTTTCCTGAGGTTCTCGTGGCTCTTTTGTGCTTAAAGCAATGTTGGATTTCTGCCTCGGGGCAGGCGGAGCTTTCAAACGTTTCACTTTTGAGGCTTGTGGACTTCAACTCCCAGAATCCCCCCCCCCTCGGATGGCAATCCTGGCAACCTGGCAACGTCCAGTTGCTTCTTGAGAAGCCCCTTTGGGTCACCCACCCTTCTCCAGGCGGAAGGCCTCTCGCCCTCTAGGCATGCCTCCCCGTGTTTGCAGACTGGCAGAATGTTTCCTGGGACCCAAAGGTGCTTTTTTTTTTTTGTTCAGGAGGCAGCTGGACTTCCTGGTTTGTCTTTTGAAGACGTTTTGCTTCTCCTCCCAGAAGCTTCTTCCGCTCTGACCGGATGGTGGGAAAGGGAAGGATGGATGCCCCTTGCAGACAAAGCTGGTCCTTTGCATCCTTTGAGAGGGTCGCTGAGGCCGCTTGGAGGCCTTTATCTGTGTCCTCAGGGTCAGCTGAGGGGGGCAAATGGGGGAGGAGCCTTCTTGGAACCCCTGAGGAGGTCATCCATCTCTGGTCCTTTCCGCACGTTCCTTTCAGGAGGCTCCACAGCAGAGGTGGGATTCAGCTGGTTCCGACCAGTTCTGGAGAACCCGGTCAATCCACACTCCGACTGGCCCCGCCACCCCCATCTCTTCTCTGCCTCCCAGCTGATCGGTTGCATCTCCTTCGGTTGCCCTGCCCAGGAGAACGGAGCTGGAAAGCAGGTTGGTGGGATGGGGAGGGAAGGGGGATTTTCTAGTATATCCTTCCCCTACCACGCCCACCAAGCCACGCCCACCAAGCCACGCCCACAGGACCGGGAATTTTTAAAAAAATTGAATCCCACCACAGCTCCACCCCCACTCATCCTCTTTAGCCAGATTCAAGAGATTTCTCAACAGGCGTGTTCCCATTTGGCGGATCTCCTGTTTTCTGGATCAGAACCGAATGGAAGGGACCTTGGAGGTCATCTAGTCCACCCCCTCCTGCTCAAGCAGGAGACCATACACCATTTCAGATAGGTGGCTGTCCGGTCTCTTCTTGAAAACCTCCAGGGATGGAGCACCCACAGTGGCCAGCAGTTCCACTGGTTCATCGTCCTCCCTGTTTGGCAGTTTCTCCCCAATTCCCGGCGGCTCCTCTCTGAGCCAGGATCATTTCAGAACAAGCAACGTCCAACCGGGATGCTGCTGCTTCCCCATTGAACCCCTCAGCTCTTCTCCGAGCCAGAAAGCTGCCGGTGCTCCACCCCCCCACCCCCGCCCCCAGAATGGGGTCTCCTGCTTGGGCGAGGTGGGAGGGGGTTGGACTAGATGTCCTCCAAGGTCCCTTCCAACTCTGTTATTCTGAATGAGAAGCCACCCGCCCACTCGGGGCTGGCGTGTCTCTTGCACCCTCAGCCCAGCCAAGGGGAGCCACGCGGGCCCCCCCAAGCTCCGCGACGGGCTCCGGGAGGGGCGGCGGCGGGAAGGCGGACCCCTCCCTCCCCTCCCCGAGGGTCCCTCCCCGGCCCGCCCCGCCCGAGCTCCAGAGGGGAAGCGGCGCATCCCTCGGCCCTGACTCACGCCGCGGCCCCGGCCAGAAGGGAAGCGGCGCGCCCGCCTCCGCCTGCCCTCGCTTGCCCGCAGCCGGACCGGCTCGCTGGGCGCCCGCCGGCCGAAGGCGAGCCCACCGCCCGCCCGCTGGGGAGCGGAGCCCGCAGGCAAGTCGCAGGGGTTGGTAGAATGCACAGGGACCTTGGAGGTCATCTAGTCCCACCCCCGCTCGAGCAGGAGAGTCTAGTCGAGGTATTCGCCTCTGCCGAGGATCGAACTCACAGCCTCCCGATTGTGAGGGGAGGGGGGGGACGGGGTCAGAACTCAGCCCGACTGTCTCTTCCCCCGTCCCCAGCCCAGGCGGAGGAACTCGGCACATGCTCAAGGAAGGGAAGGGAGCTGCGGAGGCAGCCAGAAAAAGAGAGTCTGTGGAGGGAGGGTCTTTGCCCGACTCCCCCGGGAGAGTTTGGGAGCAGTTCGCGGGACTTTCCACTTGTCTCGGGGGAGCCAAGTTGCTAGTCCTCAGGACACCTGCCGGCACCTGGGAGAGAAGGGAGCGGGGGGGGGGTCCGCGTGGGGAGGGGTTTCCCAAGATTTAATCCTCCCTTCGGGACTCTCTCGGAGACAGGCGGGAGGAGCCGAGTTGCTCGCGAGTAGCCCCGGCCCGATTCAGCGCCTGGGGGCGCAGTCTGGGGGTCGGGGGTAAGACTTGCGGGGGCGTCTGGCAGCCAGCCAAGGCTCGGAGCCGTGGGGGGCACCTGCCACCCGGACCGCCGCGGGGCTGCTGAGCAGCTTGGCGGAACCCACCGGGACCCCCAAGTTTGTCTTGGCGGGGGTCCTTCTCTGCGCCTCCCCTCCCCCTTGGAGGGGACCGCTTGGAATCCCGACTTTCGCTTTCAGGGCGAGGTGTGTGGCGGGGCCGATTGACCGTCACGAGAGCCTCGCGGGGTCCCCTCCTCCTCCCCCCTCCCCGTTGTCTACGCGAGGCTTGTCTGACTCACAACTGCGGACTGGCCCAAATTTGGAAGCGCTTTCCTGCGAGGAGGAGGAGGGGGGGCTCCAAGTGCCGCGCTCCACGCGTGTGTGTGTGTGTGTGCCGTTCCTCGGCCGTTTCCTGCCTTTGTAAGGGCTCCTTTCAGGGCCGAAGGGGGCTCGGGGGGCGGATGCTGCCTCTGTCCTCAGCCCCCTCCCCCTTCCCTCCGGCCGCTTCTTCTGGGGCGTCGCCCGGTCATCCTGTCGTGGGAATCCGCTGGCTCCTCGGATTGACCTGGCCGGCCTTGCACCGGCCCCTCCTGGCAGCCCTGCCTCCCCCGCCCCCCCTTCCAGCTGTTTTACCAGGCAGGTCCCGCTGCACATCTGCAGCAGCAGCTGCTTCCCCCGTGTGCCCCGGGGCAGCAACTAAGCCTTCTCTATTAATAGAATAGAATAGAATAGAATAGAATAGAATAGAATAGAATAGAATAGAATAGAATAGAATAGAATATATACATAATACATAATAATACATGTAATATGTAGGGGGCGTGCATAAGCGCACCAACGTGCCTACCGTCCCTGTCCTATTGTTTCTCTTATTCTTTTATTTTTCTTATATGTACCCATTTCATGTATTCACAACTATGTATACACTTGTACTTATCATCTTGTAAACAATTGGCAAATCAAATAAATAAATAAAATAAATAAATATAATTACTATAACAAAGATACAATATGCTATACTATTATATAATTAATATACAACATAATATATAATAAATATAACATGTAACAACAAAAATATAATATAGTTATAATATATAATATACATCATACATAATGTAATATATATAATTACCATAATATAACAAAGATGCAATATACTATACTATAATTAATATATAACATAATATATAATTCATATAACATATAACAAAAATTAATATAATTATAATATATATAAAACAATACAATATATATAACATAACACAAATATATAATTCATATAACATATATAACAAAGAATATAACAGCAGAGCATAGCACAGCAGAGCATAAATTCAATCGTTTGAAGATGGTAAGCCGCCCAGAGTTACCCCACACTAAGATGGGCGACCAGTACATGTTACAAATAAATATAAATAAATGTCAAACTTCCTTGCTTGGGCTTATTAAATCCACCTTGGCCACTTCCCTTCCCTCGGATGGGAGTTCTTCCTCCTTTTCTGCTCAGAAACTGTAGGTGGGGAGGGCCCTTGAGGCCATCCAATCCAACCCCCTGCTCAGTGCAAGGATCCTAATCCAAGTGCCCTGACAGAAGCTTGCGCAGCCTCCCTTTGACCCACCAGGGAAGTTGTGGGTGTTCCGACACTGGCTGCCCAGTCTCTTCCATTTGTCTGAAATGGGATGGGGTTTCCTGCTTGGGCAGGGGGTTGGAGTAGATGTCCTCTGAGGTCCCTTCCAGCTCTGTCATTCAAGCCACCTCGGTCTTGCATGTGGGGCTGAGGACTCACCTTCAGCTGCTGATCAACCTCAGTTCCTCCTTTCCGGGTCTGAGGCTGCCATGGGAAGAGTCAAGGCAGGCGGCCCTCAAGTTACCACCCTAATCCAGCCTGGATTTAGGGTCACAAATCATGCCGGTCACTAAGCAGGTCATCCGTGCCACCAACCCGGTTTTTCATCTCCGGTGTCCTTTCTCTGCAGGTTGACCCCTCCTCCTTTGGGGAGAGCTGGACTCCGGGGGACCCCGGAAGCAGGAATGGACCAGGGCTCCACAGGTAACCAGGATGAAGGGCAGGTGGGGGGGAGGACGGTTCAAGGGGGTGGGGGAATTATCAGCTGCTCCCAAGACTTGGCACCTGGCAGGCCCTGGAGCTGCCTTGCAGGGGTGGGGTGGGGGCTTTGCCAGCTGCTTTGTCTGGGCTCGGCCCACAGGGAGGGAGGTTCTGCAGGTGGGCCTGTCAGGGGCAGGGAGGGGCTGTGCAATCACCTGCCAGGCCCAGCCAAAGGGGCAGGGAGGTTCAACCCATCCCTTGGGCTGGCGGACCGGCTCTTCCTCTGAAATGGTATGTGGGGGAGTCCTTGGGAGACGAGAGGGAGAGAGAGAAAGAGAAAGGAGAGGGAGGGAGGGAGGAAAGAAGATAGGGAGGGGAGAGAGGGAGGAGGGAGAAAGGGGAGGGGGTGGAAGAAAGGAAGGAAAGCAGAGGGAGGAGGGGAAGGAAGGAAAGAGTGGTGGTGGAAGAAAGGAGGGAAGGAAGGAAGCAGAGGGAGGAGAGAAGGAAGGAGGGAGGAAAGGAGGAAGGAAGGAAGGGAAGGAAGGAAGGGAGGGAGGGAGGGAGGAAAGCAGAGGGAGAGAGAAGGGAAGGAAGGAAAGGAGGAGGAAGGAAGGAAGGAAGGAAAGTAGAGGGAGAGGGAGAGAGAAGGGAAGGAAGGGAAGGAGGAGGAAGGAGGGAGGAAAGGAGGAAGGGAAGGGAAGGAAGGAATCAGTCTGGGTCAGGGTTTGGGGTGCCTGTGGGCTTTTTTGCACTGCTGAGCCCAGGTGACCTGGCAGGTGCTCCAGGAACTCCGCAAAGGAGCTGCAACTGGAGGGAAGGGAGCAAAGAACATAGAATAATAGAGCTGGAAGGGACCTTGGAGGTCTTCTAGTCCAACCCTCTGTCCAACCCCGTTTCAGATGAGTGGCTGCCTAGCCTCTTCCAGGACAGGACTCTTCCCCCTCCCCCAATGACCCAACGCACAGGAACGCCCCCCCCCCGGGGCACTCACGCTATCCCTGCTTGCCTCCCAGGTGTGGCCGGCCCTTTCTTGTGCCCGGATCAGGACCAGGGCCGGGACAAGATGCCTTACTCGGTGGAAACCCCCTATGGCTTCCTGCTGGACCTGGACTTCCTCAAGTACGTGGACGACATCGAGAGGCCAGACCCTCCGGAAGCTTCCCTCCCCGCAAGGGAAGGGCTCCAAGCCGGCCCAGAGCTTCCCCCGCAGCCAAATGGGGGCTGGGCCTCCACCGAGTCCCTGTCCTCCTCTGCCAGCGAGGATGGGAAGCTGGCCTTCTCCCCGCGGCCCCGAACGGCATCCTACGGAACCAAGGAGCACGCCGGCAAAGACGGCTGCTCCTTCCCGACGTCTCCTCCGCCGGCCGGCCGGCTTCTCCCTCCAGCTTCCCCCAATTCGGTGGGTAGAGGCAGCCGGGTGGAGACCACCTTGCTGGAGACCAGCAGGAGGCTGGAGGAGGCACAGCTGGTGAGCAGCGAAGGGCCTGCAGCGCCCAAGAGGACGGGCGGCCCTTCCCAAAACAGCACGTGTCCCCCCAACTCTGCATCCTCTCCGTCCGGGGAGGGCCAAGCTGAGCCTGTGAAGCCCAGCCCCCCTAATTCAGGAAGGAGCACCCCGGTTCCGGCCGCGAGCCCCGCACACCTCCATCACGTCCGCGAGCAGATGGCCGCTGCTCTCAAGCAGCTGAAGGAGCTGGAGGAGCAGGTGAAGATGATCCCCCTCCTGGAGGAGCAGATCTGCCGGCTGAAGCAGGAGAAGGAGCAGCTGGTGGCGGCTGGCTTGGGGGAGAAGCGGGAGGCCGAAGCCGAGGAGTCGGGGGTCTTCTGCTTCCCCCCAAGACAAGGCCTCAAAGATGGGCCTGCTTGTCCGGACCCAGGAGGGCCCCAGCCTGAGAGGGAGGGAGAGGCGACCAAAGGAAGGACAAGTAAGATTGCAGAGCTGAAGAAACTGACCGAGCGGCTGACCGGGCCAGAGAGGGCCGGGAAGAGCAGAGGAGCGGGCCGGCCCTCAAGAGTGGAGCAGCCCGGCCAGAGGTCCATCGGAGTCGGAGAGGAGGCGGACATGAGTGAAGTGGTTTGCTACTACCGGAGCCAAAGACCCTGCCGGGAAGTGGCTGTTGGGTGCGAGAGGGAGACGTGCGACGCAGAGGTGTGGGTGATGGAGTCCTTCCTTGGGGTTTCCTCGGCTGCAGAGGAAGAGATGCAGCTGGTGCAGCAGAGAGTCCAGCACCAGCAGGCCATCATCACCATGCTGGAGGGGCACCTCAAGGAGGCCACCCAGGAACTGGAGGAGTTGAGGGTGGAGGTTTGCTCCCGTAGGCCGGGCAGCCTGGTCAGCCAAGCTACCTCGGCCTGTCCGGAGATGGCTGAAGCCTGCGTGGAGGCCGTGACGCCCACCCGGTGCCAGGCTGTGGGCAGCCACGTCGAAACGGTGGAGGCTGGCGTCCAGAGCTTTCTGCAAACGTCCCACGTAGGAGTCGGTTGCAACTTGCAAGGAGAAGTGAACGGAGAAGCAAAGGCCACCGAGGAGGACTCGCCACGGAAAGCATCCCCGATCCCCCTGGAGCACGGGGGCCACAAAGGGCACCTCAGATCCACAGTGGCAACGCCCGATGCCGGCACAGCTGAGGAGGGGTCCGGCTCAGAAGATGCCAGGCAGTCCACCAGTGGCAAGGAAGGGACCGCACAGGATGAACCAGATACTGGCCGAGCTTTGCCCCTGGGGATGGGTGGCAAGGGCAGCCGTGAGCCCAACGGGGCAGAGGGGGCCTCGGGGACTGGTGAGTGCCACCGTCACATGCAGCGCACAAGGTCCAAGCTGAAGCCCCCAAACACAGCTGAACGCCCCCCGTGTAGCTTGAAAGGTCTCCTCTACATTTTCTTCCTGCCCCTGAAAAGGTAGGGAAGTTTTCCTCCCCACACAGAGATCACACACACACACACACACACACACACACACACACAGCAGGCCCCTTTGCACAAAGGCCACTCCCTCTTTCCCTTTCTTTGCTTGTGGGTACCTTCCTTCCCCGCTTTCATTCCCCAGGATGAATTCACACAATGCCGAGCACCCCCTCCCCTGACTCACATGAAGTGGTTCCCCCCCCACTGCACCATGGTTCCCCCTCCCATCTCCTTGCCCGGGACTTCCTCTGCTTCCCACTTAATGACCCGCACACCTTGGGTTACGACCCCCACACCAGGACTGCCTGGATTACTGTCACCAAAGCAATCAAGTCACGTGAAGTTAAAGACTGCTTCACAACGGCAACCCCGGTCGTCCCCGGTGCAGTTGTCACTGAAGGACTACCGGGTTTCCCCAAAAATAAGACCCCACTGGAAAATAAGCCCTCGTGTAATTTTTTCAGGCTGCTCATTGGTTGATAATATAAGCCCTACCCCCAAAAAACAAGTCCTGATTAAGATGGTCAGCCAGCCGCATTTCCTTGAAAAAATAAAGACCTACTCAAAAAATAAGACCTAACGTGTCTTTGAGAGCAAAAAAATAATATAAGACCCAGTCTTATTTTGGGGGGAACATGCGGTATCTGTAAAGGCAGGGTGTCAATCTAGTAATGACAAGCATTGGGATGGGGGGGGTCCTCTCCTCCCCCATCCTGCACTCACCCACCCCTCCCCTTCCTCCGCAGGTGCTCTGAAGTCCATAATGAAGCGGCTGGACAGCCCGGCCAAGGCAGAGCCGGGGGTCAGTGGGAAGAAGACCCTCCAGTTTGTGGGCCTCCTGAATGGCGAGTACGGACCTCTCCTCTCCTTTGGTGGGAGAAAAAAATGGAGGGGTGGACCAATCACAGGGCCCCACACAGCCTGGGGGGAGGGGGAGGACGGGGCTGATGGTCCCCTTGCTCGATGTGGATCTAGCCTCCATGTCCAGAGGCAGTCTTCCCCCCCACACACACCAAACACCAGCACTTGCCGACCCCTGATCTGGAGTACATGCTCGGGTCCTTTAGAGCAGTGATCCCCAACCTTTTTTATGCCGCGGCCCGGAAAATGCTTTCTACCCGGAAAAGCTCACCGGAAGCACTTTTTCATCAAAAAAAGATGGCGGCGCCCAGCAAACCAGCGGCCCGGTAGGACTTGTTCCACGGACCGGGACCGGTCCGCGGACCGGTGGTTGGGGACCCCTGCTTTAGAGAGGAGTGGGAGGCACCCGAGAGGCAGGGCTGGATAGAACCAGGCCTAGGAAGAGACCCCTGACCCATTCAGGAGCAGCTGGCAAGAGGAGAGGGCTTTGGGCTTCCCTGCCTTGCTTGCTGGTGGGATTCGATTGGGGGTCTTGGTAAGATGGCAGAGGGGTGGACAAGAGGGGTTGGGAGGGCAGCTGCGAGCCTGGGGTCACATCTGGGACCCTGGCCCTCCTCTGACGCCCTCTCTCATGGCAGGTATGAGAGCACCTCTAGTGAGGAGGAGGAGGAGGAGGAGGAGGAGGAGGAAGAGGACAAGGAAGAAGAGGAAGAGGAGGAGGAGACCCCAGGCGTGGGATCTGCCCACAGCTCCTTCAGCGAGACCGTTGGCGGCTTGGAGGGCGATGCTGCTGCCAGCCCGGATGTCAGCGACAGCAGCGAGGAGGAGGAGGAGGAGGAAGGCAGCCCGGGCACAGAGGAGGCACCACCAGGGCACCCACAGCTGAGCCCTGACCCTGAAGATGCGGCCGGACAGGGAGGAGCAACTCCCAAGGTCAAAGAGAGGTAAGAGCGGTGAAGGACCCCAGGCCCTCAAACCACATGCAGGTTCCCTGCCTAGGCAGGGGGTTGGACTCAGGGGTGGGATTCAAAAATCCCAGCAACTGATTCGCTGCTCGGTTGCTGGGTGGGCGTGGCCTACCAGAACTTCCGGGAGGGCCGTTTTTTGCCTTCCCCAGAGTCCGGAGGCTTCCCTCGGGCCTCTGGGAGGGCGAAAATGGCCTCCCGGACTCCGGAGGCCCTCCGGAAGCCAGAAACAGGCCCATTTCCGGAACTTCTGGAAAGGCCGTTTTCTCCCTCCCAGAGCCTCCTGCACTTACCTGCATCCAAAATGGGTCACATGGAGACTCCTGGGAGGGGTGGGGAGGGGTGGGGCTGGGTGGGCGGAGCCAGCCAGTCAGTTCAACTACCGATTCAGCGAACCAGATGTCAATTTAACATCCGGTTCAAGCGAACCAGTCCAAACCAGCTGAATCCCATCCCCTGGTTGGACTAGAAGACCTCCAAGTTCCCTTCCAACTCTGTGGTTCTAAGATTCTAAGGCCTCTTCCGGACCTTCCTTGCAGGGAATGGTCTGGATTTTCCCGCCCTCACCAACTGTTCTTATTCCAGACTCAGTTCCTCCTTTCTGTAAATGGGTGCATCCAACATCAGGGGATGCCACCGAGGCTCGAATCGTAAAAGCAGCCCGCATTATGTCCTCTCCTCCCTCAATCAAGCTGTGCTTGGCTGGGGTGCTTCACGCCTCAGCCAGCTGCCTGGGGGATTCTGGGAGTTGAACTCCCTCACCCACCCAAGAGGGAAAAATATTGGACTGGAGGATGGAAAAGTCGCTTCCAACCCTTTTGGTCTGAAGGACTTCCTGGAAAAACGGAAGCAGGCCCTGCTGTGGATCTTCAGTAATCTCAGCTAGAATCAGGAGAAACTTTAAAATCTTCAATAATCTGAGCTAGGATCCAGGGAAACTTTAAAATGTAAAATAACTTGAACTAAAACCCCGAGAAACCTTAAAATCTTCAATAACCTGAACTGGAATCTGGATATTTTAAAATCTAAAAAATAACCTGTACTAAAATCTGGAGAAATTTTAAAATCTTAAATAAATAGAACTAAAATCTGGAGAAACATTAAAGTCTAAAATAACTTGAACTAAAATCTGGGGAAACTTTAAAATCTAAAATAATTTGAATTAAAATCTGAGGAACGTTTAAAATAACTTTTAACTAAAATAAAAATAAATTTTAAACATCTAAACTAACCTAAACTGTAATCAGGACAAAATTTAAAAATCCAAAATAACTTGAACTAAAATCTGGACAAACTTTAAAATCTAGGATCCAGAGAGCACGTCATACCAGCCAATGACAAACCTCAGCATCCCTCGAAAGCGGAAGCGGAGGAGCCTGGCTTTGGGGAGATCAAAAAAGAGGGGAGGGGTCCTGGTTTCCCCCAAAAAAAGCAAGAGGCATTCAGGGGCGTTCAGAGACCTGGCAGAGAGGGGTCCAAATCAGAGCCATTAAACCAGAAATGGCCACTACTACTGGTTTTGCAAGTCCATCTTGAGGGGCCGGTCCGTTTTCTTGGCCGGATGCGTTGTGTGCCCCGCAAAGGGTTCCTCAGCCAGCTGACCCCAATCGGCCTCTCCGGCAGGTTTGAGCTGAGCCCGTGGATGAGAGAAGCCTGCTTGGTGGTGAGGGCCCACCTGGGCCATGGCAGAGGGGCCCCGAAGAGCAAAGAGCTGGTGAGTAGCCCCAGGAAGCGGCCCTTGGGCTTGGGGGAGGCGGAAAGAGCCGGCAGGGTTTTCACTCCGTGCCTGGCAGAAGCCGCCCTGGGCCGGGAGGGGGGACCCCACATCCTTCCACAAAGGACCCAAAGTAATTCATCTGCTTTCCCACTTTGGGGGCAATTCGTGGTGGCCATCTCAGGGCTGCTTTGTCCCCCAAACTGGCCGGCACAGGCTTGCCGGAGTTACGGGTTTTCCTCCCCGTCTCTGGGTGCAAAAGGGAGCCCCGGAACGGAAACACCTCCTGCGAGGCGGGACAGGCAAGGGGCGCGCATTGACCTCTGCTCCGCTTGGCGCCCAGCTGTCCAGCAGCAGCCTGGTCCTGCGGGAATGGTTCCGGGTGTCCAGCCAGAAGAGTTCCCGGGCCAGCAAGGTGGCCAAGTACCTGCAGGCCCTGGACGAGCTCTCCCCGGCACTCCTGGCGCACGTCCTCAACCTCTCCGACGGAAACGGGAACATGGCGCTCCACTACAGCGTCTCCCACTCCAACTTCGACATCGTCCGGCTCCTCCTCGACACAGGTGACCCGCCCAGCCAGCCACCCCGGGCAGGTGCCCCCTTTCTCAGGTCTGCCCTATAAGTGAGGCAGGTGGCTCACAGACAGGATCAGCCCCACCCTTCCAACTGGCCCCTGGAATAGAATAGAGCTGGAAGGGACCTTGGAGATCATCTAGCCCAACCCCCTTCTCAAGCAGGAGACCCTCGACCATTTCAGACATGTGACTGTCCAGTCTCTTCTTCAAAACCTCCAGTGATGAAGCGCCCACAGTATCTGGTGGCAAGCAGTTCCACTGGTTAATTGTCCTCCCTGTTGGAAGTTTCTCCTTAGTTCCAGGTTGCTTCTCCCCATGAGGAGTCTCCATTCTTTTTTGTCCTGCCTTCAGGTACTTTGAGAATAGCTTCTCTTCTTCTTTGGGGCAGCCCCTCAAGTCCTGGAAGGCTGCTACCACGTCCCCCCTGCCAAACCCAAATCCCACAACCCTTCTTCATATGGTTTAGTCTCCAGGCCTTATCTTCTTAGTTGCTCTTCTCTGCACTTTTTCCAAAGTCTCAACCTCTTTTTTGTAACGTGGGGACCAAAACTGGACGCAGAATATTCCAGGTGTGGCCTTATGAAGGCTTTATAAAGCAGTGCAAATACTTCGTGTTGATTCTGTGCCTCTGTTTATACAACCCAGGACTGTGTTCGCTTTTGGGCTGCTGCCACCCACGGCTGGCTCGGGTTTAAGGGATCCTCCACTAGGACTCCAAGGTCCCTCTCGCAGTCCCTGTTTCTGAGCCAGTCCCTAAACAGACTGGAACGGATAAAGCCTCACTCTTTCCCCCGCCCCTCAAGAAAAGCCCCTTTCTACCAGTCTTACCTGACGATTCCCAGTTGCTTCTCAAAAAAAGTGCAGAGAAGAGCAACCAGGATGTTGAGGGGACTGGAGGCTAAAACATACGAAGAACGGTTGCAGGAACTGGGCCTGGCTAGTCGAGGGAAGAGAAGGACCAGGGGAGACAGGAGAGCAGCCTTCCAATATTTGAGGAGGGGCTGCCACAGGGAGGAGGAAGGGGGTCAAGCTATTTTCCAAGGCACCCGAAGGCCAGACAAGGAAGAATGGGTGGAAATTGATCAGGGAGATATTCAAAATGAGAAATAAGGAGAAATTTTCCGACAGGAAGAACAATCAACGGATGGAACAGAAGTTGTGGGAGCTTCATCCCTGGAGGCTTTCAAGGGGAGATTGGACTGCCATTTGTCAGGGATGGCGTAGGATCTCCTGCTTGGGCAGGGGGTTGGACTAGATGACCTACAAGATCCCTTCCAACTCTGATTATCTGTAAAATCTTCCCCAATGCGGTGCCCATGGGCCACTGAAGACCAGAAAGGCAACTCGGGGTTGATGGGGGCTTCTCTCCCTCATGTCCTCACCACCAATTTCTCCCCCCAAAAAAATAAGGTGTCTGCAACGTCAACCACCAGAATAAAGCAGGCTACACGGCCCTCATGTTGGCTGCGCTGGCAACCATGGAGCGGCAGGACGACATGGCCGTAGTCCGCGCCTCTTCGACCTGGGCAACGTCAACGCCAAGGCCAGTCAGGTAGGTTTCTCGGGGGGCAAGGCAGGCCCTCTCTGGGACCGGAGAGGAGTTCAATGGGAAGCAGGGCGCTCTGGGCATGGTCGGGAGCCCTCGGACAGCCCTTGTGCCCGTTTCCATTGGGGTTGCAGGCCGGGCAGACGGCGCTGATGCTGGCGGTCAGCCACGGGAGGCAAGAGATGGTGCAGGCCCTCCTGGCGTGCGGGGCAGACGCCAACCTGCAGGACGAGGAGGGCTCCACCGCGCTCATGTGCGCCTGTGAGCACGGCCGGGCGGAAACCGTGCGGCTGCTTCTGGCGCAGCCGGCCTGCGACACCTCCATCGCAGATCATGTAAGTCGCTCCCTCCGGCTGTCTCAAGCTGCTAGTCCTCAGTGTGGCAAACGTTCCCAAAGGAGGCTCACCCGAACCCAACTTTTCTCTTTGTAGATATTGTGGAATCGAACTTTTTTAAAAAAATATGTTTATTGATAGGTTTTTTTTCCTTTGTATACAACATGTGCTTAAAGAACCGTGTTCTGTTTGGGTGAATCCATTTCCATCTTAAGCTCCTAATTTCTACCTCTGTGGCATCTAACTTAGTGTAAAAGCTACACCAGGGGTCCTCGGTCTACGACCTGGAACCGAGCCCACACGCAAACTCCATTTGTGGAAGTGTGCCAAACCATCCCCTCTCCTGCCAGCAGTCCGCAGAACTGGGAAGATGAGGGACCGCTGAGCTACGAAAGAAAAGTATTTCGAGGATCACCCAGGCATGATATTCCCTCTGAAAAAAATCGGGGCCGGCCAAAGAGACCCCCACCGCCGCGCCAAGAAATCGCTGCCCAGCTCCCTTTTCCTGCCGCTCAGCAGCCTCCGCTCACACCGCCCGCCCGGGCTCCGCTCAGGTATCCGGCTGGGGCTGTCAGGAGTTGCTACCGCCAGCGCGGCTCAGTCCCCGCTGGTTGCCTCGGGAAGGGAAGGCAAAACCAGGAGCCGCTGCCGTTGCAAAGCGCGGCGCGGCTCTTCTTTTGCCTTTCCTTCCTGAGGCAACGGGACTGAGCCACGCAGAGCCGCGCCAGCGGTAGCAACTCCTGACTCGGGGCCTCCGAGGGGAGGGAAGGAGGAGAAGAAGGAGGGGAAAGGGGGCCATTCCCCAAAAAATCAGAATTCGATTTTAATCGAATAATATCATGTCTGGGATCACCTTGTGTAAAAGAAAAAAAAATCCTTTGTCCATGTTTTCTCCTCTCCATTTTCCCATTTTGGCATGAATTCCAAAGCTGAACTTTTGCAAAGATTAAAAAAAAATAAAGCAAAAATTCTGGGTTTCTTCTTCCTTTTAAAGTTCTGGGAACTTAAGAATTTGTCGTAGCTTTTCTCATTCACCCACATTGCCCTGGTGCTATTTAATGCACCCCAATTCCAACCACAAACTCTTTAGGTGAAGGAACATCAATATCCTTGATTTACTTAGTGGCCCATTCGGAGCTACGCCCGGCCTCCCCGGGGGTGCTTACCACCTGTTTCTGAAGTTTCAGTGGCCATCACCACCGTCCCACGTGGCTGCGTTTTGGATGTTTGCAGCGTCCCAGCTCATGCGGCCACATCTTAATGCTTTTGCCAAACAAAATGGCGTTTCCAACGTTCAGCAAAACTGCTTCATGGCGAAGACTGGGTTTGCCTAACGGGTCACAGTGGCTGCTTTATCTCCCGTCCGTGATTTAAATCCACTACTAGGCCATCTCACAAGGCGAGGAGGAAGTGAAAATCACCTCAAAGCCATTAAAACTTTGGGCGTTCCTCATTCGAATCTCAAGGAGCAGGGCCAGCGTTCCAGCCACCCTCCATTCCAGACAGACCTTTTGCAAGGTTCCCATCTGTGAAAAATCTGAAAGTTTCAGGCTTCCTTGCAAAAGTCAAAACTACAAATCCATTCCCCACCCACCCACCCCCCTTAGCTATCACCACACCACATGATCCAATCCCCATCCGTCCTAAAGTGAGATCCCCATTTCATTATGTGCCCCACTCCGTGACCTTGAACCAAACAAAAGAATTTTATTTCGTCTAACTAGATGTACTCCAATGAATTCCCCCCTCCCACTTTCTCAGGCTCCATTATGGCAGCGTGGAAGCATCGAATCTCAATGTGGCTTCCAAAGGTGACAAGCAGAATCGAGAGAAGTTAAAAAATGTTCAGCATTTTCATAAAAATAGCTAACAAGACTCCTGATTATTATTATTTTTTATTTTTATTTTGGAAACACAGGGCTGCCTCTTGAGGCCCAGACACCACTCGTAACTTTCCTACCTCTCTCTTATAGGACGGCAACGATGCTGTGGCCATAGCCTTGGAGGCCGGACACGACAACCTCGCGGCTCTGATATCTGCCCACCTCACACAGTCCGCAGACAGGTGAGCGCACCCCCTTGGCAGAGGTCCAGGTGCCCTCACCAACTAGCCCTGAGTTTCTCTGGACTGAAGACTGGTCACCTGTTAGATCCCAAAGGGGCATTTTTTTTCAAGAGGCAACTGGACTTTCTTGTTTTTGCTTTGAAGACATTTCACTTCTCCTCCAAGAAGCTTCTTCAGCTCCAACAGGATAGTGGGGAAGGGAAGGATTGATACCCCTTGCAGACAAAGCTGGTCATTTGCATCCTTTTAGAGGGTCGTTGAGGCCACTTGGAGGTTTATCTGTGTCCTCGGGGTCACCTGAGTGGTGCAAAAGGCTCCTGTAGTCTGGCATTTCTTTTTTCCCCCCAATTTTTGTAGTCTGCAAGGTCTTCAAAAGAAAAAAAGAGAAAAGTCCAGTTGCCTCCTGAAAAAGCACCTCTGGGACAACCACGACCTGGACGACTGAGAATCTCCGCAGACGTTTCACCTGTTAGATGTTAGCCTGTCGGTTTCAACCTGCGCAAGGAAACCAAGGCCGAGTCCCACAACAGGCACCAAAAGCACAGTTGCGGAGGCTGGGTCAGACGCTTTAGAGAATGTCAACTCCTGGCCTTCCCTCACTGAGCGGACCTTACGCTGAAAGAGGCTCTTCCCCCGTTGGCCAGACAGCCTGCAGACCAAATCAGAGCTCAGGAGGTGCCAGGAAAAGAAGTTACAAGAGGAAAAGAGGGGGGAGGCCTCTTCAGCCATTGGTTTTTGTCTCTGTTCACAGGACGGGAGCGTGACACTATCCGGCTGCAACCCCAGGCGGCTTTGGCCCTTGAACTGTCCCGCCTGCAGCTGGCTGGAAGGACCCGCAACCAAAGAGAAAGCCCATCATTCCAGGAAACGCTTCCTGCACCGCTATCAACCTCCGGCGAGCGCTTGGGATCCCTGCGGGGTGAAGCTCACCCTGGGGCCGGCTTCACTAATTCGGGCCGCCCACCTGGTCAACCTGACTGGGGCCTCAGTTCCACCAACAAGGGAAAAGCCATCAGGGAAAAGCAGTGACCCGGTTTTATCGTGCAAAATTCTTGCTCTGCGCACATGGAGAGAAGTTGGGCAGTGGAGGCTGGTGCCCAAGGCCTCTTCCCCAAGCAAGCAAGGGGGGGGGAAAGGCATTCACCAGCCAAATCTCCAACTGTAATCCAAACTGGGTGGAGTGCTCCATGGGGACTAGAAACTTACCTATCCCAATTTTTATCTTGCTAGAATAAAATCCCATAACATTTCATTCCTGTCTCGTGCTGTTCTGGCAGAGGGTCGAGTTAAAACTAGGGAGGACATTTCGGGCAATTTGTTCACAGGCCGTTTGGGGTACAATATTCATGTGGGTCTTGTTTGTAAAGAGGGCTCCGGACTCAATTGAGACAAGGAGCCCACCAAAGAAACAGAAATGGTGGTCACAGGAGCAATTTCCAAATGACCGGAGTTAGAGGGGCTGAAAGGTCACTTATCATTTAGTCCTTGGTTTGCAATCTGTCAGAGATAAGACACACCTCCAAAAAAGGCATTTAATGATTCAGTTCCAAAGATCTGGTGTCCATTGGTGCCCCAACACCTTGCAGTCACATGACCACGTTCTGGGGGCTCAGCAGCCACTCCACACCCTAAGTCGCATTAACAAGATAAGGGAGGTACTAATCACACTCTATAAAGCCTTAATAAGGCAACACCTGGAATATTCTGCATCCAGTTTTGCTCACCATGCTATAAAAGAGGTTGAGACTCTGGGAAGAGGGCAGAGAAGAGCGAACAGGATGATGAGGGGGACTGAAGGCTAAAACATACGATGAACGGTTGCAGGAACTGGGCCTGGCTAGTCTAGGGAAGAGAAGACCAGGGGAGACAGGAGAGCAGCCTTCCAGTATTTGAGGGGCTGCCACAAAGAGGAGGAAGGTGATCAAGCTATTTTCCAGGGCGCCTGAAGGCCAGACAAGGAATAAAGGATGGAAACTGACCAAGGAGAGATTCAACCTGGAAATGAGATATTTCCTGACACTGAGAGCAATCGACCAAAGAAACAGAAGTTGCCCTCTGAAGTTGTGGGAGCTCCATCCCTGGAGGCTTTCAAGAAGAGACTGGACTGCCATCTGTCAGGAATGGTGTAGGGTCTCCCGCTTGGGTGGGGGGTTGGACTAGATGACCTATAAGGTCCCTTCCAACTCTTGTTAACCTGACCTTCACATCTGAAGCATCCCACACCAGATAACCTCAATTTATGGCTTTTTTTTTTTTTTTTGCTGAAAACAAGCATGTACTTCGGTTTGGCAAAAATGCCCCATAGCAAACAACGGCTTCGCTTAACAGCAGTGTCATTTAACCACGATTTGCTTAATGACGGCCTTGTAAAATTGGGTCAGACACATGACTCATTTTATGAACATCACAACTAATGACTGCAAGGGCTCCAGGACTATCCGTATTCCACTCAGCTAGTGGCCATTACAATCCAGGATCCAGAGCATTCTGCCATTTCAAAGGGGGGCCCTGCCAGGTCAGATTTGCCCTACACCTTCCCCTAGGAGCGTGCCCCCCACCATAGCTGTTCCAATAAAGGCAGATCCTCTGAGGGAGACATTTATGATGTCATGTGTGTGACCCAGCTACAAACTGCCCCTTCTTTCCCCAACTGGAGTCCTTCACAGGTGTGGACAGCTTTCAAGGCTGAAAACTAGAATTTCCGGGGAATGTTGGAGGCGGCGACACTAATGGAACATGCCAAAAACTAGGAGCAAATGAGCAACATCCTTTCTGACCAAGAAAAATGTCATTAAAAGGTAGGGACGTGTTTGTGATTAGGTGCCTTCTGATAAAACGTCAGAAAAAAAAACACCAAAAACAATCCTTGGGGCCGTCTGAGCTCGCTGTGGTTTTCTTGCAAACATTTCATGATCCAAGCTAGGTAATATCAGTGCTAGGAGGGAGTGGGGTTCGTTCTCACCGCCCCCCACAAACTGGGCAAGACACCAGAATATAAACTGACAGTAAACCCCATTCCCTTCTAGCACTGATGTTACCTAGTTGGGTCATGAAACGTCTGCAAGGAAACCACAGCAAGCTCAGAGGGCACCAGGGACCCCTCAGGTCAACCCTGAGCTGCAAATATTCTCCTTCATTGGTACCAAATGACCCTTTTGTCACTTTAAGATTTAACCTAGTCTGAAAGGGCCAATCTTTTAATGAATCCTGCCCAGAGGAGGCCTGCTGGCCAGGAAATGCAGCAGCTGTCAAAAAAGAGGAAAACCCAGAAAGGAAAACCTCACACAAAGGATGACATTAGAAGGGCCAAGCTTGGAAGCCCAGGTGTGGCGACGACTCCATCAGCCAGGAAACAGCCCAGTTTGCTGTATCCTTTTGGAAAGCAGTTTCACCATCAAATGGGGCTCCTTCAAGCCATCCTCAGAAAGGGGGTGTCAAGTTTGAAAATGACTCCAAAGACCATCTCGTCTAACCCCATGCACTGGGCCACTTAAGTAGGGTCAGACTAGAGGTTGGACTGGATGACCTCCAGGGTCCCTTCCATTATCCCCTTTCTCCACCTCTTCCCCACTATAAAGGTGGGACGTGGGGACTCCCACTCCCAGAAAAAGGGGGAGATGGGACTCTTTAAGTAAAGGGGAAAAAAATCCACCTGACACCGAGTCAAAAACCCAGATTTTCTTTTATTTCCACACATTTGCCGGCTCATCGCTGGTAGGCCGGGAAGGGAAGACCTGCGGGGGGGAAAGAGGGGGAGGGCAGTCAGACCCGACCTGGCTGACCCTGAACAGAGCCCCCCCACCCCAAGACACCCCCTTTTGACCCCCTCCCCTGTTGAGCCCCTCCTTTTAGCCCTCTCCCTCTTACCCAGCCCCCTTCCTGTCACCTCCCTCCCCCCCCATCGACCCCTTCCCCTGTCGGGCCCCACTCCTCACGACCCCTCCCGCCCCTTAACCCCTCCCCCTCCCCGCCCCACCTCTCCCCCTCTTACCCCTCCCTCCCCCGGCGGGCCTCAGCGCAGCCTTCGGGCCTCCCTCTCGGACTCGAGCAGCGTCAGGACGTCCCCCTCGCGGACGGGGCCCTTCACGTTGCGGATGATGGAGCGACTGGTGTCGTCCATGAACTCCACGCGCACCTGAGAGAGAGAGAGAGAGGGACGTCAGGTAGACTGCCGCTGCCCGCCGCCTCCCCACCCCAGCCCCAACCCCTCGGGCCCCGTGCTTCCCCACCCCCCTCACCTGCGTGCACTGCCCCTGCGAGCCGGTCCGGCCGAGCACTTTGGTCACGCGGGCCAGCTTGATGGGCTGCACGCGGCTGGTGTCCATGACTGCACCTCCTCAGGCGGCGGAAGCGGAAGAAGATCCCCGCGCGAGGGCCGCGCCTTTATATAGCCTCGGCGGGAAGCCTCGCGAGAGGTCGGCTCTCTGCGCGAGGGGGGCTCTTTCCCGGCAGGCCCCGCGCGGGGAACTTCTTTTTTTTTTCCTATTGCTTTCTTTGCAGAGGCTCGCTTGGCCCCGCCCCTCGCGCGGCTCCGGGCTGCCCTGCCACGCACGGCCGCAGGGGGCAGCAGAGAGAGAGGCAGAGAGCAGGCCCGGCTGGGAATCCCGCAGAGCAGGTCTTCCAACCTTGGCGAAGGTTGGGAATTCTGGGAGTTGAAGTCCACAAGTCTCAAAGGGGCGGCCAAGGTTGGAGAGCCCTGCCGCAGAGGGCTTATTTCCCACGGGATTTTTAAAACTTTATTTTATTTTATTATTTATTTCATTTTTATAGCCACTCCCCGGCCTCGGAGGCTTTTATTTCATTGATTCACATTTTTTTTTTTAAATTTACAGGTAGTCCTCGACTTATGACCACAACGGAGCCCAGAAATTGATGTGGCGAAGTGAGGAATTTGTGAAGTGAGCGTTGTCCCATTTTGCAACCCTTTCTTGCTACCTCCGCTGCAGTTCTTAAATGAGGAACACTGTTATTACGTGCATCCGGGGACCCTGCCAAGATCCAGATTTTAATCACGTGCACGAGGGGCGGGGGGCTTTAACAGCTTTAAGTGGGAAAAATGGTCATGTCCCTTTTTTCCTGTGCAGTTGTAACTTCAAACAGTCACCAAATGAACTGTTGTAAGTCGAGGACTATCTTATTCATTTATTCCAGGGGTCTTCAAACTTGGCAGCTTTAAGACTTGTGGACTTCAACTCCCAGAATTCCTCCTCCAGTCATGTTAGATCAGGAATTCTGGGAGTCGAAGTCCACAAGTCTTACACTTTGCCAAGTTTGAAGACCCTTGATTTATTCCATTCATTCAGTTATTAGCCAACTTCTGAGAAATGACCGTAAGCCAAAGAATGCAAAATGAAAATTGGCATTGCTTCTATGTATTTGCATTTCTTGCAGGGAATTCTGGGAAGTGGAGTCCACCCATCTCACCATTGGGGAGGTTGAGAGTATGTTTGGATATTTTTTTTAATAACAATTTTTTTAAAAAAGAAAAAGAAAGAAAAACACCGGCATTAAAAAAAAAAACAATTTGTGCATTTTGCTTTCCTTCCTTGTCATGCTTCCCTCTCCCCCCCTCCTCCCAGCATGCACCGCGCGAAGCGGCGCTTCGGCTTCTTCCGCCCTTCTCCCCGGCGTGCCGCTTAGCTCCGCCCATCTAGGGGCGGGGCCTGGCGTCCCTCCTCCCTGCGTGCCCAGCGCAGGCAGCGCGCAACCTTGAAGCCAAGATGGCGTCGGCCACCGGTATCATCCGCCTTATCCGCAACTTTCTGGCCGGGGTAAGGGCGAGCGGGCGCGCCGGCTGGGCTCCCCAATTCCGCCTCTTCGGAAGGTCCGAGAAACGCCTGGCCGGCCCCGCCGGGCGTCTCCCCAACGACCCTGAGCGTGGGGGCGGGGCCTCGCGCCTTAACCCCGCCCTTTCCCCCACGCGAGGAATTCTGGGGTCTGTAGTTTCCGTGCGGCAAATGCCCTTCCAGGCTGGACCAATAAAGTAGTTGCCCCTTTTAGACTTCAACTCCCAGAATTCCTCAGTCAGCTTGGTGGATTCTAAGAGGCTGACTAAGGGATTCTGGGAGTTGAAGTCTACCTAACTTAAAAATGGCTGCCTTTGAAGAAACACTTATTGGAGTTGGAGTAGATGACCTACATGGTCCTTTCCAGCTCTGTTATTCTGTCATAGTTTTACAATCTTCCAAATTTGGGGTTTGGGATATTTATTAGCAAGATTTGCATCGTGCCCACTTCCACAAACTCCAGGGCATGCTGGCTGGGGAATTCCGGGAGTTGAAGTCCACCCACCTTAAAAATGGCTGCCTTCGAAGAAACACGTACGGGGGTTGGACTAGATGACCCTTCCAACTCTGCTATTCTATTTTAGTCTAGTTTCTTCCATGCTAGCTGGGGAATTCTGGGAGTTGAAGTCCACAGTCTTAAGGAGAGGCACAAGTGTGTAGAAGGCCAAGTGTAACTATTTAAACATTTCTAAATGGTCCCAAAGGAGCTTTTTTTCCCCAAGAGACAACTGGACTTTCTGTTTTTTCTTTGAAGACGTTTTGCTTCTCCTCCAAGAAGCTTCTTCAGCTCTGATAGACACTTCTAAATGGTGAGGTGAAAGCTGAGTAGTGGATGTTTGGACGAAAGGTGCCAGGAGCTGCTTTATGCCGGAAGGAAGGAATAGCACTTCTGCCTGCTATTTGGTCTTTCCACCCCTGGTCATAATTTTAGGGGTTTTACTAATAGCAGGATTATTATTTGTTAAATTTACATGCCCCTCCCCATCTCTCTGGCCAGAGCGACTCTGAATGGCAGAGGATTAATCATGCTCAGGAGATCCTCAACTTACGAGCACAATTGAGCCCAAAATTTCTGTTGTTAAGTGAGTTTTGTCCCATTTTTTTTTTTTTTTTTTAACAAGTTTTATTAAAAGTTTCAACAACAAATCATTACATATTAAATCTTTCCCTGTCTTTCTACAATAATTTCCCCAATATTCTCATAAAACACAAACAAACACAAACAAACATAAAAAAAATCTTTTAGTAAAGTACCTTGGCCCCAGTTACCTCTCTTTGCATGGGCAGCGCATATCACTCTTCACAATTTTATCTAATTTAATCCATCTTAATTAAATCATTAAATTTGTATCTTTTGCCCATTCATTATCCCTCTATCTCTTCTTATAATAAAAAGAATTTCTCCTGAAATCACTAATCAGAGTATGATGCCTTTCTATCCTCCCCCTAAGTTAGTAAAATTAACATTCAACATAACAAATACCCAATTTGGTTCTGCTTGGTACATTCTATCCACCAAAAATGTTTAAATACATTGTATCCTCCTTTCCTTCGATATTTTATTACATTTTAAAAATCAATCATTATTAAAAACTTCAACATTTTAATTTCTTATTAAATCTTAAACCATTCTAATTTACTATTTCACATATAAATGTTACAATACCATCTTCTGTACCTTAGCAGAATCTTTCTTACAGAAGTTTATATTTCATCCTTTGTCTCTAAAAAAAATCCCTCTTCTCCCATCCAATTTTAAAACTTTGAGGCTTTTCTCCGCCTTCCCCTTTCTTTCTTCCCCCACCAAATCTTCCTACCCCCCTTCTTCTTCTAACCTCTGCCTTGCTGGGATCCCTTCTCTGTTGTGTTCCCTTTTTCTCTTGTTTGCTATCATTATATTTACTTTGCATCATATTTTTCTCTTTCTCAAATGTTTTTTTAGATCTTAAGTCCTTCATTTTCCTTGCTCTCTTCCTTCCTTCTTCCTTAGATAAGTTTTGGGATTCAATGAAGATGGCGTCTTCGTCTCTTCCTTGTTGTTCTTCTTCCATTTCCATCTGTTCCATTGTCTGTTGGTAATTGACCAGCGCCATTTCTAGAAATAGAAAAGCTTTTTCCATGCCATCTTTGCAGGCTGCTTTTGTTTGCTCATATTCATCCCTCAGGTCTTCAAAAAGGAAAGCCATTATAAATAAATCTTTTCTTTTCTTTATTCCTCTTTCTTCTTACACCAACCAAATATTCCGAGAGAAAGGTAAAACAATCCCAAAATCCACAATCCTCAATAAATCCAAGCAAACCAAAATTCCCCCTTCCTCTTCCAGGGGTGGTATCAAACAAATAAAAAAAAAGAGTCCAAATCTATATTTTAAAGCCTTATTAAAATTATATTTCTGTCCTCAAATCTTCAAGGCATCTCCTCCAACAAGATCCAAATTTATATATTTTCTTTATCCTCTCCCTTCCGGCTTAATTCCGTCGGGAGGGAGAGTAAACTTTCCTTTCAGCACCTCAACATAGCCGCTTTTTTTTTCTCTTGTGGAAATAATCATCAAAAACCATCTTTTCCAGGAATTAAATTAGATAAATCTCAAAGCCCTGGGTCGACCAAGAAGAACTTTCACTTTCAATAACTTTCTCTTCTTCCTCCTGCGCATACTTGCCCGGCTGTCGACTTCTTTGTGGCGGCCATTGCAGACCGCCGCTGCACCGTCCTGGTAAAAGGGGTTCTGCCGGCCAGGGAGGGGTCTGCAACACCCCAAACCCTTCCTCCGGATCCCCTTACCTTCAGCTACCCTGCAGGGCAGCCTTGCTCCGCACCCGTCCGGGTCGGAGCCCCAAACGGCCTAGCGCGGCAGGGATCGCGCAGCTTCGCGAATCCCTACCGCTGCGGCCGACAAACCGGAAACCTCAGTTTTGTCCCATTTTACGGCCTTTCTTGCCTTGACTGTTAAGTGAATCCATTTTCTCCTTTGACTTTGACGCAAAAGGGGAATCACGGGACCTTTGGACACAGCAACGGTCGTAAGTGTGAACCCGTTCCCAAGCGTCTGTATTCTGATCATGGGACCGCGGGGATGCTGCAAAGGTCGTAACTGTGAAAAATGGTCATAAGTCACTTTTAACTTTGCACCGTCACTAAACGAACTGTTGTAAGGCAAGGACTACCTGTATTCTTATTTAACAGCTCTCAATTGAGAGAGTCCCTGGGTTTATTCTGACCCTTGAACAGACTTTGTGGGGGGTTTTTAAATTGTTGTTAGGAATGCAGTGGCTCAGATGTAGAATGAAATACTCTTTATTGGCCAAGTGTGATTGGACACATGAGGAATTTGCCTCCTGTGCAGAAGATCTCACGTGTAACACACAAGCAACGAAGTGACAGGTCATCAATTATGGTCACGATCATTAATCATAAGATACAACAAGAAGTAATAAATCATAGATACCAATAGGAGAAGGCAGTGGGAAGGATGAGGAGGATAATTGTAATTCAGCCCTACTACATGGCTAAATATCTTTAGGCCCAAGACAAACTGTCTTTGTGCCTTGATGTAACGATAGAATTTAAAACAGTTTATGTCCAGGATGAAAAGGGCCTGCAGATAGTTTCTCAGCCCTCTTTCTGACCTGTACAATATACAGGTCTTCTACGGTGGCAACGTTGTTTTTTTTTCTGCAGTCCTAACTATCCCTTGACATCTATACCTGTCCTGCTTGGTTG
This sequence comes from Notechis scutatus, assembly GCF_049901735.1. NCBI lineage: Eukaryota > Metazoa > Chordata > Lepidosauria > Squamata > Elapidae > Notechis > Notechis scutatus. Next base: position 344,606 of record NC_142009.1, read on the forward strand.
CTGTGCCAAACCAGACAGTTACGGAGGTAGAAATGAAAGTCTCTATGATTCCTTCCTAGAACTTGTATCTGCAGCTTCTTCTTCTTCTTTTTTTTTTTTTGCACTTGAGATTATGGCATTTGAAATGAATAGCTTCACTCACTCAGTCATTCTCTCTCTCTCTCTCTCTTAACAGCGGGACCTCCAAGGTAAGCTGCAGCTGCGCTACACAGAGATCTCCAAGAGGTAATTGTGGGCAGGATGTAAGAAAAAAAGCTCCGGACTTCAGTGGTGGCTCGTCTCCACAAGAGAGCAGCTGTGGGTCAGAGACTTTAAAAGCCAGCCAAGTCTGTGGGTTGGTTACGGTGCTACTGGAGGAAAGATTGCCCCGATTTAAACCATTGACACTTCTGGCGCCTGTTGCCCAAAACTATTTACACAATTGGGACCTTAGATAACGGGGGGTGCCTGTGTAATTGTCTACGGGGGTTCTCAGCCATCCAGGTCGTGGTTGTCCCAAAGGGACTTTTTTTTTCAAGAGGCAACTGAACTTCCTTGTTTTTTTCTTTTGAAGAGGTTTCACTTCTCATCCAAGAAGCTTCTTCAGCTCTGGCTGGATGGTGGGGAACGGAAGGATTGATACTCCTTGCAGGCAGCTGGTCATTTGCATCCTTTTGGAGGGTCCTTGAGGCCCCTCAGAAGTTTATCTGTGTCCTCGGGGTGACAGCTGAGTGATGCAAATGGTTCCTGGAGTGTGGCATTTTTCTAGAAATCCGTTTATACTCCTATACCGTTCAAAGGGTGTTCAACCCAAAGTGCATAGCTAAAAGTCTCCAGTCAGAACTGAAGAAGCTTCTTGGATGAGAAGTGAAATGTCTTCAAAGAAAAAAAAAACAAAGTCCAGTTGCTTCCTGAAAAAAGCTCCTTTGGCTCTATTCTGATTGAATTGCATAGTCTTAAGTCTCTGTTCTACCTGCACAGCCATTTTATGGGCTCCACAACTCTCATCCCACCAGGCCAGAGGGCAAAGCCGTCAGGGTCAGTCCAGCCAAGAGGAAGGCCATTGGATGCTTCGGATGCAGCCCACCGTCCACTCGGCTCAAGGGTATTGGTCAGTTTGGCCGGAGAAAGTCCCAGCTGCCATTGTCCCAAAGGTGTTTTTCCGAAAGGGCAACCAGACTTCCTTGTTCTTTTTTACTTTTTCTTTGGAAACGTTTCCCTTCTCACCCAAGAAGCTTCTTCCGTTCTAACTCAATGGCATTAGAATGTAAATTAGAACGGAAGAAGCTTCTTGGGTGAGAAGGGAAACATTTTCAAGGGGAAAAAAACCACAAGAAAGTCCAGTTGCCTTCGGAATAGGAATAGAAATAGGGAAGAGTAGGAAAGAATGGAATGGGATAGGAACAGAATGAGTTGGAAGGGACCTTGGAGGTCTTCTAGTCCATCCCCTCACCCAAGCAGGAGACCCTATAGCATTTCAGACAAACGACTCTCCAATCTCTTCTTAAACGCCTCCAGCGATGGAGCACCCAGAACTTCTGGAGGCAGGCAGTTCCACCGGTTCATTGTTCCCACTGTCGGGATTCTCCTTCGTTCCAGATTGCTTCTCCGCTCGATTTTGGAAAAAAACACCTTTGGGACAACCACGACCTGCATGGCTGACAGTCTCCACGGAGGCCCAGTTACGACGACTGGCCTCTCCGGACAGCGTTAGAATAGAATAATAACTTTAATGGTCACTTTGAATGTGCGCTCTTCGGCCTACATGAAAAGATGACATTCTTTTTTTTTTTTCCTTTTAATTGGGGGAGCTCCCTGCCTGCTTCAGACCCTGGTGGGTGCAGGGTCCGAGTCCGCCCAAGCCCCCTCCCCACCTTGGAAGTCCCTTTTGTGACTCCTGGGAAAGGATGGGCCCCACCCTTGGAAGAGAGGATGCGGTCAAGGCAGGACGTCCCTTCAAGGGCCTCTTAATTTGGGTGGATATTTTTCCCCCCACCGTCTCCTTTCCGCACTCTGACCGTCTCCTTCCGCTTCCTGCTCGGTAGGACCCAGCCGCCCCCCAGCCTCCCCGTGGGACCCAGCCACAAGCTAGCCGACAACTACTACTGCACGAGAGACGGGCGCAGGGAGGCCTTTCCGCCCATTGTCCTCATGGCGGCACAGAAGAAGCTGGCGCCCGGAGCGGAAGCAGGAAGGTAGGCCTCCCCCCCCTCCGCCCCTTCGGCCACCCCACGGAGATCCAAACGACGGAGGCCTCTTTTGCAAAAAGGGCCCGCTTTCCCTCCTTCCTTCCTAGGGAAGCATCGTGGGGAGCCCAGGTAAACAGATCCTTGTTTGCCGACGCCATTTTCCGGCTTTTTGAACATTGGTTGAACCTCCAAAGCTCTTGGCTATGTGTGGAAGAATTCTCCTTCTGGGTTCGGTTCCAAGTGGGGAAAAAGACACTGGAAACATGGAGGCTGTTTGGGAAGATGGTTTAATGGTGGACGGGACCACGTGCCTCGGAGCTCCAAAGAAGGAAAAGGGCTGAGATGCTGAGAGCGATGCTGGGTTTTATACCCTCTGTTGGGGTTTGAATTGGAGCTTGTGTTCTGATGGGTGGTCAGGCTCCCATGGGGCCGTGCAGGGGCAAACTCTGATAGGCTGTCCTGAGTCCCAGTTGAGTCTTGCTGGGTGATGATGTCATGAAAAGGGCTTTGGCCAATTCCTATTATAGCTCCCCCTGGAGTAGATCTTTGTTATGTAAAATAGGCTGGCCCAGACCTTAATGGCCCACTCATTAACAAAGGTGGGGGTGAGTTTCTGCTTCTGAGTTTCTGCTCTTTTTTAGAGGAAATATTCTGCCTTTTTTTTTAGTACATCCTAAAATATTTCATTTTCCTAGGAGAGGGGCGGGTTTTAACTTCCAACAGCTATTTTGGTGCTTTCAAAAGGGATGCTCCAAGCCTACCCCTCTTGCAACAGGAACATGCTTTGGGGGGGGGGGTTTAAAGGCCTACACACACACACACACACACACACACACACAGATTTTCCCTGGCTTGGTTCTCAAAAGCTGTGAGGTTTCTTGCTTGGGAAGCTGGGGGAGAGAGAGAGAGAGGCAGGCCTTTTATTTACCTTATTTGTGGCCGTTTGGAGCCGCCCTTCTCTCTTGTCTGCCATAAAATAAAAAAAGGTGTGCCATAAAACAATTTAAAGCATTGATGGAAGAAATATCCTCCTGGGTTCAGTTCCAAGTGGGGAAAAAGACACTGGAAACATGGAGGCTGTTTGGAAGGTTTAATGGTGGACAGGAGGACCACGTGGTCTGGGGCTCCCGAGTGCAAAGGAAGGATGATCACATGCTCCAAGGTGAAGGAAGAGATCGAGAAAAGGGGGGCTGAGGTGCTGAGAGTGCCCGGATTTTATAACCTTTGTTGGGATTTGAATGGGAGCTTGTATTCTGATGGGTTGTCAGACTCCCATGGGGCCATGCAGGGGCAAACTCTGTAGGCTGTCCTGAGTCCCAGGCTTGCTTGAGCCTTTGCTGGATGATGCACTGAAAGGGTTTTGGACAATTGCTATAGCTTTACCTGGAGATCTTTGTTATGTAAAGGCCCAGGCCTTAATGGCCCACCCATTAACAAAGGTGGGGGTGAGTTTCTGCTTTTGAGTTTCTACTCTTTTTAGAGGAAATATTCTGCCTTTTAAATATTTCCTAGGATATTTCAATTTTCTAGGGAGGGCGGGGGCTGGACCGAGAAGGTAGGACTGGGCCAGCCACTCTTACTTATTTACGTTTGTTTTGTTAAATGTATTAAATTTCTATGCAGCTCGTCTCCTCTAAGGCGATTCAGCTTTTCATGCCTAAGGTGGGACTAGAACTCACCTATCCTGGCTAAAAGTGACCCAGCCAGCTTTCATACTTAAGGCGGGACTAGAACTCACCGTCTCTGGTAATAGGCCAATTCTCCCAGCCAGTTTTCATGCCTAAAATGGGACTGGAATTCGCCCTCTCCTGGCCCAAAGCCACCCAGCTGCCTTTCATTCCCAAAGCAGGACTAGAACTCACTCGCCTGGTGCCTTAACCACCAGAACAGGGGTCTCCAACCTCCGTGGACTTAAGACTCGCGAACTCAACTCAGCAAAGCTGGCTGAAGAATTCTGGGAGTTGAAGTCCACAAGTCTTAAAGTGGCCAAGGCTGGAGACCCCAGCCCTAGAACCAGGTGGCTCTTTTCATCCGTGAGTTGACAGCCTGGGGACGCATCCAGCTTGGGGAAGGTGTTCATACAGCCTCTGACTCTCCCCGTTTCTGACCCACAGCTCCGACTCTTCCGTCACGAGGACGGAGAAGCTGCCCGTGACCCCTGGCACCCCCCCTCGGAAGTGGGAACTGTCCAAGGACGAGCCCTATTTGTGAGACTGTCCCCCGGGGGCTCCAAGGCAGGGTTGCTTGAGAGCAGCCAGTCGGGTCTTGGTACTTGCTAGGATGAGCATCACCACCTAAGGACTTTTTTCTCCACCTGGGCTAATTAAATAAATGCAACCCATGATGTAACTATTAAGTTGTATGTGATTTTAAGGGGCGTGTTGGGCTGGGAAAATAGAATTTGAGGAGCAGATGTTGGAATTGTTAACCCAGCTCTAACAGCCAGAATAAACGAAGGCACAAGATATTGGTTAAGAGTGGATTCATTTATTAAATTTCTACCCCACCCCATCTCGCCTGACTGCAGCTGGGAGACAGCCTCACCCTTCATGTAAATACAGGCATAAATTAAAAACAGAATGGAAAGAGTTTACAGCAGGGGTCCCCAACCACCGGTCCGCGGACCAGTACCGGTCCGCGGAACAAGTCCTACGGGCCGCTGGCTTGCTGGGCGGGCGCCATTTTTTGATGAAAAAGTGCTTCCGGTGAGCTTTTCCGGTAGAAAGCTCACCGGAAGCACGCTTTCATCAAAAAGATGGCGGCGCCAGCGCTCGGTGAGCTTTTCCAGGTAGAAAGCCATTTCTACCCGGAAAAGCTCACCGAGTGCAGCGCCATCTTTTGATGAAAAGTGCTTCCGGTGAGGTCACCGGAAGCACTTTTCATCAAAAAGATGGCGGCGCCCAGCTGATGCCGGTACCGGGCCGCGGCGTAAAAAAGGTTGGGGATCACTGGTTTACAGGACCACAGTTGAGCCCAGAATCTAAGTTGCTAAGTAAGATAAGGGAGCTATGCCCCATTTTACAACCATCTTCACAGTTGTTAAGTGAATTGCTGCAGTGGTTAAGTTTAGTCACATGGTCTTTAAGTGAAACTGGCTCCCCCTACCCCATTGACTTTGATCTTATGACCGAGGGACACTGCAAGAAATATGAGCAGCCGGATGTTGATCATGTGGCCATGGGAGAGGCTGCAATGGTTGTCTGGAAAACATCCCCGAGTCCCTTTCTCCGGTGCCTTTTTAGCTTTGTCACTAAATGAAGTGACAGAACTACCTGTACAACTTTCAGGATATGAAGTATAAAGGTATGGCGAATGGATGGATGGATATAGATGACAGAGATGATAAACAGATATAAAGATAGATATAAACAGATATGACAGATGGTAAACAGGTAAAGATAGATGATAGATATATAGGTGATATAAACAGATGAGAGATAAACATAGATGACAGATGACAAGTTGTACTACCTGTACAATTTTCAAGATACAAAGTATCAAGGTATGGAGATTAGATTAGTTGGATGGATGGATGCATAGATAGATATATAGATATAAATGATATGATAAACAGATATATAAACAGGTATGACAGATGATAAACAGGTAAAGAGATTATATATAAACAGATGAGATAAATGTATAGATAAGCATAGATGGCATGATAAACAGATATAAACAGGTGACATGATAAACATAAAGGCAGATATAGATGGCATCATAAACAAGATATAAAGATATAGATGGATGGAGGACAGAATTAGACAATCATACCAGATAATAGAGATGATTGACAGATCGTGTCCCCCACACACACACACACTTTCCCAATATGCAGGGCTGGGGTTGACCAAAGCAAGCAGCCCAATTTCTGACACCCCAAATGGATCAGGTTGAACCTCCCTCCAGCTGAGCGGCTGCTTTGAGCCCCTAAGGCCCCCCAAATAACCCAGGAGGAGACACACAACCCCCCCCTCCCCCCGCTTGCTAAGACAGCCGCTGGCATCTGGGAGCGACCCTGGCCGAAGCTTGTCTTGGAAAGGGGGCTGCCGAGCACAAGCCGAAGACTTTGTCGGTAGACTGCTCCTGAAGCAGGGGGCTCTTCTTTGCTGTTTCCCCCACGCCAAATCCCAGCGAGTTGGGGGAATCGGCTGAGCCCAGGGGTGGGGGAAGCAGCTGGAATTGCCCCCTCCCACGCCTCCCCAGACTCAGCAGCCTCGATTTGCAACCGGCCGCCGCCGCCGCCCCCCCACCCTCCATCCCTGGGACTCCGCCGTGCAAAGGACCCGAAGCGCATGCCGCGGATCCTTTCCCGCGGGGAGACTGCGCATGCGCTTTCTAACCGGCTGCACGCTTCCTCCCCTCCGCATGCGCGACTCGGAGGCACGGCTCCTCCCCCAGCGCCTTCTTCGCTATTGCGCAGGCGCGCTCCTTCTTCGGTGGTTTGCAAGCTGGCCGGGCGTTCAGTCGGTCAGACGGCGGCCTCGGAATCATGACGCGGTTTCTTCTCCTCTTGCTGCTGAATTGGGAGGCCGGTGAGCGGAGGAAAGGGAGGAGGGAGAGTGGGAGGAGGAGGAGAGGATTTTTTTTCCACACGACGGGCTCATTCATGCCCTCAAACACGTCCCGCGGGCGCCGATTGGTCGAGCCCCCATCTCAGGCCCCGCCCAGCAGGCGGCCATTGGCTGTTCTGCCGCCCCACCTCCTCTGGGCTCGCTTTCCACGCCCCCGGGCCGCACGTGCACCTCGTGCGTCCCCCCGCCCGCACTTTTCCAAGGTCAGAGGTGAGGCCGTTGCCTGGTTGCCAAGGGGAACGGGCCTACCTGCCCAAGGGGGGAAAGTCGAGCCTTCCTCTAGTTAAAGACACCCAAAAAAAATCCCAGAGTCAAAAGTTTTTGCAGCAACCTGAAAGGCCTAAATGAAATGCTAAGGGGGCGGGGGATGTAGGATTAGCCCACCCCCACCCCAGCTTCTCTTAGCAGGTGCATTTGTGCAGTATTTGCCTGGCTCCTTGTGGCCTCTCCTCATGCAGGATTCCTTACTCTGGCTCCCCGCGCTCTTTTCATTGATCTCTTTCAGTGCCTCGGGAGGGGTTGGACTCCCAGACCCAGAAGCCTCAGCCAGGGCCCTCTCAGTCCAGGCTTCCCTATGGAGGCCCAGGATTCCCACTGCCCCCTCCCCCCTTAGATCCTTTGCATTTCAGACATTGGCCTGGAATGGTCTAGGGTCTCCTGCTTGAGCAGCGGGTTGCACTAAATGACCTCTGAGGTCCCTTTCAACCCTGTCCTGTGATTCCAGGGTCTCCTGCGTCAGCAGCTGGTTGGGCTAGAAGACCTCCAAGGTTCTTTCTGCCTCTCATTATCCCATAAGGGCCTCCTGCTTGAATGAGGTGGAGACAATCTCTGAAGTCCCTTCCAACTCTGTCCTTCTAGCAGCAGGTTGGACTAGGTGACCTTCAAAGGTCCCTTCCAGCTCTGTTATTCTGTGAAATTTAATACTTCTGTATTTCCTTCTGCAGATGAGGATGGGCTCTGGATCCCTAGATTGGAGGGGTCCCCTTTGGGCCTTGGCTTATAGCCCCCCCCCCCATCAACCAAAGGGGGTTGATGCTGCCCCAGCTCTTTTAAACCCCCCCCTCCTTTGCTTAGATTCCCTCCCCAAAGAATAAGTGGGGAGCAATTAAGCCACTGCAAAATAATTAGCACCTGAACCTAATTAGAGATTAAAATAGAGCAGCAAAAGCTTTGCAAGCATTGATTGCGTGTCCCGCTCCTCCCCAAAAAGATTGTCTCTAACACCATCTCCAAGGAGGGCCCCCCCTCACCCCTTCCCCATTGATGCTGGTCCCTTCCACCCTTCCCAGCCTGGGGGGCTTCTCAGAGGAGTCCAGGTTTTGCATTGATTGACTGATTGCCATCAAGTTTGCTCTTAGCAACCGATCTCCAGGTGTGCCACTGGGGCTTCACAGGATCCAGGTTCCAGCCCAGGAGTTTCTTTTAGGAAAAACCCAGATTGGCCTCGTAGGAAGACTTGCGCTTGTGAGCTGCCCAGGATCACCATGGGAGGAAGGCAGCCGTAGAAGTATATATATGAATAAATACAGCCCTACGACCTCTTGTTAGAGTCACACTCTCTAACTGTGATTTGGGTTGGTCCACAAAACATTGTTTTATTTCACCCTGCCAACAAAATAAATAGTGGTTAGTTAATGATTACTTCCCTGGTAAAGATTCAAGGTCAGAGTGGGCTGAAAGATTTGCAATGGGGGGGGGAGGCAGAGAATATACCTGAATTTACTCCATTCCTTTTGATTCTTGCACATCCATCCTTTTCGACACCTTTGCCTCTCTTTCGACATCTGATCAGCCTCCTCCACTCACTGTTTTCTCTCTTCCTTTCTGCCTGCAGGCCTCTCCTCTTCCTCCTGCCCTCTCGAGAGCTTCCAGTGCCAAGGGGGAGGCCAGGTGCCGTGGTGCCTAGGCTACGAGAGGCAGCCCAGCTGCCAAGATGACACAAACGGGTGCCAGCAGCCGGGAAGCATCTGCAGGAATCACACCTGTCGGTGCGGTAACAGCAGTGGGCCCTGCCTGCCATTTGAACGGTTTTGCGACCAGCACCAGGATTGTCCAGATGGTTCAGACGAGGCCAAGTCCCTTTGTGCGTCCCCGGTGGGCCTGCCCGAGGAGGAGGACGACGACTGCGAGAGCAACGAGTTCCGATGCCACCCGGGGGCCGAGTGCTTCCCCCTGTCCTTCAAGTGCGACGGCCACCCGGACTGTGAAGACGGAGCCGACGAAGAGAGCTGCGGCACGGATTGGCCAGAGACTCCAAGGACCCCACAAATAACTCCCGAAGGTGGGCTGAGCTGTGGTCCGATTTTGGGGTGCCAAACGGCGTTTCTGCTGGCCGGTCTTTCTTTGAATTGCAACTTCGTTTTGTAGGCAATCCGGAGCGAGCTACCTTTGCCCTCGTGGTGTCTGCTTGCTGAAGCTGCACCTCGCTTGCCGTTCGGTTATATTTTGTATTTCGCTGTACTCCGCTTGTGATTATATGCTGTTTATAACTCCCAATCCACCGGGTTAAAGTAGTCTGTAGATTAGAAATATATACCTTGTGTAGCTGGCTGGGAACGAGAGAAGCTTGGGGGCTACTCCTGGCAATACTTTTTGCTCTCTCTTTTTTTTCTCTCTACATTCTGCATTATTTTTAACCAGAAAGAAAATTAGCAGGATGGGACTCTGTTGCTTCCCCTGTTGTTCCTGCATATATCTTCACCCTGTGCTTCATTTGGAGAGACGAAGGAAGTTTAGAAGCTCCCGTGAGAATCCCACCCTCCGCGGTGGTTTCCCCCTTTTTGGGCAGAGCCGTGTCCTTGGCACCTGGAAGGGCACAATGCCATCTCCTGGAGGAGGCTGCCAGCCAGGTCCTGCCAGATTACTTTAGAATTTGATTTAGAATTGCTTGAGATTTCAAGGTATTGTGGCGGAGTCTGCAGAGGTTACCACGTCCCACTTTTTTTTTTGTTTTAACAGCAGCACGAAAAATGGGTGTGTGTGCCCACCCTGCCTCCAGTTATAGTGCTGAAATAAAGTAAATCGGAGCATTTGGGCATCTGCGTTCTGTTCGTTCTCATCTTCGGTGCTGATTCGGGATCAGTTCTTCCCTTCTGTAAATCTGTTATTATCTTTTTGCATCGGGCTGATTTTGAGAATGCTGGGAGAGAGAAAAATTAAATTTCACCGCCCAGACCTAAAGCTTGCTGTGTTTTGCTGTTGGGGGCAGTTCTGAATTTCCAGCTTCTACACCGGGTTCTGCCTGGGCCAGAGTCACCCAAGGGATCCACAGCAGGGAGTTTGCCAATGACTGCGGCCCACTCCCCTTACGTTCTGACCCTGGCTCTCCCCCTCCCCACTCTTTCCTTGGGGTGACTTCGGTTGCCTTCTGCTGCTTCTAATTAATTGGGAGGCTTAATTCAGTATCTCTCTAATCTTAAGGCCTTTAACTCTTAATCCACATCTGTCATTTACGGAGGTTGGTGTAAATTGGACTTGACAGCATTCCCTTTCCCAATCCCTTTCATTTCTTGGCCCCATTTCCAACTCCCTTTGGTGTGCCAAATGCCGCTTGTCTCCCATACGTGCAAAAGGGCAGGCGTGTTTTCAGTCTCTCCTCTTTCTCACATGTTTGCTTATGTGCGTCTTTAAACCCACCCTGCTTAAAAGACCCTGCCTGAATACTGCTTTTAGCCAAACCCTATCAGAATACATACCAGGACACCCTGAGATGTTTAAAAAAAACCTTTCGTTACAAGATGAATTTAAGAAATAAATAAATGAAATCGGGAGAAGTCCAGTAGCACCTGTTCTGACTTTTTTTATTTTATTTAAAAATGAAAACAAGCTGCAGATCAAGGAAGTTCTGCCTTTTCATAAATGTGGGGAAATTAAATTAAATGCTGTTAAATCCCTTTGGAGGTTTTTGCCACTCTAGACTTAAACCCAGCTCTCTGCCTTACACGGAGATGCTTGAAATACTCTGGCTGCCTTCCCTCCGACCTGGGTCTCTTGGCCTAAATGTGCTGACAGGACCAATGTCTAAGGCAGGGGTGTCCAACCTGGGCCCCTTCTGGGAGTTGAAGTCCACAGGTCTTAAAGGGGCCCAGGTTGGACACCCCTGGTCTAAAGGTTGCATCCCCAGATCTGGGTAACCGCGGTCCCCGTAACCCACCGGTGGGACACACCAGGACCGTTCAGGGAGGCGGCTGCTGGCCTGCCTGCCTGCCTGAGAGGAAGAATCCAGAGGGAAGGTGCTTCCCTTGGAGGGTCTGACTATTTATCGCCTCCCCAAGTTGCATAATCATTCCGGTTTGGTCTGATCCGACTCCCCCAAACTTTCCCAAGCCATAAATAACTGCTTGCAACAATCTTGAGTTCCTCGCAGGATGTCTGTTTTGTGAGATACCTCAATGAAGCCGGCTTGTCTTTTTTCTGTTTTTGCATCCTGGTGCTTCTGTTTGTTTTGTTTCCTGCGTTATGTTTTCCTCCTGGGCCTCTTGTTCTCCTCAAAAGACCTTCTGACTTGGATGGCCTCTCGGTTCCTCAGTGTGTCAGCCCCTCTCCACGGCCCTGTCTCTCTCCCAATTGCTTTGCTAAGCTCCTCCTGTCTGTTTCTTTCAAAGAGCTAATTGTTTCTTCTGTAAGTTAGCCCATTTGAGGTTCCCAACGCAGGAGACCCTGTTCTGCCCAGGGAAAGGCTGTAAGAATAAGAGTTTTATAGAGATGGATGGATGGATGGAAAGTGGTAGATAGATAGATAGATAGATAGATAGATAGATAGATAGATAGATAGATAGATAGATGATAGGCAGGCAGGCAGGCAGGCAGGCAATTGGATGGATGGATGGATGGGTGAGTGGGTAATGATAGACAGACAATGGAATGGATGGATGGATGGATAATGAAAGAAATGAATAGATGATCGGTAGATGATGGATGGATAGAGATAGATAATGATGGATGGATGGGTAGATTAGATGTAGAGATGATAGAGAGAGAGATAATGATAGAGATAGATAGATGATAGACAGAAAGCAAGAAAGAGATTAGCACAAGTCATGAATTCAACATACTTAAATGCATCTCTGTGCCAGTCTCTTCATTTTTTTCCACAATTCATCCTTAATCCCATCCTAACATGGAATAAAATTCCGTTTTTATTTATCCCCCACCACCACCACCATGTGTATTACATTAATGTCTGTTTTTTCCTTCGACAGGCAGCCCTGCTCCCCCAGAAACTCCGGCATTGGACCTCTTGACCATCCTGGCCATTGTTGGTGAGTCAGACCGGCCAGGTGATCTCCATCTCCCCCAACAGAATTGGGGAAAGGTTCTGGTTTGCAATGCCGAAATGGCCTCGCGAAAGGAGCAGGCCAGCCATCCTTGGCTTCAGGGAGGGGGGGGGCGTTATCCCTTGCTCAAGGATGCTCAGCGGCCTCTGGGCAGGAGCGGAGGCTGATCATCCGGGGTACAGATAGTCCTTGACTTATGACCCCAGGGGAGTCCAAAATCGCCACGGCTAAGCAAGACAATTAGGAGGTGGGTTTTGCTCCATTTTACGACCTCGCCACAGTTGTTAAATGAATTGTTCAGTTAGTCCGATTGTTCAATGAATCTGGCTTCCCCGTTGATCCCGCTTGCCTGGAGGTCGCAAAAGGCGGTCACGTGACCTCAGGACAGCGCCACCGTCAGAAATCCACCTTTTCAGTGCTGTTGTAACTTCGAGTGGTCACTAAACAAATGTTCGGTCAAGGATTACCCGATCGATTTCCATCATCCTGGCACCAAACACGGGGCGGCAAAAGCCATTTTTGGTTCGGTTACGTGGAAATACTGTGGAAATTCCTGCTTTTGGGAGTCTCCGTGAAAACGATCATTCATTCAGATGATTAAGGCAATGTGTTTTAAACAAACCGCCAAGGGGATGGTAAGTGGGGATATGACTGAAAATACCAAGAAGGGAACAAGGCAAGGATGCCCCTTGTCGCCATTACTATTTGCACTGACATTGGAAGTACTAAATAGAAATATCAGACTAAAGGAGATAAAAGGCATGGAAATAAAAAAAGAGGGAAATATGAGCTACAGGCATTTGCAGACGATTTTGTTTTTATTCCAGAAGATCCATTAGAAAGAGGACCTAAGTGAATAAGGATACCATATCCTTATTCACCTCCTTAATACTATATGATGCGGGAGCTATTTTATCGATGGCTGGAGAATAAATATGGAAGTTAGAAAATAAAGGAGGCTAGCGAGAAATAGGGAGCATGTGGATAGAACAGTTAAGATGGGGATTGTCATAAGAATTAGATGTATTATGTATATCCGTATGAAGTAAAAATAGAGTATTAAAGCTGAAGTGATGAATATGTATAAACTGTAATTGTTGTTGCACAAGATATTTGTACCCAGATGACACACTGTTTAAACCAGAGGCCCCCAAACGCGGCAACTTTAAGGCCGGTGGACTTCATAGCTAGCTGGAGAATTCTGGGAGTTGAAGTCCACCAGTCTTAAAGTTGGCACGTTTGGGGGCCTCTGGTTTAAATGGAAGATGGATTGTTAAATGGGAAATGACCGGGGTTGGTGGGCCTCTCCCTCCCGTGGCCATTCCAGGAAGGAGGCCGGGTTCTGACGCTCCCCTCTCCTCTCTCTTCCCTCTGCCTCTTTTCTAGCACTCCTGGTCACCGTTGTGGCCGCAGCAGGGATCACCCTGTGGGTCTCCAGAAGGGGCAAGGGCCTCCTTGCCCAGCTGCCCCACAAAGCAGCTTTCAAGCAGCTCATCCTAGCCGAGCACCTTTGAGATCGGCCGGCCGGCCAGCCAGGTAAGCCCCCCCCCCAAATCTGATTGGATGGACTTAGCTGGACTTTCTGTCCCTGGGAAGCTTCAACACCGGGACCCCCACCCGATTCTCTCTCCGCCTTCTGCACCTGCTTCCCTGCCCAAGGACTTTGCCTGACTTGGGGCTGGACACCTTTACTACGTTCTCCTTTACTACGCTGTTACGTCCCGTATGTTCAGCTCGCCTCTTGTGATCAGAATCAGAATGAGAATTCTTTTATTGGCCAAGTGTGATTGGACGCACAAGGAATTTGTCTTGGTGCCAATGCCCTCCGTGTACATAAATCTCACAGACGGGGGTGCCACCAGCGCAGAGCGCGATGTTTAAAAAATACAGTATTTTCTTGAGGTGGGCGTTGGGAGAACATGGCAGTGTCCCAGTCCTGCCCTGGACCACCTCGGCCCAGCGGTTTCGGGAGTGGCACCCCAAGGAAGCAAGGCCCAGGCAGTTGGCCGAGGTCCACTCTTTCCTTTTTTGTAGGGTGGCGGGAGGGGGGGGGAAATACGGCTTCCCTCTCCATTGTCTCCTTCTGGGCCGTCCAGGCAGATCCTCAATCATCCAAGCAGCTTCTTCCATTCTGAAGAATTCCCCATCCTCTAAGTCAGGGGCCTCCAAACTTGGCCACTTTAAGACTGGCGGACTTCAGCTCCCAGAATTCCAGGAGCTCTGCTGGCTGGAGAATTCTGGGAGTTGAAGTCCACCCGTCTTAAAGTGGCCAAGTTTGGAGACCCCTGCTCCAAGTCTTGATTGTCCCCAAAGTGCTTTCTCAGCAGGCAAGTTAGACTTTCTGCTTAAGCCAAAACACCAGCAGCAGCAGCAGCAGCAGCTCACAGCGGATGCCAGTTTCTAGCAAGCAAGCAGGTTAGTTTCTGTTTCACCTTCGAGGTGAGCCGAGAGCAGAGCTAAACCAGGCCCAGGCTCTCTCTGAAGGTTTCAGCCCCAGTTCAGCTGTCCTGGGCTGACCTCGTTACTAAAGCTCCGTCCCAGTCCAGGAATCTCCTCTGACAGCTTCCAAGTAAAGAAATGGCTTCCCGGTCTCTTCTCGTCTTCCTTTCTTGCAGGAAGTTGCTCCTTGCTCCATCCCCGGCCCTCCCAGGAACGAAATCCTTGGGCCTGAAAGGCTGGCGGCCCGGCTGGGACTCCTTGCAGGAGCCGAGACACAGAAGCCACACGGCCTGCAGGCCGTCGACGGAATCCACCTCCTATGGGGGCAAATTAAAATGGACTGAATCCTTCAAATGCCTCTGGGTGTCTCTCGCGGCCTGCTTGGGTCTGTCCTTCCGCAGCAGCTCCAAGCCGCCAAATGCCTCGCTCGGACCAGGCCCTCAGCTGGGCTCCTTCCAGCACATGGATCCCAGCTCCCTTTCTCGGGGTGCTGCTGCTGGGGTGAGGGTGGGGGGGTGACTATTTTCTCCTGTTGGTGATTCCCCTGCCCGGTGCCTCCAGGGGCCGTGGGGGCTCCGTCTGTGGGGGTCTTCAAGAAGTGGCCGGACTGCCGTCTGTCTGAAATGCTGCGGGGGGGTTCCTGCTTGAGCAGGGGGTTGGGCTAGAGGACCTCCAGGGTCCCTTCCGGCCCTGTTAATTCTGTTATTCTCAGCTTCTGGAGGTTTGGGAAGGGCTGACGGATTCTCCTCCCAGGGCTTTTCCTGTTGTGCTGCCCGCTGCCTGGTGGTGGAGATTGCCGCTTCCTTAAATTGCGTGGTGGTTGAGAAGGTGAGCTGTTTTAGGGCAGAAAAAGCCACACACACACATTCCCCCGTGTCTTGTCCAGCTTGGGGGCCCTGCTTGTGCAGCCCTGGGGGTCTTGAGTGTGAGCATTAAAAATCATTTCCCAACCTTTATGGGCGCCTGGCTTCTTTTGTCCTCCTGGAATCTCCCCACCCCACCCCTCCTTAAAGCGTCCCCTCCCCACCCCTTCTCCAGACCCCTCCTCTTTCCATCTTTACTCCCAGCCTGCCTGCCTTTCAGGGCCGCCTTCCCCTCCGCTGGTCCGAGAGCTCCCCCTTACACCAGCCTTGAGGAGGGCCCCAACCAGAAACGCTGCTGTTCTCTGGGACTTCTTCTTTGAAAGCCCCAGGGTCTGCAGCCGTGGAAGTCCTACTAGCCCCACACACACACACACACACACCTTTGAAGGACTAGCCGTGGTCCAGCCACCACCACCACCCCAACCACCCATTTTGTGAGCCCAGGTAAAAGTGCCACCACCTTTGAGCATCTCAAGCAGGGGTCTCCAACCTGGGCCCCTTGAAGCCTGGAGGACTTCAACTGGCTGGGGAATTCTGAGCGTTGAAGTCTTAAAAGTGGCCGAGATTGGAGACCCCTGATCTAAAGCAGAGACAGGCAACCACGTCAACGTTACAACCTGTGGACTTCCCAGAATTCCTGAGCCAGTGTGGTTCACCCTGGTGGACACACCCAGGTGGTAAGGTTGACGTGGGCGCCCTCCCCTGGGTCTAAAACCCACTCATTGGAGATCAGAGCGGCCCACCCCATCCGCCTAGATTAGCTCCTTAGGTTGACATCTTAAGAGCCCAATCTGATTAATGCTTGTAAGGAGCTCAGGAGCAGCTGCTTCCACCTCCACCCAGTTCCATCCCTGGGACTCAGTGGCTTTGCGGGGCTCAGCTGGGCTGGCGGCACCTGAGCTCCAGCGGAGCTGCTAAGAGCAACCCGGAGGCTCCTCGGCAGTCAGCAGAACCCCAGCTCTCCCCTCAAGGCGTCAGCCACGGATGGTGGCCACGCAAGGAGCCCTCGGCCAGCACCATGAGGCCGACGGCGCAAAGGCGGGCCAGCCTCTCGGCCAACATGAGGTTCGGGGTCTGTCAGAAGTGCTGCCGGAGCCCCAACGACGTGGACCTCTTCATCCCCTTCTCTCAGGAGAAGCTGGTGAAGCGGTGGAGCTCCCTGGACAATTTGGCCGAGCGGGCCCAGGACGGCGATGACCTTCCCCACCTGCGCGATCCGCGTTTCTTGTCCCTGAACGTCGGGGGCCAGCACTTCCACATCGCCCTCCAAGTGGCGGCCAAGTACCCGCTCACCAGGATCGGGCGGCTGGCCACCTGCACGGACCCCGTGAAGCGGCTGGCCCTGTGCGACGACTACTCGGTGCTGAGGAAGGAGTACTTCTTCGACCGGGACCCTCTCGTCTTCCACTACGTCTTCCACTTCTACCGCAGTGGCGTCTTGTGGGTCCTGACGGAGTTCTGCTCGGCCAGCTTCCTGGAGGAGATGGAGTACTGGGGGATCCACCTGAAGTATGCCCAGCGGTGCTGCCGGATCCTCTTTGAGGAGCGGCATGACGAGATGGTGGAGCACCTGAAGGTCCAGCGGGAGCTGGAGGCCGAGATGGAGACGGTGGAGAGGGAGGAGCAGTTTGAGGGGAAGTGCCTGGGAAGCTTCCGGAAGGCCATCTGGAACCTGATCGAGAACCCGTACTCCTCCACCCTGGCTAAGATCACGGCCGTCTTGTCCAGCCTGTGCGTCCTGCTCTCGGTGGTGGGCATGACCCTCAGCACGGTGAAGGAGATGCAGGGCAAGGGCAGCAAGCGGTGCCTGGAGCTCCTGGAGACGGCCTGCGCCGCCTTCTTCACCCTGGAGTACCTCCTGCGCCTGGCCTCCACCTCCAGCCCGCAGCAGTTCTTCCGGGCGGCCTTCAGCGCCATCGACCTGGTCTCCATCCTGCCCTTCTACATCCAGGTGGCCGTGGAGTCGCTGGGCGAGGAGGACGCCAAGGACACCGAGGAGCTGCACCAGATGCGCAACGTGGGCAAGCTGGGCAAGATCCTGAAGCTCATCAAGCTGATGCGCATCTTCCGCATCCTGAAGCTGGCCCGGCACTCCACGGGCCTGCGGTGCTCGGCTTCACCCTGCGGCAGTGCTGCCAGCCGGTCTGCTGCCTCCTCCTCTTCATCGCCATGGGCATCTTCACCTTCTCCGCCCTCATGCACTCCGTCGAGCACGACGTCCCGGGCACCAACTTCACCAGCATCCCCGACGCCTGGTGGTGGGCGGCCGTAAGTCAGCCCTCCTGCGCACGCCCCCACCCCCACCCCCGTGACGGGCTCCCGATCATCACAGCGGCAGGGCTGGAAGGGGCCTCGGAGGCCTTCTAGTCCAGCCCCCTCCCCGCTTGGGCAGGAGACCCCGTCCCACTCCAGAGCAATGGCCGCCCAGCCTCCTCTGAACAGCCTCCAGCGTCGGAGCCTTCGCAGCTTCTGGGGGCAGTGGGTGAAAGTCCCAGGCAGGCGGCTTCTCTCCTTGGCGCCTTTCCACCCGGGGTCCCTTGCCCTGCCCTGGGGAGGCGGCTGCCCCCCTTCAAGTCCTGGAAGATTGTCCTACCTCCCCTAGCCCCTCTCCCTGTTAGGCTGGGCAGCCCTGGTTCCCTCCATCCCTCGCGTGGTTCAGGCCCCCGGAGCCCTGGGCCTCTTTGGGGCGGAGGTCTCCTTGGGAACGGAGAGGAGGCCCCGAGCCTCAGGTGAGTTGGCTTCAGCTCAGGAGGGCCTCTTTCCCTTCTCCTCCTCACACCCCCATCCTCCCGCTGCAGGTGAGCCTCTCCACGGTGGGCTACGGGGACACGGTGCCGGACACCTTCCTGGGCAGGGTGGTGGCCTTCGGCTGCATCAGCTTCGGCATCATCCTCAACGGGATGCCCATCTCCATCCTCTACAACAAGTTCTCCGACTACTACGCCAAGGTCAAGTCCCAGGAGGGCAAGACCAGCGTGGCCCTGAAGGCGCCCCGGAAGTACAACCTCCAGGAGAGGCTCTGCAGGAGGGTGAAGCAGTGCTGCTGAGCCCAGCCCAAGGGCCCCCACCCCATGCCCCATCAGAAGCCCCACCTCCGTGCCAGGCCGGCCTGCTCCCTCGCACCCGGGGCAGCTGGGATCCTCGGCCCCTCCAGACGCTGATCCCCCTCCCCCCACCTCTTTTCCTTACAATCCTTCGCTTAGGGACTATTCAAAGTCCGAGCGGCACCAAAAAACGTGACTTGTGACCCCTTTTTCACAGTTAATGGCCGTTCCAGAATGCCTGTGGTCACGTGGTCCAAATTCAGAGGCTTGGCAACTGGGTTGTATTTGTGACGGTTGCTGCATTTTTGGGGGGGGGGCATGTGATCCCCTTTAACTGATAACAGATAATCAGAGTTGGAAGGGACCTTGTAGGTCATCTAGCCCAACCCTCCCCCCCATCCAAGCCGGAGACCCTACACCATTTCTGACAAATTTGCAACCTGGCAAGCCAAGTCCACGGGGGGAATGCAGGTTCACTTAAGGACCTGATAACTCGCTGAACAGCTACGACGCTTCACTTAAGAACGGCAGCAGGAAAGGTCACAAAACAGGGTGAAACTCATTCAACAACTGTGTCACTTAGCAACTGTTGGGCTGGATTGTGGTCATAACTGGAGGGCTACAAGCGCCTCTAACCCCAACATCTGTTTAGTCCCGCAGGGCGGTTCAGCTCCTGCCCTGAGGCGCACCTGGGAGCCAGGTGTTTGAATTCGCTGGCCAGGCCCCGATGCCCAAAGGCGGCTTGGAAAGCGCCTGTCCGGGGTTTTACCTGGCTCCCCTGACCCCAGGTGGGAGGCCTTCAGCCGGCTTCACCTGCAGGTGTTCTTTTGAATCCCACTTTCATTGCTTTCATAAGCAACTCCAGGCAAGGAACCTACCTAGCCCGCCTCCTCTTTTCCCCACCACAACAACCCTGCGAGGAGGAGGAGGGCCAAAGTCTCCCGGCCGGCTTTCACACCAGCTGAGGTGGGACTAGAACTCCCGTCTCCTGGTTTCTGGCCTGGAAAAACACTGGGGGGTGGGGGAGGGGCGTTGTGGCAGGCAGAGCCAGTAATCCCGTAGCGTCCGAGCCCTAAGGCCTGTGGGAAGATATTTGCAGAAGAATTGCCCTTGGAAATGGCGAGCCTTGGGGATGGCGACTGGGGAGAGTCGGCCCTGAAGGCTGCAGGCTGGCTGTTGGCTCTGCACCGGGACATTTCACCCTGGGGGACGTGGAAGAACTTGAGCAGGGGTTGGACTAGATGCCCTACAAGGTCCCTTCCAACTCTGTTTATTCTACTCTCCTATATTCTGCTCTACCACGCTCTATTATTCTACTCTATTACTCTACTACTCTATCCTACTTTACTACTCTTACTATTCTACAACTGTATTCTACTCTACTACTACACCCTTCCTACTCTACCAGAATTCCCCAGCCAGCCTTGCAGTTAAAATATTTGCCGAATCGGTTTGGCCAGTGTGCCAATTGGATGCTTTCCTGTGGAAAAGAAATTGTTTTGGAAGGTGAGCTTTGTTTTTTTTCTTTTTAAATGGATTTCATCACTTGGAAACCTGACACAGCGACCGTCCCAGGGAGCCTTTAGCTGAGGGAGAAAACTGAGGAGAGGCAGAATAAGAGAGTTGGAAGGGAACCGGGAGGTCTTCTAGTCCAACCCCCTGCCTAGGCAGGAAACCCTACACCCCTTCAGACAAATGGCTGTCCAACATCTTCTTAAAAACCTCCAGTGTTGGAAAACATTCACAGCTTCTGGAGGCAAGTTGTTCCCCCGGATTAATTGCTCTCCCTGTCAGGAAGTTCCTCCTTAAGTTCTTGGTTGCTTTTCTCCTTGATGAGTTTCCATCCGTTGCCTCTTGTCCCGCCTCTTGTCCCTCCGACTCCCCTGGCCCAGGGAGGAGACGGGCATTGGGGGTGGGGATGCAGTCCTCCCCTCCGCCCCTCCCTCCACCCTCAAAGTCCACCTTTCCCAGCAGAATGAGCTGATCCTGGGAGCAAAGGCCCCCCTCCCCACAGCCCCTCCCCCCCAAGGATCACCTCCTCCTCCGCCAGATGTTGGCAGCAGCAGCGGACCACTGGTTGAAATTGGGGAGGGGGGGGAACCTATTTGTTGAATTTCCCATTTCTTCCAGGGTCACCCCCACATTCTCTTTCCCTCCACTCTCTATCACACCTTTGAGTTTACTGGCAAAAGGCCATTTGCTGGTGCCAGGTGAGCTCTCCTTGCCCAGTAATACTCCTTTCCGTGCCCAGGTGCAACCTTCAGCGTAAGGCTGCCAGACCAGGAAAGGACACAGACACAAAACACACACATGCAAACAACACTGGCTTTTTCAGCAGTATACCTGTTTCCTTGCCAATTTCAGGGCCAGTGGGAGTAACGTGGAGCAGAATACAGGCAAAATGCAGCCACAAAACACACAAAAGAAATTTTGCAAGTCTTACCTGGCCCTTTGGCAGATGGACCTGCCCCTCCTCAGCCCGCCCCCTCTCCAAACTGGCACCCCACTTGGCAATAAAAGAAGCAACAACCAAAAGCTTGGAAGTGGTTTGCATTTAATGTGGAGACAGCAAGGAGGCCCGTGGCAAAATCATCATCATCATCATCATAAAAAGCAAAATATTTACAAGTCTCGGTGCCCTGGACGTTTGTCATATATATATGGTATTCAGCTTTGTTCGGGTATTTTCCCACGTCATTGTAGTTGTGATTTTAAAGTTGTAGCAACGTTTCGGTAGAATCTCATCTGCCATCATCAGGCTTCTGTATTGTGTTCGTCTGTGAGTCAGACTTTTACAGTGGTTTCAGTTTTAAATTTGGGGCAGCCTATTGCTGTGCCAGAATGGTTTTTTCTTCATCCTGATTGGTTGGGAGTCTTGGTCTGTGTTTATTGGTCTCGGAGTTTGCTGTGTTCTGCTTGATGGGTGTCTCTGATATCTTCTGTCTTTTGGCTCTTTTTGTGTCTTGGTTGGCTGGCAACATTGTGTTACTTTATTGGAGGCCTTTAGTGCAGCTTGGCTTCGGGTAAATGGATGGCTATCATTAGTTAGGAAGCTGGGTTTCATCTGGGTGCCTGGTTGGGGTGTGTTTGAGCTGGAGGTATCGGGGGATCTGTTTGTGCCCAGGGGTTTGCAAACAAAAAAATCTCCACACCACAAGCCAGGCTGCACTAAAAGCCTCCAATACAGGAACACAATGTTGCCAGCCAATCAAGACAAAAAAAGCCACAAAACAGACAGAAGATATTAGAAACACCAATCAAGCAGAACACAGCAAACTCCAAGACCAATAAACACAGACCAAGACTCCCAACCAGTCAGGATGAAGAAAAAACCATTCTGGCACAGTAGGTGAGCACCAAATTTAAAACAGAAACCACTGTAAAAGTCTGACTCACAGAGGAACACAAGACAGAAGCCTGAGGATGGCAGATGAGATTCTACCGAAACGTTGCTACAACTTTAAAATCACAACTACAATGACGTGGGAAAATACCCGAACAAAGCTGAATACCATATATATATATACATACATACACACAATTTATAGATTATTTATATAAATTAAAAGAGTTTGGCTATTTACAGTATGATACATTCCATGGGGCGCAGTTCAGGTTGAGCTCCATTCAAACACGCCACTTTCCTTCCCAGGAACACAGGCGGCATCTCAAATCTGGAGGGCTTGATGGCCTTTGAGGAGCCCATGTGGAAGGTGTCTCTCTCTGACCTCAGCCCTTTGCTCTTCGGAGGTAGACTGCTGCGGGACAAGGAGGCTCGACCCGTTTTCCCGGGACACTTCGCCACTGCAAACCCTAAATATAATTTCTCCTTTCTTTCTTTTTTTAAATCGGCTCTGGGGCCGGTTAACCTAATGATGGTGTCCAACAAAGCCCTCCACTTTAAATCACGCTTTTCTTGTGGCAGTCAGTTCCGCAGGTTCAGTAAGCTTTGTCTTTCTCTCCTAAGGGTCTGGTTTTTTTTTCTTCTTCCAGCAGCAGGTGGGCAGGGAGGGTCCAGGCTGCCTCCATCAGGTGAGGGGGCCTGATCAAAGCAAACCCCCCCCCGCTCAAGCCAAGTTTCTACAAATCATGGGGAAGGAATTGAACTCGCGCCAGAGGGGTTGCAATGGTTCCAACGAGCATCATTTGTGCCCTCCACAATGCAGATAAAAATATAATACAGGACTGTCCATTTAGGGTAGGGAGTGCAACTTTGCAACTTTAAGACCGGCGGACTTCAACTCCCAGAATTCCCCAGCCTGCTGGCTGGGAATTCTGGGAGTTGAAGTCCGCCGGTCTTAAAGTTGCAAAGTTGGACACTTGGTTTACGGAGCAAAATTCCTGACTGTTGTCCCCTCCCCTTAAAAAGTCCCCAGGTTTGGAGGTGGGAGGGGGCACCCCTGTGCCAGCCTCCCCTTTTTCCCCACCCCCACCCCGTGCCCAGGGGTGGGCGCCTTCCAGTGGCACCCGCAGCTGCCGGCCACCATGCCGTCGTACTGTTTCAAGACCACCGTCTCGTCGTCGTCGAAGTAGAGCAGGTTGATGGAGAAGAGCTTGTCGGGGACGCAGCAGGGGGTGTGGACCTCCGGGCTGAGCTTCAGGGCGTGGATGATGGACTGGACCGTGGCGTGG
Organism: Notechis scutatus; assembly: GCF_049901735.1. Taxonomy (NCBI): domain Eukaryota; kingdom Metazoa; phylum Chordata; class Lepidosauria; order Squamata; family Elapidae; genus Notechis; species Notechis scutatus. Next base: position 367,602 of record NC_142009.1, read on the forward strand.
TTGGTGGGCCGCATGCCCTGGCCTAGCGGGAAGCGGCAGGCGCCCTTGCAGTGGTAGGCGTTGTAGCCGCGCGGCGAGATGATCCAGCCCGTCCAGCCGATCTCGTCGAAGTCCACCGGGAGCGGGTAGCGCTGGCAGGGCAGGGGGATCTCGGCCGAGCGGGGGCCGCGGGTGCGGTTGGAGGGGGGCTCGGGGACAGACGGCAGACCTGCGGAAGGGGGGGGAGGGCAAAGAGGCTAGAGAATTGGTTCACGTCCCCCCCTCCCGCTTGGCATCTCAGCTTCAGGAGCAACAGTAAGAGATTAACAAGAGTTGGAAGGGACCTTGTAGGTCATCTAGTCCAACCCCCCTCTGCCCAAGCGGGAGACCCTACACCATTTCTGACAAATGGCAGTCCAATCCCTTCTTGAAAGTCTCAACTGATGGCGCTCCCACAACTTCCGAGGGCAATTTCTGTTCCATGGGTGGATTGTTTTCACTGTCAGAAAATTTCTCCTTATTTCTCAGGTTGAACCTCTCCTGGATCAGTTTCCATCCATTATTCCTTGTCTGGCCTTTGGGGGCTTTGGAGAATAACTTGACCCCTTCCTCCTCTCTGGGGCAGCCCCTCCTCAAATATTGGAAGATGCTCTCCTGTCTCCCCTGGTCCTTCTCTTCCCGAGACTAGCCAGGCCCAGTTCCTGCAACTGTTCGTTGTATGTTTTAGCCTCCAGTCCCCTCATCATCCTGGTTGCTCTTCTCTGCACTTTTTCTAGAGTCTCAACCTCTTTTTTATAGTGTGGTGACCAAAAACTGGATGCAGTACTCTAGGTGTGGCCTTACTAAGGCTTTATAGAGTGGTATGAGTACCTCCCTTGATCTTGATTGTAACTTAGGGTTGCATTAGCTTTTTTGGCTGCTGCTGCACACTATTGGCTCATATTTAGCTGGTTGTCCACTAAGACTCCAAGATCCCTCTCACAGTTCCTGCTATTGAGCCTGGTTCCCCCCAGTCTAGATGTGTCCTTCTGGGTTTTTCTTGCCTAAGTGTAGGACTTTCCTTTTCTCTACATTGAATTTCATTTTGTTAGATAGGGCCCAGTGTTCTAGTCTGTCAAGATCCACCTGGATCTTAAGCCTACCTTCTTGGGTATTAGCTATTTCTGCCAGCTTAGTATCATCTGCAAAATTGGTAAGTCCCCCTTCTATTCCCTCATCTAAGTTGTCCCAAGAGAGGCTACGTGTGACCCTTGTCCCCAAAATGCCTGGCAAGGGTGTGACTCACCGGGGAAGCCGCTGGGCAAGGCAGCCGCCCGCCGCCCGTCATCCGTAAACAAGACCAGCATGGGCTTCTTGCTGGCATGGTGGTCCCTGCCCGAGGCGAACTGTATGGTGTGGGGGTCCAGGGGGGCCCCTCCAAGGCCCTGCACCGTCACCAGCAGGCCCTGGTTGCGGCTCTCTTCGGCCACCCACTCATGAACCTGGGATTGGGGGAGAAGGGCATCGGTTGACATCCTGCTGGGCTTGAGTAAGCGAGCCAAGCCTCAGGCAAAAGGGAACCTCCCCTCTTGTTCTCAGCACACACACCCCATGCACACATGCAGGTCAAACTCAGGGGCACCCAAGCCCCTCCTGTCCCCCGGAGGGTGGCACTCACCGCCTCGGTGATGGGAAAAACCTCCCAGCCGAAGCCCTGCAGGGCCAGCATCCGGGTGGAGAGCAGCCTCTTCCCCTGGGGGGCTTCTGGGTGGTCCTTGTCCAGCACCTGGTAAATGCTGACCTGGGGGGGGGGGGGAATGAGAAACGGGGGAGGGGGTAGGATTAGCTGAAGCCCTACGTGGGGGGGGCTCCTCTCCCCAGCAGCCCTTTCAGGAGCCCTTCCCCCTACAGACTCGGGGCGCTCTGTACATGCTCGCCTAACCTGGCCCCCCCCGCCCACTCTGGCTGGCCCCACTCAGCTTTTAGCCCCAATCTATGCAATGTGGTCGCCTCCCAAACTATGATGGGATATTACACCTCCCAGCATCCCCGGCGGTCCCCCTTGATGGGGTGGGTCCACAGTTCAGGCAGGAAGAGACCTAAGGGAGGAAGAAGAGGAGGAGGAGAAGAGGGGAGGGGGGGGAGGAAGAGGAAGATACAGGGGGGAAAGGAGGAGAGGGGGAAGGGAGGGGGAGGAGGAGGGGCGATTGGAGGGAGGGGGAAGGGAGAGGAGGAGGGGAAGAAGAAAGGGGGAGGAGGAGGAGGACAGAAGGGAGGGATGAGGGAGGAGAGAGGGGGGAGGAAGAGGATAGGAAGAAGGGGAGGAGGAGAAGGAAGAGGAGAATGGAAGGAAGGGAGAGGGAGAAGGAGGAGAGGAGGAGGGGAGGGAAAGGAGGAGGGGCAATGGGAGAGAGGGGGAAGGGAGGATGGGAGGAAGATGGGAGGGAGGAATAGAAGGAGGTGGAGAAGGTGGGACAATAGGAGCTAAGGGGAGCCTCCACTGTCAGAGGCAGTCTATGATTCCAGCAGGGGGGGCGGGGGAGGACCCCTGCCCCAAGGCCTGGCCAGAGGGGGCAGCCGCTCCCCTGGGCGTCCCTGGGCCTCTGAGCCTACCTGGCAGAAGTGCTGCCTCTGCAGGGCGGCCCCCTCGGCCCCCCTGGACCGCAGCTTGAAGAGGTGCAGTTCGGCCGACAGGACGACCTCGTTCTTGGCCACGCTGGACAGCAGGAAGAGCAGCTGCATCCGGTCGCTGTGAGCTGGAAGGGAAGGCGGGTTGGCACCGGGCAGGTCCACAACATCCCTGCCAGGGAGGCCGGGTGCGGAGGGGGGAGGGGTTGAGCAGGTGCCCTGGACTGACCCCCTTCCCTGCGGGCTTTGCGCCTGCGGTCCACCCTGGGTTCGATTGGGGAAGGGTCTCCACCTTCTCATAAATCAAGGTTTTTCAACTGGGGAAACTTGAAGTCCTCCCACGGTTGAAAAACACCCCTGTAAAATAAATGAATCACCTTCCATTTTAAAGCATCAAAGTCTGCTGCGTCCTTGAAAAGGGGCTGATCCTACCCAAAACTTTCCCATCTTTAGGGTGCCCCACCAAAGCCAATTTACAGAGCTCCTCCAGCCCAAAAGCCCCCCCCCATTCTTGAGTAGTGAAAAAAAAAAAGACCATTGGTGTGGGGGGGAAATTCTTCATCTAAATCTTCACAATGGAGGAAATTAGAAAGAACTTCCTGCCAATCCTTGGGAAGGAGAACCAAGGAAAGCTAAAACAGACAAATGGAAGGTTATTCTCAGGGGCTTTGATAGAGATTTGGGGGTTGAGGGACACACACCTGTTAGCAAAATTGAGTGGGGGCAGCGGCAGAGGGCTGTTTTAAGGCAGAAAGGATTAAATCGAAAGCATCTCACATTGGAAGGAGAATTTGCTGCACAAATTTGTTGCACACAAACACACATAGGGAAAGGGAGAGAGAGAAGGAGAGAGAGAGAAAGAGAGAGAGAGAAAGGGAGAGAGGAAAAGGAGAAAAAGAGACAGAAAAAGAGACAGAGAAGAGAGAGAAAAAGAGAGAGAAAGACAGAGAGAGAGAAAGAAAAAGACAGAAAGAAAGAGAGAGAAAGGGAGAGAGAGAAAGAGGAAAAGGAGAAAAGAGAAAGAAAAAGAGAGAGACAGAGAGAAGAGAGAGAGAAAGAGAAAGAGAAAGACAGAGAGAGAGAAAAAGAAAGAGAAAGAAAGAGAAAGGGAGAGAGAAAGGAAAAGGAGAAAAAGAGAAAGAAAAAGAGACAGAGAAGAGAGAAAGAGAAAGAGAGAAAGACAGAGAGAAAAAGAAAGAGAAAGAAAGAGAAAGGGAGAGAAAGAGGAAAAGGAGAAAAAGAGAAAGAAAAGAGAGAGACAGAGAGAAGAGAGACAGAAAAAGAAAGACAGAGAGAAAGACAGAGAGAGAGAAAAAGAAAAAGAGAGAAAGAGAAAAAGAGAGAGAAAGAGGAAAAAAGAAAGACGTAGCACCAGGATTTTGAGATGCTTAGTTGCCAACGCTGGGGGTGAAGTAGCCCCCCCCCAATCCCTCAATCCCACAAGAGAAGATGCCCCCTGCATGGCAGGGGCCTCTGCATGGACCCAGGAGGTGGCATCACCCCCAGCTCTGCCAGTTTCTCAGGAGGGACCCCAGTTCCCATCCGAGCCCCTCCCGGGTCCAAGGATGAGCCCAGCCCAGTTTAAAGTGAACCAGCTCAGCTGGGACGGGGGGAGGGCAGGTTACAAGAAGGTTCAGGCCCTTCTAGATGGCCTTAGGCATCCCTGGGGGAAGCCTCCAAGAGACCTCCAGCTGTGGGGGAATCACAGAATACCAGAGCTGGAAAGGACCTTGGAGGTCTTCTAGTCCAACCCTCTGCTTAATCAGGGGAGGGGGGGAAAACACCACGTTGGACCAATGGTTCTCCCCAAAACTTCCAGGGTTGGAGCCCCCACAACTCCTGGAGGGAAAGGGGGGGGGAGAAGAGAATTAAAGGCCCCTCCCTCCTCCCAGGCTTCCCTGAGCCCCCTCCCCCCCCCCCCCCAGGGACACTCACTCCGGTCCAGGAAGCTGCGCACGGTGTTGCCTCCCAGGCGGTGGGGGTCTTTGGTGACCCCATCTGCGTCGGCCACGGTGTTGTAGAGGTCCACCATGTACTGGGGGGGCTCCTTGAAATAGAGCGGGGCCTGGGGGGGCTCCTGCGATGCCAAAGACCTCCAGCAGCTGCTTCAGCGCCTGGTTCCGGGTGTCTTCGGAGCCCCAGGTGGGCTTGGCAGGCCAGGCAGGTGCCCAGGTGAGGAGCAGCAGCAGCAGCAGGGACAGGAGCTTCTTCATCATCCTCATCCTCATCCTCCTCTCGGCTTCTGGAGTTCCTCAAGAGGACTAGCTCCTCTGGGCTGGCCCTAGCCCCCTTTATACCCCCCAGGAGAAGGGGCAGGGGATGATGGGCCATCAGGGAATTAATGGGCCCGCTAACAAGGTGCCAAGCATCCCATTAGCTCAGTCCACACACCTGGGACGGGTGTGGATTCCTCGGGAGGGACCCCCCTCCAGAAGGGGGGGGGGAGGCTGCATGTTTGCGGTCGGGGGCTGAGCCGGCCTGGGGAGGAAGGAGGGGGGAGAATCCCCCCCCCCAGGCCTTCCCAAAGTTTATTGAGGGATGGAGGCTGCCAGCCAGATGCCTGTTGGCTCTCTGCGGGGGGCTAACGGGCACCTAATGGGGGGAGCAGTGGGGGCCATTGGCAGACAGGAATTAGAGGCTTCTGGGGGAGGAAGAGGGGAGAATCTGCAGCAAGGGGAGCCCTCCGTGGGGCACCCCAAATGGTGACCCTCCTGGCCTGGAAGAAAGCTCCCCCTCTCTCTCTCTGGGACCCCCTTGGCCCTGCAACCCCAGCCCAAGAGGGGTGGGGGGTGGCTGGAGGCATGGGGGGGGGCCCTGCAACCGAGCCCCTTGGAGGCCAAACAGTGTCCTGCCCCTGTGCCGAGGGCCTTTCTAAAAAGCACCGCATGGTTCTAGTCCTCATGGAATCTCAAGGGCTCCAGCTGCCTTTCTCCTGCACCCCTGACCTCCTGGAGCCCCGTGTTTTACAGGGATTGTGGAACTCCAGAGGGCATCTGCTTCCCCCCCCCACACACACACAACCTGCCCCCCTCCCCCAATTGCTTCTCCTCCTTTCCTGGCCTGTTTCAGCAAAGACGGAGCCCGGACAGATGGCCTCTGGTTACTCGGGTGTGCAAGCAGCTTCCACACCGCTTGGTTTGCACCACAAAGGTTGGTTTGCATGGAAGCGTCCAGCCTGGCCTCCTCACTCCCAGCGATGTCAGGAGTGGGACCCATGAAGGGGGTGTCCTCCGTCACTGCCCCACCCTCACCAGGCCCCCAAGATTCATACGCCCCCCCTCCAGCAAGCTTCATTTCTGAGAAATCCTTAGAACTGTTTTTCTTCCCAGCCCCATCGGATCCTCAGCAGCGCTGGATCAGGATAGAGCTGGAAGGGACCTTGGAGGTCATCTAGTCTAGGAACTTGAGACCTGGCCTTGGAGGAGCCCTGCAGATGTGGGTGGGGGGAGGAACCCTGCGGCTGAAATATTCCCCCTAAACCTCAGGGAGGGATCACCCAGACTCCCCCCAGAATTCATCCTTTGGCCCTCATCAAAAGGCTAGTTTTTATTCCTGTTGGCCAACACCATTTAAGCAGGGGGGTGGACTAGATGACCTCCAAGGTCCCTTCCAACTCTTCTATTTTTTTCTTTTCTATTCCGTATTTTCTTTTTTTTCTACGTTTTCTCTTCTCTTCTCTACAACCGATCCGGAAGGGAGGTTTTGTTTTTAGGAAAATTCTTCCTTCTTTCCGTCCCTGGGTTGAGCTCCGGCATCCAGTTGGGCCAGAAAAGAACAGCCGGGCAGCCTGCCAGGAAAACTCCCCCACCTCAAAAGAAAGGGGGGCAGGAAAGAGACTTCCAGAGGGTGGGGGCCATGGTCAGACGGTGTCCAAACATCCTGGCAGGCCTGCAGTTATCCAGGTGTGCCCCCCCCAAAAAAAAGACTTGAAAAGCTGTTTGTTGATGCTGAACTTCTGGGGCGCCTATAAACCTGGCTTGGGGGACCCCCAAGAGACGCCCCCCCCCCCAGGGGATGTGAGGCAGTCCCACTATTTTTAACTTCCCTTCTCCTGTCACCCTTGGCCAGAGGTCTCCAAACTTGGCCCCTTTAAGGCTTGTGGACCAGCTATGCTGGCTGGAGAATTCTGGGAGTTGAAGTCCACAAGTCTTAAAAAGTGGCCAAGTTTGGGGACCCCCGGCCTTGGCTTTCACTTGGCTTTTATCCTGTTTTCATGGGATTTATCCTCTCTTTTCAGCCTTGTTTTTATGCCTCGCCAGCAAGAGTCGCTTTGTGTGAGAGATGCACAGCCGTATCAATTGGTTTAATCAGAAATAAGAAATAAAACCTGAGGCTGCCCATTTTTAATTCTGCCGAGGGGGCCATTCCCCCCGGTCCGACCTTCAGCCCAAAGGCCTTTGTTTTCCCCAAAAAAATCTCACACTCCCCAAAACCGAAGAAACCCCCAAACCAGGCAAGACATATATGGGTTGGAGGGGGGGCTTCAATTGTGCATTCTGGGCTGCCACTGGGAAGTTGTGTCCACACACACACACACCCTTGGTTAGAATTAGGCCAATTGGAATTGTTGTGCCAATGCAGCCGTCTGTTGTGGTTTGTCGGCAGGGACAGTGGGGAAGAACGGGGACCAGTCTGGGAGTCTGGGGAGGACTCGGACGAGGGTCCTGCATCCAATGCAGGGATGGGGCCAGGACCCTCTGGGAGTGGGGTGCAGACTCCGGAGCCTTTGGAGTCTGGCAGCAGCGAGGCAGAGGAACGAGGGGAGCCTGTTCCCAGTGCGCGTCTGTGCAGAGCTGCTAAAAGGCGAGAGCAGCTGAGACAAAAGGAGTGACTCTGGAGTAAGGCTGGGGGGTGATGGCCCCTCCCGTAAGGTATAAAGGACAGGCAAAGGTAGAGAAACCTTTGCAGGAAGCAAAACAGTTCAATAGATTCTGAGTCCTTCTTGAAGCCCTGTGTGTTCTGTTTGGTGTTTTTTTTTTCTGGTACTGTTACAATTAATTTGGATGTTTCTGTTGTTGGCAGCATTCCCCAGCACTGAAAGGCGTGTGCTTATCTTGGGGAACTGTTTAAGATTAGTTCTGGCTGGGAATGAAAGTAATTCCCATCATTGCATTAAAATAGGTTTTACTTTTAAAACAAGTTTGTCTTTAATTACATTTGACGAAGGCCAGGTCAGAACACCATCAGCCCTGGATTAAAACTGGAGAAGAGAGGTGGTGTGAATAGAGAGCCAGATCGGGGTTACCCCGTGAAGGACGATCGCAAGAGCCGGCCTGCCCCCTGCCTCAGTCTTTGCAGACACCCCCCCACTCCAAGAAGGAAGCGCAGCCCAGTGGGAGGTGGAAGCGAAATCCCTCGGGAACTTTTGCTCCGTCACATGATGGTGTCCGGGACGCCAAACCCACCAGCTGGGCCCCTCCCGTTCTGGATGGATTTTATTCATACACCGGACAAGCTCTCTTTCCAGGGGGATTCAGGCGCTTTTAGGGGGAGGAGGCCGTCATTTCTCTTTGCTCCGGACGGGGGAGGGCGGCACAGGGGCTCCCCATCGCTTGGGTCGGCATTGGCAGGTCTGGATGACAAAGATGGTGCGGGGCTGCCCGGTCCGGGTTCGGAAAGTCTTTGTCTTGTAGCCGTGAGGATGCAGTGACCGGCGGTGGCTCTCGGGCCCCTGGGTCCCTGGGGAAGGAAGAGGCAGGGGAGCAGTGAGGCAGGGCAGGGAGGGAAGGAGAAGGAGGGAGGGGAAAGGGGAAAGGAAAGGGAAACATCCTGAGTGTCGAAGGGAGGGAGGGAGGGAGGGGAGGGAGGGAGGGAGGAAGGAAGGAAGGAAGGAAGGAAGGAAGGAAGGAAGGAAGGAAGGAAGGAAGGAAGGAAGGAAGGAAGGAAGGGAGGGAGGAGGAGACGAGAAGGGAAGAGAAGGGGATGGGAAGAGAGCGAAAGGAAAGGGAGGAGAGGAAAGGAAAGTGTCGAAGGAAGGAAAGAGGAAGGAAGGAAAGAAGGAGGAAGACAAGAAAGGAAGAGAACAGAAGGGGAGAGAACGGAAGGAGATGGGAAGGGAGGGAAAAGAAAGGAAGGAAAGGAAAGGAAAGGAAAGGAAAGGAAGGGAGAGGAGAGCAGAGAGGCGAGGAAAGGAAAGGGGAAAGGGTCCTGGGAAGGCAGATAGAACTAAGAAAAAGTGATGAATATAAAAAAAAGAAAGAAAGAAAAAGGGGAAAAAGGATGAATGTAAAAAGCATTCACGCCCTCCCCACCATAAATAGAGAGAATGTAGATAAAGAGAGAGAGAGAAATACGTGAGACAGGTAGAGAGAGAGTAGGACCAATCCAAGGGCATCCAAAGTGTTTTTGGCAGAATTCTCCACTCTGCCTCTTTCTCCATTCTTTGAATTCCCACCAAAAGTTGGGGACCAGGTGTGTGTCCCCCCTTCAGTCTGGGGGGGGCAGGGGGGCTAACGGCTCTCTTGACACCTCCAGGTCAGGAGCCCCTCTGCTGTCTGTCATGGCTCTAATCCCAGGACCCCAATACACACCCGGGAGGAAATGAAAGGGAGGGCTGGCTGGGGATCTCTGTGTGTGTGTGTGTGTTGTTGCCCCCCCCTCAATCTGGGCTGCCTTACCTCAGCTGGCATCCTCCTAAGCACCGTCCCAAGTCAATTTCCTGGAAGATTTGCAAAACAAAGAGCAGAGAAAACGGCTGGTTTCCTTCCAGTTGGCTGGGGGTGGGGTGGGGGGCTCTCTTTGCAGGGCGCTGGCCTGCCCTGCCCCCCACCCCCACCCCCAGTAAAGGGTGCCAGTCCTTTTTCTGCAGCCTCTAATTCCCACATTCCCCTTTTGCTGCATCTGGGACAGGCAGCCCACCCGAGGCAGGATGGGTGAGGCTGGCAACCCTGGGAGAAAGGAGGCCCCCTTCGATGTCTTCAGGGTCTCACAATGCCACCAGCCCTTCTTTTTTTTTTTTTTTTGAGCTTGGGACCAAGCTCTGCCCAGGTGTCCAGGGTCCTGGCACTGTGCCCTCTCAGCCTTCCCCAGACCCCCCACACCATTGCCCACCCACCCAGGGGTGCAGCTGGGCAGCCTCAAAACCCTCCCAAGTGAGCAGTGGAATTGGGGGGATTATTTTGAACCATTTTGATAAATAAGTCAAGCTGGTGAAGAGACCTGACCCTCCTTTCCCCTCTTTTCCCACCCCCCACCCACAACTCCCCTCCGAGGTGGGCCGGGCTGGGTGAGAAAGAGAGAGAGAGGAGAGGGGGGGCTGCCCCAAGGCCACCCACTGCAAGGCATCTGCTGCCCCTTTCCCCAGCTGGCATTCATGCCAGCGGATCCCGCCACATCCATGAGAGCCTGAACAGATTAACAGCGTCGGAAGGGACCTGGCAGGTCATCTAGTCCAACCCCCGCCCAAGCAGGAGACCCTACACCATTTCTGATAGATGGCAGTCCAGTCTCTTCTTGAAAGCCTCCAGGGTGAAGCTCCCACCACTTTCTTTCTTTCTTTCTTTCTTTCTTTCTTTCTTTCTTTCTTTCTTTCTTTCTTTCTTTCTTTCTTTCTTTCTTTCTTTCTTTCTTTCTTTCTTTCTTTCTTTCTATTATCTACCTTCCTTCCAACAGATTAACAGAGTCGGAAGGGACCCTGGAGGTCATCTAGTCCAACCCCCCACCCAAGCAGGAGACCCTACACCATTTCTGACAGGTGGCAGTCCAGTCTCTTCTGAAGCTCACACCACTTCGAAGGCAACTTCTCTTGGGGCCTCTTTGAAGATAGACCATGCCTGAAGAAGGGAGCTCACACCCATCTGTGGCCCACAGGGCTTTAGCACGGCACCAAAAGCCCCAAATGGCCCTCAGGCTGCAGGAGAGATGCTGCTTGGATCCCTCCTGGATCGGAGCCCCCTCCTCTCTCCTGCTTCCCCTTCCCCCAAGTAACCCCAGGCCCTTGGCTGTGACTCTTGGGGAGGGGGCAATGGGGAGGGGGAGGCGCACCTTCCGTTGCTCTCTCATCCTCCCGTCGGCGTCCAGCACCAGCTCCGTGTAGTGGTCCCAGTGGGGCAGCCGGGAGCAAGGGGCCCCCTGGGCCCGGCAGCCCCCCAGCGTCCGGACCAGGCGCTTCCCGTTGGGGCCCTGCAGGAGGACCGAGTCGAACCCGTTGGCACGCAGAAGGGCCCACCTGGCAGAGAGGCAGAGGGTCAGCCGGCGGGCACCAGCTGCCCACAGCCCGGGCTCCGTGGCCAAGGAAGATTCGGCACCAATGAAGACGGGGTTCTGTTCGGGGTCCTTGCTCAGCTAGGTAGCTAGGTAGCTCGTGTGGGTGTGCCCACAGTAAAAAAAAAAAATGATGGTAAAAGTTTTTCTTACCTCTTATCTCTTTTATCTCTTATCATCTCTTATCTTATATCAAATCTTGTTCTTCAATTTATTGCTTATCATCTCATTTTATATCTCATCTTTTATTTCTTATCTCCTATCTCTTATCTCCTATCTCGTATCTTATATATTATCTTATCCTACATATTCTATCTTCTGTCTTATCTTCTATCTCTTATCATCTCTTATCTTTTATCTCTTATCTCTTATCCTCTATCTTAATGGGGTTGCGACGGAGACGCAGCCTGGCTGGCGTAGGAAGTTCAGGGGGCCTTGTGTGGCCGGAGCTCTGCCTGGATTTATGGGGGGGGGGACGGCTCCCCCCATTCCAATGCAGCTCCTCTGGCCCTTGCAGGCCAGCCCTCCCCACGCCGGGACCCCAAGCCACGCCCAGGCTCCCCATCCCAGCCGGGGCTGAACTGGGCACGGCTGGACGCCCCAGCCAGCTCACCTGGGGAGGGCGGGGGGGCAGCACACCTGCCCACGTCCAGGGTCTGCTCCAGAGGGGAGTCGGGGAAGAAGGTCTTCAGGGGCGGGGGAGCGGAGGCACTGCTCTGGGCGGACTTGGCACTGGCAGCCCTCCACCACCTCCACCTGCCGGGGGCCATCCTGAACCCAGAGCTCCTGCACCAGGAGGCGGCTGGGCCCGCAGCGGGAGCCGGGGGGGCAGCAGCCTTTGGAGGGGGCTCTCCCTGGGCCCGGCTGGCCACTGCAAAGACAAGGGGGTGGGGGAGGGAGAAGAGGCTATTCAATGCCCGGCCATCAGGCAGGAGCCAAAGGGTGCCAGGGGAATGACAAGGTCAGGGTGCCCCAGGCAGCCCCCAAAAAATGCAGGCTTTGCACCCAGCTGGCCAGGAGGGGCGTGAATGCTTTTTACATTCATCCTTTTTCCTTTTTCTTTCTTTCTTTTTATATTCATCACTTTTTCTTAGTGCTATCTCCTTCTCCTCCTTTCCTTTCCTCGCCTCTCCTGCTCTCCTCTCTCCTTTCCTTTTCCTTTCCTTCCTTTCCTTCCCCACTCAGAAATTTTTTCCTTTCCTCCCTTCCACCTTCTCCTCCCCTTCTGTTCCCTTCTGTTCTCTTCCTTTTTTGTCTCCTTCCTTCCTCCCTCCCTCCTTCCTTCCACACTCAGAATATTTTTCCTTTCCTTTCCTTTCTTTTCCTCCTTCCCATCTCCTTCCATTCTCTCCCCTTCTGTTCTCTTCCTTTCTTGTTCCTTCTCCCTCCTTCCTTCCACCTCAGAATATTTTTTCCTTTCCTTTCCTTTCTTTTCCTCCCTTCCCATCTCCTTCCATTCTCTCCCCTTCTGTTCTCTTCCTTTCTTGTCCATTTCCCTTCTGTTCTCTCCTTCCTGTCTCCTTCCTCCCTCCCTCCTTCCTTCCACACTCAGAATATTTTTCCTTTCCTTTCCTTTCTTTTCTCCTCCCTTCCCATCTCCTTCCATTCTCTCCCCTTCTGTTCTCTTCCTTTCTTGTCTCCTTCCTCCCTCCCTCCTTCCTTCCACACTCAGAATATTTTTCCTTTCCTTTCCTTTCTTTTCCCTCCCTTCCCATCTCCTTCCATTCTCTCCCCTTCTGTTCTCTTCCTTTCCTGTCTCCTTCCTCCCTCCCTCCTTCCTTCCACACTCAGAATATTTTTTCCTTTCCTTTCCTTTCTTTTCCCTCCCTTCCCATCTCCTTCCATTCTCTCCCCTTCTGTTCTCTTCCTTTCTTGTCTCCTTCCTCCTCCCTCCTTCCTTCCACACTCAGAATATTTTTTCCTTTCCTTTCCTTTCTTTTCCCTCCCTTCCCATCTCCTTCCATTCTCTCCCCTTCTGTTCTCTTCCTTTCCTGTCTCCTTCCTCCCTCCCTCCTTCCTTCCACACTCAGAATATTTTTCCTTTCCTTTCCTTTCTTTTCCCTCCCTTCCCATCTCCTTCCATTCTCTCCCTTCTGTTCTCTTCCTTTCTTGTCTCCTTCCTTCCTCCCCTCCTTCCTTCCACACTCAGAATATTTTTCCTTTCCTTTCCTTTCTTTTCCTCCTTCCCATCTCCTTCCATTCTCTCCCCTTCTGTTCTCTTCCCTTTCTTGTCTCCTTCCTCCCTCCCTCCTTCCTTCCACACTCAGAATATTTTTTCCTTCCTTTCCTTTCTTTTCCCTCCCTTCCCATCTCCTTCCATTCTCTCCCCTTCTGTTCTCTTCCTTTCTTGTCTCCTTCCTCCCTCCCTCCTTCCTTCCACACTCAGAATATTTTTTCCTTTCCTTTCCTTTCTTTTCCTCCCTTCCCATCTCCTTCCATTCTTCCCCTTCTGTTCTCTTCCTTTCTTGTCTCCTTCCTCCCTCCCTCCTTCCTTCCACACCAGAATATTTTTCCTTTCCTTTCCTTTCTTTTCCCTCCTTCCCATCTCCTTCCATTCTCTCCCCTTCTGTTCTCTTCCTTTCTTGTCTCCTTCCTCCCTCCCTCCTTCCTTCCACACTCAGAATATTTTTTCCTTTCCTTTCCTTTCTTTTCCCTCCTTCCCATCTCCTTCCATTTCTCTCCCTTCTGTTCTCTTCCTTTCTTGTCTCCTTCCTCCCTCCCTCCTTCCTTCCACACTCAGAATATTTTTTCCTTTCCTTTCCTTTCTTTTCCTCCCTTCCCATCTCCTTTTTCTCTCCCCTTCTGTTCTCTTTCCTTGTCTCCTTCCTCCTTCTTTTTCCACACTCAGAATATTTTCCTTTCCTTTCCTTTCTTTTCCTCCTTCCATCTCCTTCCATTCTCCCCCTTCTGTTCTCTTCCTTTCTGTCTCCTTCCTCCCTCCTCCTTCCTTCCACACTCAGAATATTTTTTCCTTTCCTTTCCTTTCTTTTCCTCCCTTCCCATCTCCTTCCATTCTCTCCCCTTCTGTCTCTCTTCCTTTCCTGTCTCCTTCCTCCCCTCCCTTCCTTCCACACTCAGAATATATTTTTTCCTTTCCTTTCCTTTCTTTTCCCTCCCTTCCCATCTCCTTCCATTCTCTCCCCTTCTGTTCTCTTCCTTTCTTGTCTCCTTCCTCCCTCCCTCCTTCCTTCCACACTCAGAATATTTTTTCCTTTCCTTTCCTTTCTTTTCCCTCCCTTCCCATCTCCTTCCATTCTCTCCCTTCTGTTCTCTTCCTTTCTTGTCTCCTTCCTCCCTCCCTCCTTCCTTCCACACTCAGAATATTTTTTCCTTTCCTTTCCTTTCTTTTCCCTCCCCTTCCCATCTCCTTCCATTCTCTCCCCTTCTGTTCTCTTCCTTTCTTGTCTCCTTCCTCCCTCCTCCTCCTTCCTTCCACACTCAGAATATTTTTTCCTTTCCTTTCCTTTCTTTTCCCTCCCTTCCCATCTCCTTCCATTCTCTCCCCTTCTGTTCTCTTCCTTTCCTGTCTCCTTCCTCCCTCCCTCCTTCCTTCCACACTCAGAATATTTTTTTTCCTTTCCTTTCCTTTCTTTTCCCTCCCTTCCCATCTCCTTCCATTCTCTCCCCTTCTGTTCTCTTCCTTTCTTCCTGTCTCCTTCCTCCCTCCCTCCTTCCTTCCCACACTCAGAATATTTTTCCTTTCCTTTCCTTTCTTTTCCCTCCCTTCCCATCTCCTTCCATTCTCTCCCCTTCTGTTCTCTCTTCCTTTCCTGTCTCCTTCCTCCCTCCCTCCTTCCTTCCACACTCAGAATATTTTTTCCTTTCCTTTCCTTTCTTTTCCCTCCCTTCCCATCTCCTTCCATTCTCTCCCCTTCTGTTCTCTTCCTTTCCTGTCTCCTTCCTCCCTCCCTCCTTCCTTCCACACTCAGAATATTTTTTCCTTTCCTTTCCTTTCTTTTCCCTCCTTCCCATCTCCTTCCATTCTCTCCCCTTCTGTTCTCTTCCTTTCTTGTCTCCTTCCTCCCTCCCTCCTTCCTTCCACACTCAGAATATTTTTTCCTTTCCTTTCCTTTCTTTTTCCTCCCCTTCCCATCTCCTTCCATTCTCTCCCCTTCTGTTCTCTTCCTTTCCTGTCTCCTTCCTCCCTCCTCCTTCCTTCCACACACTCAGAATATTTTTCCTTTCCTTTCCTTTCTTTTCCCTCCTTCCCATCTCCTTCCATTCTCTCCCCTTCTGTTCTCTTCCTTTCTTGTCTCCTTCCTCCCTCCCTCCTTCCTTCCACACTCAGAATATTTTTTCCTTTCCTTTCCTTTCTTTTCCCTCCCTTCCCATCTCCTTCCATTCTCTCCCCTTCTGTTCTCTTCCTTTCCTGTCTCCTTCCTCCCTCCCTCCTTCCTTCCACACTCAGAATATTTTTCCTTTCCTTTCCTTTCTTTCCCTCCCTTCCCATCTCCTTCCATTCTCTCCCCTTCTGTTTCTCTTCCTTTCCTGTCTCCTTCCTCCCTCCCTCCTTCCTTCCACACTCAGAATATTTTTCCTTTCCTTTCCTTTCTTTTCCCTCCCTTCCCATCTCCTTCCATTCTCTCCCCTTCTGTTCTCTTCCTTTCTTGTCTCCTTCCTCCCTCCCTCCTTCCTTCCACACTCAGAATATTTTTTCCTTTCCTTTCCTTTCTTTTCCCTCCCTTCCCATCTCCTTCCATTCTCTCCCCTTCTGTTCTCTTCCTTTCCTGTCTCCTTCCTCCCTCCCTCCTTCCTTCCACACTCAGAATATTTTTTCCTTTCCTTTCCTTTCTTTTCCTCCTTCCCATCTCCTTCCATTCTCTCCCCTTCTGTTCTCTTCCTTTCTTGTCTCCTTCCTCCCTCCCTCCTTCCTTCCACACTCAGAATATTTTTTCCTTTCCTTTCCTTTCTTTTTCCCTCCCTTCCCATCTCCTTCCATTCTCTCCCTTCTGTTCTCTTCCTTTCCTGTCTCCTTCCTCCCTCCCTCCTTCCTTCCACACTCAGAATATTTTTCCTTTCCTTTCCTTTCTTTTCCCTCCCTTCCCATCTCCTTCCATTCTCTCCCCTTCTGTTCTCTTCCTTTCTTGTCTCCTTCCTCCCTCCCTCCTTCCTTCCACACTCAGAATATTTTTTCCTTTCCTTTCCTTTCTTTTCCCTCCTTCCCATCTCCTTCCATTCTCTCCCCTTCTGTTCTCTTCCTTTCCTGTCTCCTTCCTCCCTCCCTCCTTCCTTCCACACTCAGAATATTTTTTTCCTTCCTTTCCTTTCTTTTCCCTCCCTTCCCATCTCCTTCCATTCTCTCCCCTTCTGTTCTCTTCCTTTCCTGTCTCCTTCCTCCCTCCCTCCTTCCTTCCACACTCAGAATATTTTTTCCTTTCCTTTCCTTTCTTTTCCCTCCTTCCCATCTCCTTCCATTCTCTCCCCTTCTGTTCTCTTCCTTTCCTGTCTCCTTCCTCCCTCCCTCCTTCCTTCCACACTCAGAATATTTTTTCCTTTCCTTTCCTTTCTTTTCCCTCCTTCCCATCTCCTTCCATTCTCTCCTTCTGTTCTCTTCCTTTCCTGTCTCCTTCCTCCCTCCCTCCTTCCTTCCACACTCAGAATATTTTTCCTTTCCTTTCCTTTCTTTTTCCTCCTTCCCATCTCCTTCCATTCTCTCCCCTTCTGTTCTCTTCCTTTCCTGTCTCCTTCCTCCCTCCCTCCTTCCTTCCACACTCAGAATATTTTTTCCTTTCCTTTCCTTTCTTTTCCCTCCCTTCCCATCTCCTTCCATTCTCTCCCCTTCTGTTCTCTTCCTTTCCTGTCTCCTTCCTCCCTCCCTCCTTCCTTCCACACTCAGAATATTTTTTCCTTTCCTTTCCTTTCTTTTCCCTCCCTTCCCATCTCCTTCCATTCTCTCCCCTTCTGTTCTCTTCCTTTCCTGTCTCCTTCCTCCCTCCCTCCCTCCTTCCTTCCACACTCAGAATATTTTTTCCTTTCCTTTCCTTTCTTTTCCCTCCTTCCCATCTCCTTCCATTCTCTCCCCTTCTGTTCTCTTCCTTTCTTGTCTCCTTCCTCCCTCCCTCCTTCCTTCCACACTCAGAATATTTTTCCTTTCCTTTCCTTTCCTTTCTTTTCCCTCCCTTCCCATCTCCTTCCATTCTCTCCCCTTCTGTTCTCTTCCTTTCTTGTCTCCTTCCTCCTCCCTCCTTCCTTCCACACTCAGAATATTTTTTCCTTTCCTTTCCTTTCTTTTCCCTCCCTTCCCATCTCCTTCCATTCTCTCCCCTTCTGTTCTCTTCCTTTCTTGTCTCCTTCCTCCCTCCCTCCTTCCTTCCACACTCAGAATATTTTTTCCTTTCCTTTCCTTTCTTTTCCCTCCCTTCCCATCTCTCCTTCCATTCTCTCCCCTTCTCTTCTCTCTCTCTCTTCTGTTGTCTCCCTGTTCCTCCTCCCTCCCTCCTTCCTTCCACACTCAGAATATTTTTCCTTTCCTTTCCTTTCTTTTCCTTCCCTTCCCATCTCCTTCCATTCTCTCCCCTTCTGTTCTCTTCCTTTCTGTCTCCTTCCTTCCTCCTCCTCCTTCCTTCCACACTCAGAATATTTTCCTTTCCTTTCCTTTCTTTTTCCTCCTTCCCATCTCCTTCCATTTCTCCCCCTTCTGTTCTCTTCCTTTCTTGTCTCCTTCCTCCCTCCCTCCTTCCTTCCACACTCAGAATATTTTTCCTTTCCTTTCTTTCTTTCCCTCCCTTCCATCTCCTTCCATTCTCTCCCCTTCTGTTCTCTTCCTTTCTTTCTCCTTCCTCCTCCCTCCTTCCTTCCACACTCAGAATATTTTTTTCCTTTCCTTTCTTTTTTCCCTTCCTCTCCTTCCATTCTTCTCCTTCTGTTCTCTTCCTTTCTTGTCTCCTTCTCCCTCCCTCCTTCCTTCTCAGAATATTTTTTCCTTTCCTTTCTTTCTTTTCCCTCCCTTCCCATCTCCTCCATTCTCTCCCCTTCTGTTCTCTTCCTCCTTTCCTGTCTCCTTCCTCCCTCCCTCCTTCCTTCCACACTCAGAATATTTTTTTCCTTTCCTTTCCTTTCTTTTCCTCCCTTCCCATCTCCCTTCCATTCTCTCTTCCCCTTCTGTTCTTCCTTCCCTCCTTCTGTCTCCTTCCTCCCCCTCCTCCTTCCTTCCACACTCAGAATATTTTTTCCTTTCCTTTCCTTTCTTTTCCCTCCCTTCCCATCTCCTTCCATTCTCTCCCCTTCTGTTCTCTTCCTTTCTTGTCTCCTTCCTCCCTCCCTCCTTCCTTCCACACTCAGAATATTTTTTCCTTTCCTTTCCTTTCGCTCTCTTCCCATCCCCTTCTCTAGGGGGAGTCTTCCAGGCTGGCCAGGGAACAGCTCAGCCCAGATGTTGAGGGCCACCTCTGGAAGAGGGGGAGCTGTCGCCCCAGGAAAGGAAGCCTCACCTGGAGGGTCCGGGGGACGTCCGACAGGGGGGCCTCTCTGGGAAGACCTGGACCTCCTGAAGGGGGGAGGCTCCTGCACAGCCCCACATCAACGCTCACGGGGCTGCCCGAAAGGTCTGGGGAGGGAGAGGAAAACCAACAGGGCATCATCCGGGCCTGGGTCTCCCCCAGCCCCTCCCCACAAAAGGCTCTGGCTTCCATAGCACCCCGAGACGACACCCCCAACATTGCAGTCAGCCAGGGTTTCAGGTGCCCCTCCTCATAAGCCAGACTTTAACCAGGGTTGTGTGTGGGCGAGAAGCTGTGTTGGTCAGATTCTTCCCCTTTGGGGATTCAGATAAAATATCAGGGGTCCCCAAACTCGGCCACTTTAAGACTTAGGGACTTCAACGGCCAGAATTCCTCAGCCAGCAAAAAGTCTTAAAGCGGCCAAGTTTGAAGACCTCCGAGATAAATTCTCAAAAAAGTCACCACCGATCTTGCTGGCTCTGGGACCGTTTGCAAGAAGAGAGAAAGGGAACAAGCCAGGTTCCTTCATCCAACATCTGGAAAGCTGACAGGATACCAAGGACCAGGTTATCCCCAAAGAGGCTTTTCCAAAAAAACACAACTGGACTTTCTTGGGGTTTTTTTGGTCCTTGAAAACATTTCACTTCTCATCTGAGAAGCTTCTTTAGTTCTGAAATGTTTTCAAGAAAGTCCAGTTGCCTTTCGGAAAAACACCTCTGGGACAACCAGGACCTGGATGAATAACAGAATAGCAGAGGTGGAAGGGACCTTGGAGGTCATCTAGTCCAACCCCCCCCCCCACTCAAACACCATTTCTGAAAATTGGCAGTCCAGTCTCTTCTTGAAAGCCTCCATGGATGAAGCTCCCACAACTTCCAAAGGCTGGTTAATTGTTCTCCCTGTCAGAAAATTTCTTCTCCTTATTTCCAGGTTGAATCTCTCCTTGGTCAGTTTCCATCCATTATTCCTTGTCTGGCCTTCAGGTACCTTGGAAAATAGCTTGACCACCTTCCTCCTCTCTGTGGCAGCCCCTCAAGTATTGGAAGGCTGCTATCATGTCTCCCCTGGTCCTTCTCTTCCCTAGACCAGCCAGGCCCAGTTCCTGCAACCGTTCTTCAAAATGTTTTAGCCTCCAGCCCCCTCATCATCCTGGTTGCTCTTCTCTGTACTCTTTCCAGAGTCTCAACATCATTTTTAGAGTGGGGTGACCAACACTGGATGCAGTACTCCAGGTGTGGCCTTACTCAGGCTTTATAGCGTGGTATAAAAGTGGTACATGCCCACAAGATTCAATCTCCTCCTGCCATCATATCCATTTCTCCACAGTATTATTATTCCAATTTTCATCCCTCTTTTTTTCAAAAAATTACTTGCCCAATTTTGTTGCTTTTATCTTTGCGCGCGCGCGCACACACACACACACACACACACACACGGTAGGCTAGTCCTGCCTAATTCCATAGTCATAAGCAACCACAACTGATTTGGCATTTTATCCCTTTGCAAAATTCAGCACTTCTGTAGCTCCAACTGTATACAATATACAGTATACAATACAGTATACAATAAAACGCCAGCAAAACCGGCTGGCTCTTTCCCGGTGTTCCCAGACGCCTGGCAGGGCCTCCCATTTTGCCTCCCATGGAAGGGAATAACCGGAGGATATTTCCCTTTTCCCTGCTGGATGGACGTTCAGAAGTGGACTCTCAAGGCAACTTGTAGCCTGCAAGCACAGACAGCAGAGAACTGGCCTCCTGGCACTCATCACATTATCACATCCATTATCAGTTGCTAATTGCACCAATTATCACATCATTACTGATCCCACATAATGGAGGGGGGTGATTAGCACCCTGAAGCCCCTCCCCCACCTTTTAATAAACGTTTAATGTCGAATGTTAACTGTCCTTGCCTCTATTTTTTTAAAAACATATATATATCCAGATTTTATAATTTTAACATTTTATTGGGATGCCACCCAAATAAAGAGGCCCTTTGTGTGGGGGGAGACAGGACAGTTTCTGAATGGTATAAGGTTTCCTGCCTGAGCAGGCGGGTGGACTAGAAGACCTCCAAGGTCCCTTTGAAGCCTAGGATTCTACATATATTCTACATGTGATCAGTCAATCATTAATCATTCAGCACCAAAATGCCAAAGGCAGAAGGTAAAACACCACCCAGCTTTGCTACATAATCACTTTCTTAAATTACAGGAGGAGATAGATAGATAGATAGATAGATAGATAGATAGATAGATAGATAGATAGATAGATAGATAGATAGATAGATAGATGATAGATAGATAGATAGATAGATAGATAGATAGATAGATAGATAGATAGATAGATGATAGATAGATAGATAGATAGATGATAGATAGATAGATGATAGATAGATAGATAGATAGATAGATAGATAGATAGATAGATGATAGATAGATAGATAGATAGATAGATAGATAGATAGATAGATGATAGATAGATAGATAGATAGATAGATGATAGATAGATAGATAGATAGATATGATAGATAGATATGATAGATAGATAGATAGATATGATAGATAGATATGATAGATAGATATGATAGATGATAGATATGATAGATGATAGATAGATAGATAGATATGATAGATAGATAGATAGATAGATGATAGATAGATAGATAGATAGATAGATAGATATGATAGATGATAGATAGATAGATAGATGATAGATAGATAGATAGATATGATAGATAGATATGATAGATAGATATGATAGATGATAGATAGATAGATAGATGATAGATAGATAGATAGATATGATAGATAGATATGATAGATAGATAGATAGATATGATAGATAGATAGATAGATAGATAGATGATAGATGATAGATAGATAGATAGATAGATAGATAGATAGATAGATAGATAGATATGATAGATGATAGATAGATAGATAGATGATAGATAGATAGATAGATATGATAGATAGATATGATAGATAGATATGATAGATGATAGATAGATAGATAGATGATAGATAGATAGATAGATATGATAGATGATAGATAGATAGATAGATGATTGATAGATAGATAGATAGATAGATAGATATGATAGATGATAGATAGATAGATAGATGATAGATAGATAGATAGATATGATAGATGATAGATAGATAGATAGATGATAGATAGATAGATAGATATGATAGATAGATATGATAGATAGATAGATGATAGATAGATAGATAGATAGATAGATAGATAGATAGATAGATAGATATGATAGATGATAGATAGATAGATAGATGATAGATAGATAGATAGATAGATGATAGATAGATAGATAGATATGATAGATAGATATGAATGGATGATAGATGATAGATAGATAGATAGATAGATAGATGATAGATAGATAGATATGATAGATGATAGATAGATAGATAGATGATAGATAGATAGATAGATATGATAGATAGATAGATATGATAGATAGATATGATAGATGATAGATAGATAGATAGATGATAGATAGATAGATAGATATGATAGATGATAGATAGATAGATAGATGATAGATAGATAGATAGATATGATAGATAGATATGATAGATAGATAGATAGATATGATAGATAGATATGATAGATAGATATGATAGATGATAGATATGATAGATGATAGATAGATAGATAGATATGATAGATAGATAGATAGATAGATGATAGATAGATAGATAGATAGATAGATGATAGATATGATAGATGATAGATAGATAGATAGATGATAGATAGATAGATAGATAGATAGATAGATAGATAGATAGATAGATATGATAGATAGATATGATAGATGATAGATAGATAGATGATAGATAGATAGATAGATAGATAGATGATAGATAGATAGATAGATATGATAGATAGATAGATAGATAGAAGATAGATAGATAGATAGATAGATAGATAGATAGATAGATAGATAGATAGATAGATAGATAGATAGATAGATAGATAGATAGATAGATAGATAGATAGATAGATAGATAGATAGATAGATAGATAGATAGATAGATAGATAGATGATAGATAGATAGATAGATAGATAGATAGATAGATAGATAGATAGATAGATGTTAGATAGGTAGATAGAGAGAGAGAGAGAGAGAGATGTTAGATAGATAGATAGATAGATAGATAGATAGATAGATAGATAGATAGATATGATAGATAGATAGATAGATAGATGATAGATAGATAGATAGATAGATAGATAGATAGATATGATAGATAGATAGATAGATGATAGATAGATAGATAGATAGATAGATAGATAGATATGATAGATGATAGAGATAGATAGATAGAGAGAGAGAGAGAGAGAGAGATGATAGATAGATAGATAGATAGATAGATAGATAGATAGATAGATAGATGATAGATAGATAGATAGATGATAGATAGATAGATAGATAAGATAGATAGATAGATGATAGATAGATAGATAGATAGATAGATAGATAGATAGATAGATAGATAGATATGATAGATAGATATGATAGATGATAGATATGATAGATGATAGATAGATAGATAGATAGATAGATGATAGATAGATAGATAGATAGATAGATAGATAGATAGATAGATAGATATGATAGATAGATAGATGATAGATGATAGATAGATAGATGATAGATAGATAGATAGATAGATGATAGATAGATAGATAGATAGATAGATAGATAGATGATAGATAGATAGACAGATAGATAGATAGATAGATAGATAGATAGATAGATAGATAGATATGATAGATAGATAGATACATGATAGATAGATAGATAGATAGATAGATAGATGATAGATAGATAGATAGATAGATGATAGATAGATAGATAGATAGATAAGATAGATAGATAGATAGATAGATAGATAGATAGATAGATAGATAGATAGATAGATATGATAGATGATAGAGATAGATAGATAGAGAGAGAGAGAGAGAGAGAGATAGATAGATAGATAGATAGATAGATAGATAGATAGATAGATAGATAGATAGATAGATAGATAGATAGATGATAGATAGATAGATAGATAGATAGATAGATAGATAGATAGATAGATAGATAGATAGAGAGACAAAGATGATGGATGGATGGACAGACGAACAGACAGATAGACATAGATTTGAGAGAGGGGAGGGGGGCTTCTCCCTCATCCACCCAGAGGGGAAAGAGAAAGAGGAAAAGAGAGAGATTTCCAAGACACAAAGCTGTATTGCCATGTGATTATTGCCTCAAGAGGCTACAGGAGAGCAGTGCCAAAACAAACCGGGCAGAATCCAGGCATGGCGGAAGGAGGTTTTTGCAGGGCGAAGGGCGAGGCCTCTGCCCGGGACGTGAAAAGGCTGGGCAGAATCAAGGAACGGGTGAAAAGGTGCCAGCCGGGCAGGAAGGACCCAGGGTGGGGTGGGGAGGTCCTCCATTAGCAACTGGGGGGAGGGGGAGACAAGCCATTATCAGCAAAAAGGGCCAATATACAAAACCCGTGGCTGGAGGGTTGGGGGAAGGGGGCAGAGGCGGGCAGGAAGGAGGCCAACAACAGAACCCTTGGTGGTCCTGGGAATAAAAGGCTGCGGGAATAATAGCCCTGCTAATTGGTTTGCTGTCTCTCACCCCCCACCCCACCCCACAAAAGGGGGAGGGGAGGGCACTTATCCTTGGAGTCAAAGATTCCCTTCCTTTGGGGGAGGCAGGAAGACCCCAGCAGCCCCTCTGCAGAGATCTGGGGGGGTGAGGGGGCTTCCACTCTGCCCTCTGTAACCATAAGACCATCTGCAGTTCCCTTGTCCTGCCCCACACAGCCGTGGGTCCTTCTTTGCAGCGATGCATTTTTCCTGCACTGCCAGAGGGAGGCCTGGAGGTCATCCGGCCCACCCCCAACCAGTGGCCTGTCTTAACCCGCACCCCTTTCAGTCACTGCCTCCAGCCAGGGCAGAAGGCCAGAGCAGGAGTCTCCAACCTTGGACCCTTTAAGGCTTGTGGACTTCAATCTCCCAGTTCCTTTTTCTAGCCCCCAATTGCAGCCGGGAACCCCCTTCCTCACCTTTTCACCACACCCCAATTAGAATAACAAGGTTGGAAGGGACCTTGGAGGTCTTCTAGCCCAACCCCCTGCTCAGGCAGGAAACCCTAGAGCATTTCAGACAAGTGGCTGTCCCAGTCTCTTCTTAAAAAGCCTCCAGTGCAACTTCTGGTGGCAAGCAGTTCCGCTGGTTAATGGTTCTGACTGCCAGGAAATGTCTCCTTCGTTCTAGGTGGAACCTCCATCCAGTCAAGGAGTCAAGGGGTTGCCTGGATTTTGTTTCTGCTGCTGCCCAGGACGAGGTGAAACAGTTGTTACGTTGCGGAGTTTTCACCTTGTCGGCTGCCCAGAGTCACCTGTGTGTCGGCTGGGCGCCCCCATAAATTGGTTTAATTAATTCATGAATTGCTAATGATCCGCCCCGCCGGCTGTGAGGCCTGGGAGGGGCAGCCTGGCCGTTCAGAAGGCTCCTCTCGGAGACCCTCGGAGGGCAACGGGGACTTGGGTGCCAAGGCTGGTGGCATCTGCCCTGACTTCCCTTGGCTCTCCCTCCAACTTCTCCCCCCAACTGTGGGGCCAAGGAGACCCTCTTGAGTTCTGAGCATCGCCTCTCGCTCAGTGTTGGGGTTCACTGGCAGAAGGTGGAGACGGCTGAGGTCTCGGAAAGCGAGGACTCGGGTGAGGGCCCTGCGTGTGAGGCAGGGAGGGGGCCGGGACCCTCAGGGAGTGGAGGGCTGCCTTCGGAGGTTGTGGAGGCCGGCAGCGCTGAGGAAGAGGCCCCCGAGGAGCCTTGCCCAGGACACGTGCGCGCAGGGCTGCTCGAAGGACAGAGCAGCTGCAGCAGCACGGGCGACTCGGGAGTAAGGCTGCAAGGTCATGGCCCCTCCCTTAAGGGATAAAGGCCAGCTGAGAAACTGCAGATCTTTGCAGGAAGCAAAGAAGTTTTTGCACTCGAGCCTGGTGGACGTTTGGACTCTCTCAGTTTGTGTTGTGAGACTTTTTGTGTTTGAACTATTTCTGGGCAACTTTATCTCGTGTTCTTGGCAGCCTCGCACCACCTTGGCCAGGCTCGTTCTTATCAGAGACAATGAGTTTGAAACAGCTTTTTAACCGGGAAGGAACAGAATTCGTAAAGAATCATTCAAAGTGACCTGTGACCTCCGTTTCGTGTTTGTTTCCTTGGAACCAGGTTTGGGTCAGAACACGCAGACCCTCTGCCCACCCAGCTCCATGGAGAAAGCCCCACCAGCACTTTACGCCTGGCGAGGAAGGAAAAAATTGGAATTGGGGTTGGCCAGTCTAGAGAAAAGAAAGACCAGAGAGGACAGGACAGCAGCCTTCCAGGATCTGAGGGGCTGCCACAAAAGAAGAAGGGGTCAAATTATTCTCCAGAGCCCCTGAAGGCAGGGTGGAAACTCATCAAGGAGAGAAGCAACTTAGAACTAAGGAGGAATTTCCTAACAGTGAGGACAATTAACCAGTGGAACAGCTTGCCACCAGAAGTTGTGGTTGCTACGTGGTGGATGTGCATAGAAGCTAAAAGATATTGGACAAAAATGCATGTGGTTGGAAAAAAATGATACAGCAACACATTGATTTGAAACCTGAAATATTTCTGTTGGGGATCTTACCTGAAACTTATAGCAAAGAGAATACATATTTAATCATTCCTGAATTAACTGCAGCTAGAATTGTATTTGTGCACAAAATTGGACAAGTGAAGAGATTCTGACTGAAGAGAACGTGATCAGGAAAATATTAGAATGTGCAGAAATGAACAGATTAACTCTTGCAATTCAAGAGAAAGAACAAACTGAATATTATTTGATATGGGAATTATATTATCAATGGCTAAAGAATAAATATCAAAGTTAGAAAGTAAAGAAGATTAGTGAAAAATAGTAAGCATGTGAAAAGAATTAAAAATGTTAAGATGGGGAATGTTATAAGAATTAGATATATTAAGAATATCAGTATTAAGTAAGAGTATCAAGCCATGAATAGGTATAAATTGTAATGGTTATTGCACAAGGTATTTGTACCCAGGTGACACACTGTTTAAAGGGAAGATGGATGGTTTGTATAGAATAAAATAAAACATTTACAAAAAGGAGAAGGTGTGGATGCTCCGTCACAGGAGGCCTTTAGGAAGAAATTGGATAACTGTCTGCCTAGATGGTCTCCTGTTTGAGCAGCTGGTTGGACTAGAGGAGGACCAGCTCTATTCTGATTGAAACCTTGGAGGTTTTGGGGGTGTCCTATGCTCCCCCCTACTGGAAGGCTGCTATCATGGCACCCCTAGTCCTTCTTTTCTTTAGACTGGCCAGGCCCAAAACCTGCAGCCCTCCTTCCTGTGGTTTCGTCTCAAGGCCTTTGCAATCAGAATAAAACCGGAAGGGACCTTGGAGGTCCTCTAGTCCAACCCTCTGCTCAGGAAGGAGACCCTATGCCGTTTCAGACAGGTGGCTGTCCAGCCTCTTCTTCCACCATCTTTGATCTTCTTCAGTTCTTTGATCTTTCCCTGCCTCCACCCCTGGCAGGAGGGAGGGAGGGGGGGAGGGAGGGAAGGCCCTTACAAAGCCAACGCCCTGGAGCGAAACGGAGGAGGGAATCCGTTTTATCAGGAAGTGCTTCCTCCCAACTCACCTTGTCCGAGGAAGACCAGGCGACTTTGTCTCTTGCAACAGTCTCGCTCGGCCGCCAGGTTTCGGCCACCTTGTGGCCAGGCGGCCACTCCGACACCTGGGGGTACAAATGGGGGCAGGTTCACAGTCTGCAGGGAGGGGCAGCTCAGAGACTCAAGGAAGAATTCCTTAAGAGGAGAGGAGAGGAGAGGAGAGGGGAGGAGAGGAGAGAGGGGAGGGGAGAGGAGAGGAGAGAAGAGAACAGAGGAGAGGAGAGGAGAAGAGAAGAGAACAGAGGAGAGGAGAGGGAGAGGAGAAGAGAACAGAACAGAAGAGAGAAGGTAGACAGGAGAAGAGAGGAGAGAAGAGAAGAGAAGAGAACAGAGGAGAGGAGAAGAGAAGAGAGGAGAGAGAGAGAGAGGAGAGGAGAGGAGAGGAGAGGAGAGGAGAGGAGAAGAGAAGAGAGGAGAGGAGAGGAGAGGAGAAGAGAACAGAGGAGAGGAGAGGAGAAGAGAACAGAAGAGAGAAGGTAGACAGGAGAAGAGAGGGAGAGAAGAGAAGAGAAGAGAACAGAGGAGAGGAGAAGAGAAGAGAGGAGAAGAGAGGAGAGGAGAGGAGAAGAGAAGAGAAGAGAGGAGAGGAGAGAAGAGGAGAAGAGAACAGAGGAGAGGAGAGGAGAAGAGAACAGAAGAGAGACAGTAGACAGGAGAAGAGAGGAGAGGAGAGAAGAGAACAGAGGAGAGGAGAAGAGAACAGAAGAGAGACGGTAGACAGGAGAAGAGAGGAGAGGAGAGAAGAGAACAGAGGAGAGGAGAGAGGAGAAGAGAACAGAAGAGAGAAGGTAGACAGGAGAAGAGAGAAGAAGAGAGGAGAGAAGAGAAGAAGAGAAGAGAAGAGAAGAGAGAGAAGAGAACAGAGGAGAGGAGAAGAGAACAGAATAGAACAGAAGAGAGAAGGTAGACAGGAGAAGAGAGAAGAAGAGAGGAAGAGAGGAGAAGAGAAGAAAAGAGAGAGAAGAGAAGGTAGAGAAGAGAACAGAAGAGAGGAGAAGAGAACAGAATAGAACAGAAGAGAGAAGGTAGACAGGAGAAGAGAGAAGAAGAGAGGAAAGAAGAGAAGAGAGGAGAGAAGAGAAGAGAACAGAGGAGATGAGAGGAGAAGAGAAGAGAGGAGAAGAGAAGAGAGGAGAAGAGGAGAGAAGAGAACAGAGGAGAGGAGAGGAGAAGAGAGGAGAAGAGAAGAGAACAGAGGAGAGGAGAGGAGAAAAGAGGAGAAGAGGAGAGAAGAGAGGAGAGGAGAGAGAAGAGGAGAAGAGAACAGAGGAGAGGAGAACAGAAGAGAGAAGGTAGACAGGAGAAGAGAGAAGAAAAGAGAGGAAAGAAGAGAAGAGAGGAGAGAAGAGAAGAGAACAGAGGAGATGAGAGGAGAAGAGAAGAGAGGAGAAGAGGAGAGAAGAGAACAGAGGAGAGGAGAGGAGAAGAGAGGAGAAGAGAAGAGAACAGAGGAGAGGAGAAAAGAGGAGAAGAGGAGAGAAGAGAGGAGAGGAGAGAAGAGGAGAAGAGAACAGAGGAGAGGAGAACAGAAGAGAGAAGGTAGACAGGAGAAGAGAGAAGAAGAGAGGAAAGAAGAGAAGAGAGGAGAGAAGAGAAGAGAACAGAGGAGATGAGAGGAGAAGAGAAGAGAGGAGAAGAGAAGAGAGGAGAAGAGGAGAGAAGAGAACAGAGGAGAGGAGAGGAGAAGAGAGGAGAAGAGAAGAGAACAGAGGAGAGGAGAGGAGAAAAGAGGAGAAGAGGAGAGAAGAGAGGAGAGGAGAGAAGAGGAGAAGAGAACAGAGGAGAGGAGAACAGAAGAGAGAAGGTAGACAGGAGAAGAGAGAAGAAGAGAGGAAAGAAGAGAAGAGAGGAGAGAAGAGAAGAGAACAGAGGAGATGAGAGGAGAAGAGAAGAGAGGAGAAGAGGAGAGAAGAGAACAGAGGAGAGGAGAGGAGAAGAGAGGAGAAGAGAAGAGAACAGAGGAGAGGAGAGGAGAAAAGAGGAGAAGAGAGAGAGAAGAGAGGAGAGGAGAGAAGAGGAGAAGAGAACAGAGGAGAGGAGAACAGAAGAGAGAAGGTAGACAGGAGAAGAGAGAAGAAGAGAGGAAAGAAGAGAAGAGAGGAGAGAAGAGAAGAGAACAGAGGAGATGAGAGGAGAAGAGAAGAGAGGAGAAGAGAAGAGAGGAGAAGAGGAGAGAAGAGAAAGAGGAGAGAGAGGAGAAGAGAGGAGAAGAGAAGAGAACAGAGGAGAGGAGAGGAGAAAGAGGAGAAGAGGAGAGAAGAGAGGAGAGGAGAGAAGAGGAGAAGAGAACAGAGGAGAGGAGAACAGAAGAGAGAAGGTAGACAGGAGAAGAGAGAAGAAGAGAGGAAAGAAGAGAAGAGAGGAGAGAAGAGAAGAGAACAGAGGAGATGAGAGGAGAAGAGAAGAGAGGAGAAGAGGAGAGAAGAGAACAGAGAGAGGAGAGGAGAAGAGAGGAGAAGAGAAGAGAACAGAGGAGAGGAGAGGAGAAAAGAGGAGAGAGAGGAGAGAAGAGAGGAGAGGAGAGAAGAGGAGAAGAGAACAGAGGAGAGGAGAACAGAAGAGAGAAGGTAGACAGGAGGAGAGAGAAGAAGAGAGGAAAGAAGAGAAGAGAGGAGAGAAGAGAAGAGAACAGAGGAGATGAGAGGAGAAGAGAGAAGAGAGGAGAAGAGGAGAGAAGAGAACAGAGGAGAGGAGAGGAGAAGAGAGGAGAAGAGAAGAGAACAGAGGAAAGGAGAGGAGAAAAGAGGAGAAGAGGAGAGAAGAGAGGAGAGGAGAGAAGAGGAGAAGAGAACAGAGGAGAGGAGAACAGAAGAGAGAAGGTAGACAGGAGAAGAGAGAAGAAGAGAGGAAAGAAGAGAAGAGAGGAGAGAAGAGAAGAGAACAGAGGAGATGAGAGGAGAAGAGAAGAGAGGAGAAGAGGAGAGAGGAGAAAAGAGGAGAAGAGGAGAGAAGAGAGGAGAGGAGAGAAGAGGAGAAGAGAACAGAGGAGAGGAGAACAGAAGAGAGAAGGTAGACAGGAGAAGAGAGGAGAAGAGAAAAAAGAACAGAAGAGAGAAGAGTAGTGTGGGAAGGGACTTTAGAGGTCATCTAGTCCAACCCCCTGCACAAAGCAGGAGCCTTACACCATCCTTGTCACGTGGTGTTCCGGCCTATTTTTTGAAACTCTCCCGGAGCGTTCCACCACTCCAGGAGGCCGGCTGTCCCACCGATTAGTCGCTCTGTCACAGCAGCAGAGAAGAACTGCAGAGTTGGCAGGCACCTTGGAGGCCTTCTAGTCCACCCCCGCTCAAGCAGGAGGCCCTGGGCCGTTGCAGACAAATGTCCAGGGCCTTCTTAAAAGCCTCCAGGGATGGAGGCCCTCACAACTTCTGAAATTTGGGGGTGTCTTGGACAGGCTGCCCCCAAAAGCACTTTTTCCTCCAGCGAAAATTCAATTTTTCCCTCCAGAGGGTTTTTCCACGTCCTTCTGCTGGACTTTTGACCCTGGCCAAACGGAGAAGGCAGGGGTCCCTGGCACCGAAGGGGACGATTCTTGACCGCGATGTTGAAGTGCAGACCCCCAATTCTTGCTTTCCACTTATTTATTTACTAGCTTTTTACCCGTGTGCTTCGCTAGGAAACTACGTGGTCGGGCTTAGTTTTGGGGGAGGAAAATAAGGGGGAGAAAAATTCTGCCTCTGCCTCCCAGCATCCATTGATATTCATCTGGCTGGCGTCCTGTCAGTGTGAAAGAGAGTTGAGGGCTGTTTGGAAATTGAAACAGTGTTTGCTGTGTCAGCAAGGAGACAGCAAGGAGCCTGGGCGTGGCTTAGCTCAACTGTTCTGTAGTAAAGGTGCTTGGTGCTGGTGTGGAACTGAAACTAAAACTCCTCTGCTTGTGTTTTGCATTTGGAAGAGATTTCTTTCCAGGTGGGGAGGGGGAGTACAACTCCTTAGCATCAGAGCGTGTTGATAATAATAATAGCAATAACAGCAATAACAATAATAATAATAATAAAGGAAATTCTAATGCTCTGATGGTCATTTGGAAAAATCCTTTCTTAGTGAGCCCCTAGAAGCCAAGAGGAACATATGTGCCAAATTTCCAAGTTTGTAGGCTTTACAGTTCTGTAGATTTTGTGATGATGCCTGAATGGTATTTTACTTTTATATATATAAAAAAGACAGCCTATAATATATATATTATAATATTATAAAATGTATTGACCTCTGGGAGGCTTACAATCACTTAGCCATTTTATTGGGATCCGATAAGGAAGCAGGATTCTTTTCCTAACAGACTGCAGGTAAGTCCTTGAGTTACAACAGTGAATTTAGTGACTGTTTACAACAGAGATCCCCAACCTTGGCCATTTTAAGACTTGTGGACTTCATATCCCAGAATTCTCCAGCCAGACTCTTGGTTTATAATTACAATGGCACCGAACACAAGTGCCTTATGAAGGCTTTATAAAGTGGTGCTAATACTTCATGTTGATTCTGCGCCTCTGTTTATACAACCCAGGATGGCGTTTAGGTCAAGGGTCTCCAAACTTGACATCTTTAAGACTTTGTGGGCTTCCAACTCCCAGAATTCCTGAGCTAACATGACTGGAGGAGGAATTCTGGGAGTGGAAGTTCACAAGTCTTAAAGCTGGCAAGTTTGTAAATGCCATCCTGGGTTGTATAAACAGAGGCTCATGTTTAAGGGATCGTCCATTGGGACTCCAAGGTCCCTCTCACAGTGACTGTTTTTGAGCCGGGTTTCGCCTTATCTGTCCTTGTACCTTTGGTTTTTCCTGCCCAGGTGTTAGCGAGGAGGTTAGGTTAGAGCAGGGGTATCAGCCTTCAAGATCTTCTACTATTGCTTTGCATCTTTTGGCTGCCATAAGTAACGGGGCGGGGGAGGAGGGGGGTAAAGTCTGGGAAGCGAGCTGGAAGTGTTACATTCTAGTGTTGTGTGAAATGAGGAGGGGGAGTATAAATTCTTGCTTAGGTTTCTCTTTCTCGCTTAGCTTTCTTTTCTCTGTGCAACTGCAAACCTTTATCAAAATATGCCAAGGTCAACGGACAGAGGCCTCATCACCACCTGAAGATGTCCACATGATCATATTCACAACTTTTAATTGGAAGAATCTTTGAACTATGGGGGTGGGAACATTTCCATCACTTTGTACATGTGATTTGCGCGCCTAATTCCTCAGATTCAGAATTCTATGGTTGCTACCACTTCAATTTCAGTAAAAGATATCTTTTCTCTAATCTAAGGAGTCTAAGTATTTCTTTCTTGAATTTTGAATGGAGCTCCACCTGACAAGGGGTATCCAAACTTGGCAACTTTAAGACTTGTGGACTTCAACTCCCAGAATTCTCCAGCCAGCTCTGCTGGCTGGAGAATTCTGGGAGTTGAAATCCACAAGTCTTAAAGTTGCCAGGTTTGGGGAGCCCTGGTTTATAATTACAATAATTTATAATTACAAAGGCACCAAACACAAGTGACTTATGACCATTTTTCACACTTACAACCAAGCATCCCCTTGGTTGTGTGATCAAAATTCAGGTGCTTGGCCACTGAGTCATACTTAGGACGGGTTGCCGTGCCTTTGGGGGGGGGGAAATCACGTGATCCTCTTTATGGGGAAAAATTTGCTTAACATGGATTTGCTTAACAATCGTGTTACTCACGGAGCAACTGCACCGATTCACTGAACCACGGTGGCAAGAGAGGTCGTAAAACAGGGCCAAGCTCATTTAACCCGCTTAGCGACCGAAATTTCGGGCTCAGTTTTCTTTGTGAGCGGAAGGCTGCCTACACATAACCGAACCAGAAGCACCTGGCAAAGTAAGTCTGTGCAAATTCTGAATATATTCCAAGATTCTAAGATTGCAGCTGGTTAAACAGGTAAAAGATTTTTTTAAAAAAGAGCTGCATATTTCAAAAAGAAAAAAGAATGGCTTTTTTTTTAAAGAGAGAATTCTGGGCAGAATTTAAATTGTTTGCATTCTCCCCCATGTGTTTTCATTCTTGCAGGCACCAACATCCTTGTTTCAAGAAGAGACTGGACTGCTATTTGTCAGAAATGGTGTAGGGTTTCCTGCTTGGGCGGAGGGTTGGACTAGATGACCTACAAGGTCTCAACTCTGATGATCTGTTATCTGTTATGGCTCTCTCTGGCCCTCAAAAAATCACCCAACTTGTCCTGAATTGGCCCTTTATGTAATTTGTTCTTGTTTTTTTTTTTTAAATTTCTGAAAACTTTTTAAAGGCAACTAGTCGATTAGCAATTAGTTAATAAACAGTTGATGAGGATAAATTCTGCAGCTATTTGGGTATTTCCCTCCGTGGCAAAGGGGGGCTGGTTTTCTGAAGCAGAACGACGGTAGACTTTTAAAACCAGTTTATTATCCTCTGTTTTTTGTTTTTTCCCGGAAGTGCGTTGTTTGCTTGCCTTGGGCTGAAAGCCAAGGGAGGGAATGTATTTCAGGAAGAAGGCTGGGCAGCCCAGGTGAAGCTGCAGGTATAATCAGAAAGGTCCTGATTTGGGGCCACCCTGGGGCCTGCCTTCCTCCCTCCCTCTCACCTGCTCCCCCTCCAGCTGCATCTCCCATCCCCCCTCCAGCCATCCCAGCGTCCTGGCTGAGGAGCATGGGCAAGGCAGTCGGAGCCAACTTCCCTCCTGCAATCTTCCTGCAAGGGAGGTGTCCCCTTCCCCCCAGCTCTTCCTGAAGTAGCCCTTTGGGGGCCTTCTGGACCCCCTCCATCTTTCCCAAAGGGGGCTGGGGAAAGGGGTCAGGGCGAGGAGGACTCACCCAGGAGAAGGCCGGAGAGGCAGGTCAGCCGGGCCAGGAGCTGCATGCTTCCAGCGAGGAAGGTTCCTGGCTTGTGTCTGTGGGGGGCAGTCCTGGGGGTTTATATTGGGGGCCGTTGAGGGGGTGTCGGTCAACTGTGGAGCCAGCTCAGGACGCCCCAGACAGCAGGACAGGGGACGGCCGGCACCGGCCCCACTTCAAAGCCTGCCCAGGTGACAGGGATCTGCTTCCCGCAGGGGGCAGCCGGCCTGGCCCCACCTGGAGCAGCCCCCCACCCCGTCTGCCTTTCATGTCCCGAAGAAGAAAAGAGGGCCTGGGGGGGACAATAAACAGACGTGGCCGAAAGTGTCTCTTTGATCACCCAAAGATGAAAAGGGACTTACCCCAAACAGCTGATGCAAATGGGCCAAGGGTCTCCTTTCACACCACCCCCAATACCCTCAGATCCTCTGGCAAGGGGTCCCCCTTCCCAGAGAGGACAGCCCCATCCCCAGTCCTGCAAGGCGAGCTCCCCCCACTGCTTGCCCCCAAAGAGCCCCCTCCCCACCTTTCGATAGAACTTGGATCGAACACTTTTCACACTGCTTTTACCCTGTTTCGTTTTATATCCATATTTGTTTTCATTATTTTACTATATTTTATCATCTATTTTATTGTGTATATTTTGTTTTATTTATTGTTTTGTCTTATTAATAAATCGGTGGGTTTATTAGTGCAATTAATCAGTGGGACAACTTGCCCCCCCAGAAGTTGTGAATGCTCCAACACTGGAAGTTTTTAAGAAGAGATTGGACAGCCATTTGGCTGAAGTGGTGTAGGGTTTCCTGCGTGGGCAGGGGGTTGGACTAGAAGACCTCCAGGGTCCCTTCCAGCTCTGTTCTTCTATTCTGTTTTATTATTTGACTGGCCCAAGTTTTGGTGGGGTTTCCCAAGGGGGGGATGGGCTCTCCAAAAAAGATGCTGCAGGGTGGATAATAAACCGGGTTGGGGAAAGGGGGGGGCTACAGTTTGCAGGCTGCCGGTGCCCTCCGCAGAGATGGGCCCCAGAGGGGGGTCTTGCCTGCCACCCGCATTGATGCAAGCAGGCTGGGGGTCACAGTTAGGAATATGAGTCACCTGACAGGTATTTGGGCTAGAAATATATAAACCAGGATAAACATTTTAGTGCTATATCTTTAAGGGAATGCAAGAGCATGCAATTGGGTGTGTTTTCTCAAATGGCCATAAGATGGAGCCAGAAACCTGGTTTGTCTTAGTCTTAATCTCAGAAGAGAGTTTGTCTCCATCTCTGTTTCCTTCTGTTTGGAAAGTATTGCCGATGCTCCATTTCTTCTAATTGACTGATATTACTGGATTTAATGTAACTCTGATACTGAACTGTTTCTGACACTGGAATTTGATATTTGGATTATCCCTGGATTGAAAACTGACTGAATTTACCTGTGAATGACTTTTGGACTGCTTATTTTGGACTTTGCTTAAACCTTTCTGGAAGTAAAAACCTACATTTACTGTACAGTGTATCTGTGTGCTCTGTGTGTGTATTATTCCAACGCTCCTCTCAAATACGTCTCCCTGTATATGCGCTCGTTCTCCTAACGGGGAATTACCTCAACAGTCATAATACTAAACAGGCACAAAGTTGGGAACCGCCCGGAACAGTGTGTGTGTCTGTTTCCTGCAGCTGCTGACAAGCTGCCCAGCCTGCATGCCAATGGAGAGGAATTTTTTTAAAAAAAGTGGGGGGGGGGGGCCCTCTTTGGTCAGCCAACCTTCCTGAGCTTCTGCCTTTTGAATCAAATTTGCGAGTCAGAAAAGAAACTTCTGGATTTTTTGCTACCATAAATGTTTTCAACCTGTTTTCAGAAGGGGGAACTTCAATTCTCACAATTCTCCAGCCAGCAGCGCTGAAGCCCACTCCTCTTAAAGGGGCCCAGGTTGAAGAACACTGCCCTAGAAGAACAAGGGTCTCTGTGTGTGTGTGTGTGTGTGTGTGTGCGATACCCCACAGCTGCCCCACTCCACACCCTCCCCAAAAGACACACCTGTTTCACCAGCAATAAAAATGATGGAGAATCAAGAGGAAGAGGGCAGATTCGGGAGGGGGAGGAGGTTTTTTTTCCCTTTGTGGACTTCCTCTCCTTCCCAGCTACCCTTGCCAAGACACCCCCTGGAGACCCCCACTCACTATTCCACTCCCGGGGTTGAGGGAAGCTTTCTCCAATCTGCTTTTCTTTTTCTTTCTTTCTTTCTTTCTTTTTTTCCCTCCCCCTTCCTTTCTTCTTTCCTCATCTTCCTTCCTTCTGTTTTTCTTTTCTTTTCCCTTTTTTCTTCCGTCTCTTCCCTCCCTTTGTTCCTTTTCTTCCTTCCCTTTACTCCCTCCCTTCCTCCCTCTTCTATGTTTCTTTTTCTCATGCATTCATTACATTGTTATCCCATGTTCATTATTTTTGCAAACAACTCAAGGTGTTGAACTCAAACATGCCTTCCTCCTCCTATTTCTCCAGCACAACCACCCTGTGAGGTGGGCTGTGCTGATAGAGAAACGGGCCCAACGTCACCCAGACGAGATGAACCTTTCAGGGCTAAGGCAGGACTTGCCCTCGTGGTCTCTTGCTTTCTACCCTGGAGCCCGAACCACCACGAGACCCACCAGCAGCCGAAGGCTCTGCCAAGGCGGGGGGACCAAGTTCCTGCCCTCCCTTGCCCTTATAGGCCCCCTTCTGCCCCAGGGGAAGGGTCTTCCTGGGGGAGGGTTTCGAAGCCAAGGGACAGCCCCCTCCCCACCTATTCTCTTTCTTTCCCTGAGGACAGACCCAGGCGTGGAGGAGAGAAGTGCCAGGATGCCCGTCCATCCTTCCTGGCCACCCCAGTCCATTTTCCTCCTGGCACAGGGAGACCCAGCAAATGCAAAGCATCCAAAGAGGAAACGCGAGGTGGGTGGAGCAGCCACTGATATGCTCAACCCCCAAAAACCTCGTCCCTCCCCCCACATACACCTGATCACAGACCTGATCTGGGCACTTGGGGGGCAGGCCTCCCCCCCTTGCGAAATCCCACAGACGCACTTCGAGGGAGCCATGTAAAATCCAGACGATAACACGGGATATGGAAAAAAATACATGTATTAAGAGAAAATACACCGCATTATGTACAAATCACACCATTGGCTCTATACAGAGGGATTTCTGGGAGGGTCTTCCTTGGCAGGTGAGGAGGGAGGGAGGGAGCCCCTCGGCCTTTCCTTCCCGGGACGCGTCTCCCAAAAGGGTCAGTCCAGTGTTCCTGGATTTGAAAAGAACACACGTTTTTGAGAATTCCGTTTTTCTCCTGGGCAAAGTATTTTCTCTCTCTGCTTCCTGGGTTAAATCATGCAGTCTTTCTGTTGCCTTTGTTATTGACAATAGAGAATAGAGCTGGAAGGGACCTTGGAGGTCTTCTAGTCCAGCCCCTCCTCAAGCAGGAAACCCTACACCATTTCAGTCAAGTAGCAGTCAAGTCTCTTCTGGTGGCAAGCAGTTCCACTGGTTAATTGTCCTCCCTGTTAAGAAGTTTCTCCTTAATTCCAGGTTGCTTCTCTCCTGGATTAGTTTCCATCCGTTGCTTCTTGTCCTGCTGCCTTCAGGGGCTTTGAAGGATAGATTGACACCCCCCCCCTTCTCTGGGACAGCCCCTCAAATGCTGCAAGACTGCTATCATATCACCCCTAATTCCTTTCTTTGTCTTGCAATCTAATTTTGTCTAACGTTTTTGAATTGTCTTGCAATTTAATTAGAATAGCTTGCACCACTTCAATTCTTGAGGGCTTTGTTCAGATTTTGACCCCCGGGGTCCAGAAATAGCACAAAACAGTGGCAAGAAGAGCCAACAGTTTATGCGGCTGGGCCCAGGAAAACTTTTTGAGACAGGTGGACTCCAATTCCCAGAATTCCCCAACCAGCAGGAATTCTGGGAGTTGAAGTCCACCCACTTTAAAAGTTACTAAATTTGAGAAACTCTTGTCTAGTCCATCAGCTTATCTTCACAGTGGCCCACTGCCTGCCCAAGGAAGCCCACCTGTCTGCCAGCAGGTAGCCTTTGGGGGAGGCCCACAACCATCAAGGCTAAGAGCCTTAGTAAGGCCACACCCGGAATATTCTGCATCCAGTTTTTGGTCACCACACTATAAAAAAGACCTTCAGACTCTAGAAAAAGTGCAGAGAAGAGCAACCAGGATGTTGAGGGGACTGGAGGCTGAAACATACTATGAACGGTTACAGGAACCGGGCCTGGTTAGTCAAGGCAAGAGAAGGACCAGGGGAGACAGGAGAGCAGCCTTCCAGTATTTGAGGAGGGGCTGCCACAGGGAGGAGGAAGGGGGTCAAGCTATTTTCCAAAGCACCTGAAGGCCAGACAAGGAAGAATGGATGGAAACGGAACAAGGAGAGACTCAACCTGGAAATAAGGAGGAATTTTCTGAGAACAATCCCATGGAAGAGAAGTTGCCTTCAGAAGTTGTGGGAGTTTCATCCCTGGAGGCTTTCAAGAAGAGGCTGGATTGCCGTGGTGAAGGGTCTGCTGCTTGGGTGGGGGGGGGTTGGACTAGATGACCTCCAAGGTCCCTTCCAACTCTGTTAAATAAACGATCTGTTAAAAGAGTCCTTCATCCCCATCATCATTATGAAGCCACCCAACCAGTTATGTTTATTTATGCTCCTTTTTATCCCAGCCCCCAAACGCTATGGTTGAAAAGACCCGGGAAAGCTTTTAATAAAGCTGTCAGTCACACAATGACCCTGAAGGTGGTTTGGTTTGGCTGCTGGGGGGAATTAAACACCCCAGCAAA
This sequence comes from Notechis scutatus, assembly GCF_049901735.1. Lineage (NCBI taxonomy): Eukaryota > Metazoa > Chordata > Lepidosauria > Squamata > Elapidae > Notechis > Notechis scutatus. The sequence goes on from NC_142009.1 coordinate 406,197, forward strand.
TATTTTCCAGATGCACAACCAGGGTCCTTACCTTCCAGGAAGGCAAACTCATCCAGGGCTTCAATGGCATTGTCTGCAGAAGGGAAAAACCGACACCCATTTTATTTTATTTTATTTTAAACTTAAGATTTGTTGTTGGTGAGCATATGCTGTTGAATGGTTTTGACCGGAGGAAATTTAGAACAGAATGAAACATATAATAGAAAATGGTATGGAGGAAAAAAAGAACAAATAGAAATCTGTGGTAAGAAAAAAAGAAAAATTAAACCCAGCTCCATCCCACCAGAGCCCACAACAACTGAAAAAGCCCAAAGACTAAAAATTGAAAACTGGACTTTTGTGAGCTGGACTGGTGGGCTGGAAATGTTACCACCAGGTGATTTTTTTTTGTCATGGCTCAGACCAACTTGGGTGAGGGTCAGGCCACCCGCAGACTGGACGGGTGACCAACCCACAAGCGGAGCCCATTCGATGGGCCCTGGAGAAGTGGGAAAGGCTGGGAAGGGGTGTGTGTGCTGCCCCCTCCAGGATGGCAACTTCCCCCTCCACCCCCTCCCCCAAATGGTAGGCGGGCTCAGCTGGAGCTGCTGCAGCCCAGTTGCACAGACCAGGTCCTTGCTGATCAGTGGGAGGAGGAGGAGGAGGAGGACTGGGGGGGGGCTTGGGGGCTTTGTTGTTTCCATGCAGACGTTTCGTGATCCAGCTAGGTAACAGCATCAGGGCTAGAAGGGAGAGGGGTTTGCAAAGAGGAGGTGGCTAACCCACCCAGGTCCTTCCTCTGCAGAGTCTTCCTCTTCCCGTGCTGGGTGTGGATGAAGGCGTCCTTGGAGATGGTCTCCACAAACAGCTCCTGGGGAGGCAGAAGGGGCAGGGAGGGAGGAGGGAGGCAGGTCAGACAAGGGACAGGCAGCGGTTCCACTGCAGGGGCCTCAGGCAGCCCTCCCTAGTGGTGGGAGGGAGGCGGAGCCTCTGGGGAAGCTGGGCAGAGACCTCCGCCCCCAACCCTGGCCGGCCAAGGGCAGCTTGAGGCCCCTCTGTGTGTGTGTGTGTGTGTGTGTGTGTGTGTGTGTGTGTGTGACATGGGGGGAGTCCTCCTCCCTGCAAGGGAGCTCCCGCCTCCCGGCCCTCCTTTGCCCAGCAAAAGTGGCTCCCTCCCTGCAAGGTAGGACGGAGAGTCCCAGCTGGCAGCAGAAGAGAATCTCCCTGGAGTTCCACCCTGGGCCTTGATCCGCCTGCTCAGCTGGGAGTCTCCTTAGCCAACCAGGTCAACCTCTGAGCCTGAGCAGAGCGCTTGTTCCAGCCTGCCCGGGATCTCCACGTGGTGCCCCATCCCACCCAGAGCGAGACTGAACAGCGCCCTCTGGCGGCGACGAGCAGAAAACAGCGAAACCACGCCCCACCTCGCGCAGGCAAGGCCGGCTCCTGATTGGGCCGGGAGGCGCCGCCCCGCCCACTCACCGCGGCGCGCGCCAAGATGAAGACTGCCTCCTGGCTGGCCAGGCTGACGTCAGGGTCGGCCTTCACTAGCGCCTTCACGCGAGACAGCGGAAGCCGAGCCGGACGCGAAGGCCCCGCCGGCGTTGTTGTTGCTGCCGCCGGCGCCGCTGCCGGCGCTTCGAGCTCCTCCGGCACCCCGGCGCTTCCCGCCACTGCCGCCGCCGCCATGGGCGCCGCCATCTTGGCCACTAGTGCGCCTGCGTGGCCGACGCCATCGCTTTTGAAGCTACGCCCCCTACGTGCTCCTGCGCCGCTTTGCCGGAGGGAGGGAGGGAGGGAGGAAGAAAGGGGGTGGGGAAGGGATGGGCGCCCGGGGGCGCCACCTCGCGGCGAACGCGTGACTTGGCGGAACGTGCGAAGCCCTTAAATCTGACACAAAGTAAAATACGCTGCCCTAAAAGCCCCCCGCCCCCCCCCCAAAAAAAATCAAATCCGGGGTGTGTTAATTGTTGCTTTTTGTTCTAATCTGCTCCCCACCTCACCCTTCTCGTGTTTTGATCCGGCTTTAATCTCCCACCGCCTCGGACGGATCAATCCCGCCTCTCCCCCTGGGCAGGCAGCTCACCCGGGCCATAAGTAGAATATAGAGCACCGGAGGATTCCTCCTTTTCTTCTACTTTGCCTTTCTCACCACGGGTGTTAAGTAAATCATATGGTCCTTAAGCGAATCTGCCCCCCCCTCGCAATTGATTTTGCTTGTCAGAAGCCGGCCAGTTGCCAAGGGTCCAAATTTGGATCACGTGACCTTGGTCGTAAGTGTGAAAAACGGTCGTAAGTCCCTTTTTTTTTCGGTGCTGTGGTCCCTGAAGGGTCCCTAACCAATGGCTGGAAGTCAAAGCCCGCCTGCGATGCCAGGCTAGCAGTTTTTCAGCCGCTTGGTTAGATGCCTTTTTTTTTTTTTTTTCAAATGGAGGCATTGTGGAAAGAAAAGAAAAAAGAAAGAAAGAAAAAGGAAAGCAACAGGGCAAAAAGAAAGAATGAAAGAAAGAAGAAAAACAAAAAAGAAAAGGCAAGAAAGAAAAGAAAGAAGAAAGAAGATAAGAGGAAAGAAAGGAAAGAAATGAAGGAAAGCAAAAGAAAAGGGAGAAGAAAGAAAGAAAAAATGAAAGAGAAGGGAAGAAAGGAAAGCAAAAGTGAAGAAAGGAAAGAAAAAAGCAAAAAAGAAAGAAGAAAAAGGGAAGAAAGAAAAAGAGGGAAAGAAAGGAAAAGGAAAGCAAAAGAAAAGGAAGAGAGAAAGGAAAGAAAGGAAGAAAAAAGAAAAATGAAAGACAAAGAAAGAAGGAAAGAGAAGGGAAGAAAGGGAAGAACAAGTGAAAAAGAAAAAGAAAGAAAGAAAACCTCTGGGCGCGAGAGGCCATGATGCCCTTCTGGAGAGCTGAGCCCAGGCCCGGGGGGGGGAGGAGGAGGAAAGAATGCAAGCCCTTCCTGTTGGGGGAATCCTGTTTTCCAAGCCAGCCCAGTTCCTCTGAGCACATACAGAGTGCTGCCGGGGTGGGGTGGGGGCAAGAGCCAGCCAAGGCGCCCTCCTGCTGCCCCTGGTGCTTCCTGGCAGCTGGCTGACCGGTTAATCCGCCCGGCCTTTGGAGCCTGGCTGCCCTTCAGACCTCGGCTGCCCCCCGTCTCACTGCTTCCAAAGTTAGACTCGGGATTACGACGATGACAAAGGACGCGTCATAAGACGCAGGGCGCTTTCTTCTAGGCTGAAAGGCAGCAGCCGGCCGGTTCCTTGCTCTTCCCGGCCTGCCCACGGGGTCGTGGTGCCCCCTGCGCCCCCATCCAGGCCAAGGGGATGCACCCAGCCTTGGCCGGGGGCCCCTCCTGCTGCCCTCGGTGAGATTTGGGGGGTGGCATGTGGGGGCAGCCGAAAGAGGCCCTGCTGGGCTCCCTCCAGAGGCTCAGGGCCTTCTGGAGCGAGAATGGGCTGCTGACCCTCTCAGTCCTCTCCGTGGTGACCGGCTGCCTGGTGGGCTTCCTCCTCCGCTTGCTGGAACTCTCCCATCTGGTAGGTTTGGGGGAGGGCTGGGGGGCAGAGCTGGGCACCTGCACAAGAGCGGAGGCTGGCACCGCGCCCCTGGCTTGGGCTCCCTGGGCCCTCGATGCCAGCCTGCCTCGTCCTGCCAACAGAAGCAACGATTTGCCCTCTGAGCTCGTTCTCTTGCAGACGTTTCGTGACCCAGCGAGGGAACATCATCAGTGCTGGAAGGAAGGGGGGGCTGCAGGGAGGAGGAGGAGGAGGAGGAAGGTCCTGGGTGCTCTCTGAGATTTGGTGTGGCTTTCTGGCAGACGTCGCCCTACCAAATGCACTGATGACGTTCACTAGTTTGGCAATGCGACGTCTGCCAGAAAGCTACCAAGCTCAGAGAGCACCCAGGACCCCATCGTCTTCCGGCCTTCCTTCTCCCTTCCTTTCTCCTCCCTTCCTTCTAGCACTGATGACGTCCCCTAGTTGGGTCCTGAAACGTCTGCAAGAAAGAAACCAAGCTCGGAGGGCACCTGGGACCCCACCGTTTTATTCTGAACCAGATCAAGGGATTGGATCCTCAATTCACAGCCGAACCAGGGGCCTCCCCCACTTCTCAGCAGAAGGGCCCCCCCCTCGCCTGCCTCCGCCCCCCTCTCCCTGCAGCCGCTCCACCCCTCCCATCTCCAGGCACTGGGGGCAAGCCTCCAGGCTGCCCTTGGGTGGTCTCAAAGTGGGGCAGAAGGGCCCAGGGGCTCAAAAGAAGGTACCAGGCAGGCAACAGCGCCCCCAGGAGCAGGGCAGGAAAAAGACTTTCCCAGGCAAGCGAAGCTGCAGGGCAGGGAAAGGGGCCCCCCCACCCCGGCCGTTCCCCACTGGACTCCTCTCTTGGCCTTCCGAGGAGTCACCCAGGACCCCTTCTTTCCCGACAGGCCGCCTCCCAGCAGGGGCTCCCCTCTCCGGCCCATTGGCCTGCGGGCCCCTGTGCCCCCACAATGCCCAGGCCACTCAGGGGCCGGGCCTCCCCCTGCAGCCCCACTTCTCCCTACGATCCCGGCTGGCTTGGCAACCCATCCCCCCCCCTCTGGGGTTTTCCTCCCGACGACGGCTTCATGGTTGGCGACTCAGGCTGGGTCAAATGGGGGCGTGGGAGCCAACTTAGCCTCTGCCAGTTTTCCAAGCCTCTGGTCTTCCCTTTGAATGGAAAGAGCTTCATCTGAAGGGGCCCTCCCTCCCAGAGACCCCTCCCCAGAAAGGGCTGCTACAGAATAGGATAGGAATAGAATGGAACGGAACAGAACAGAATAGAATATAGAATGGAATGGAATAGAATATAGATAAGATTAGATTAGATTAGATATTGGAATGAAGGGTAGAGTAGAATAGGAATAGAATAGAATAGAATAGAATAGAATAGAATAAGGAATGGAATGGAGTGGAATGGAATTACAGAATAGAATAGAATAGAAAATAGAATGGAATAGAGAATAGAATAGAATAGAATAGAATAGAATAGAATAGAATAGAATAGAATAGAATAGAATAGAAAATAGATTAGATTAGATATTGGAATGAAGGGTAGAGTAGAATAGGAATAGAATAGAGAATAGAATTCTTTATTGGCCAAGTGTGATTGGATACACAAGGAATTTGTCTTGGTGCAAATGTTCTCAGTGTACATAAGATAAAAATCATCATTATTAGGTTACTAATAAGCAATCAAATCATACATAGGTTGCTAATAAGCAAAACATACTAGGAAAACAACATAATATAAATTGTACAGATACAAACCTGGTTATAGTCATAAGTGGGAGGAGATAGGCAATAGGAAGGATGAGAAGGAGGGATTCTGGGAGTTGAAGTCCACCAGTCTTAAAAGTGGCCCAGGTTGGAACTCCATCCCTGGGACCTCGAAACAGCCACTGTTTGGATGCCTGGATGCTCAACTCTTATCTTGCCTCAGTGATGAGCCCAGCAAATGGCACTATCCAAATTTTTAAATTCCGGATGGAATTACCAAAAGTGACGGGCTGTTTGAACATCATTTGCTTGGAGGGGGGGAGAACCAGCCCCATTCGCTCTTAAGGCTTGGCAGGGCTGGGGTGGGCAGCAAGGTCAGCCAAACGGCCAGCTGCAACTGTGCAGGCTCCATCCCTCTGGCCAGCTAGGCCACCTCCGGACACGGCTCTTTCGAAAGGCCTCGAGACCCGTGTCCAAAAGGAGGGAAGGGGAAGGGGAAGGGCAGAGGGGCATGGAGGGGGTGACGGATAACCAGTTGCATGCTGGGCACCTGTTTTATCTGATTTAATCGATTTGTTTATGAAGTTTATAACGCCAGCACTGGCTGCATTGCAACGGTCAGTGCTGGCAGCAAACCCAGGAAAAATGCCCCCCCCCCCCCAGTAATACGGATGGTAGGACATTTGTTCTGAATTTGGCTGGATAGAGACAGCAGATCCTGTGTGGGAATCTTCCTTCTCCATTCAAGAGGAAGAGCCGGTGGGACACCACGGGAAAACCCACCCACCCGTCTCAGATCAAAGCTGGTCGGGGGCTTTGGGCCAGCAGCTCTCTCAGCCCAGCCCACCTCACAGGGCTGTTGTTGTGGGGGAAAGAGGAGGAGGAAGAAGGAGGATTGGGTATGTCTGTGGAGGCTCTCATTCCTCCAGAATCGACGAGGGAAGTCCCCAAAATGCTTTTATTGTAAAGGCAAATGGACTTTCTGGTTTCTCCTGGAAGAGGTTTCACTTCTCATCCCAGAAGCTTCTTTAGTTCTCAGGAATGAACATGAAGAAACTTCTGGGATGAGAAGCAAAACCTCTTCAAGGAAAAACCAGAAAACCCATTTGCCTTTACAATAAAAGCTCCTTTGGGACGAGGGTTGGGTTTGTTCGCCTATTCTCCTTATAAAGATGTTATCCCATCTTTTTTTTAAACAAGAATAAAGATGGGATGGATTTTTAAAAAAAATTCTAAAACCAGGCCCAGCTGTGGCAAAGGGGCAAGGAATGCCAGTCAGAAAATGGCAAAAAAGGGATAAATTCCCTGCAAGATGGATAAGCCCCCCCACCACTTACCCGTTCTTTGCAGGCCTCCGTGGGGCCACCTTTCCTTTACCTGCACAAAATGCCCAGATTTCTTAGTTTAGCCCCTGATACGGACCCAGACCCTGGTTAGGTTGTGATTTGATGTCCTGTGGTTGGTGAACTCCCTAACATGGGTAAATCCAGGGCCATTGTGTGCATGGAGCTGGTGGGGGGGTACGTGTGTATGGGGGGTCTCTGCAATGGAGGGGTGCATCACCCCAAGATCTCGTCCCAGCATTTGGAGTAATCTCGTGGGCGCAGGGCACACCGGACCCCCTGCTTAGGATAGCTTTTCCAACTGCATCCTTCTGGAAAACAGACGTGGCTCAGCTCAGCATCTGGGCCGGGGGGGGGGGAGAAATCCTTCTGACTGTTTACCCAAAGGGGGCGGGGGGGGGCAGACTCAGGTATGGAGGAAAGTTGGCGTGTGCCCAGGAAATGACAGCCTCCATGCCCATGGCTAAAGGATGGAGCTGCTTTAAAACAAAGTTACTGAAGGAAATTGGGGCCGGTGGGCTCTGGTGGGAGGGGGCAGCCTGGGCAGCCCCCCCACCCCACGTGGGTCCTTGGAAATGTGCTTGATTGCTCCCCCCCCCTTCCCGAAGTTGCTGAGAAAGTTTTGGGCCGCAGCTGCCTCTTTCGCTCCCCTGTTTACTTTCCACCTGCAGGAGAAGCAATATTTCTCCTTCCCCGGAGAACTCCTGATGAGGATGCTGAAGATGCTAATTTTGCCGCTCATCACCTCCAGGTGAGTGCGGCAGACGCCGTGTGTCCCCCACCCCCGGGGGCAGGGCAGGTGTGCGGGAGGCAGATCAAAGAGGCTCCTGGGGGGATTGTGTCGCCCGCCCAGCTGGCGGGAATAATTGCTACCTGGCGGTGGAAGAATGAGCAAACTCTGCTTGGCAGCTGAGGCCACAAGTCACGCCAGCCAGCCAGCCACCCTCTTCCCCCCCGCCCCCTCCAAGCAAAACTTTTGAATTGCAGGGCTGTGAAGTTTCTCCTGGCACAGCTGGTCCTGTTTTCGTGCTGCAGCTATAATCTTGTGGGAAAGATGGAAAGTAAACTTGGTCAGACTTTGATCTGACAGCGGGCATCCGGAGGGCACTGGGCCAAGGGCAGGACAAACTCTTTGGAGCCAAAGCTGCTGGCATAAGACTATTGTTGACCCCTGGTCTCTTGGGGGGGGGTGCAGTTAAGGTCCTGGAGCTGGCAGCCTTCGTCTCAGTGCAGTGCTTCTCAAGCTTGGCAGCTTCATGACTTCAACTAGAAAACTTCAACTAACTTCTACAGTAGACTTCTAGACTTCAACTAACTTCAACTAACCTACATACTTCTAGAAAACTTCAACTAACTCCTGCATAGACTTCTAGAAAACTTCGACTACATAGACATACCACTCTCCAGCCAGCTCTGGGAGTTCTGGGAGTTGAAGTCCGCAAGTCTTAAAGTGGCCAAGTTTGGGGACCTCTGGTTTAGCCAGTCATCGGTCAGGCCTGGGTTGGTTCCCTCTGTCTTCTGGCCCTCTGGCAGAGACCCTGAGGTCCACCAACCAGGAACTTCGCTCCTTTGCAATGTTTGAAGACAACCCAAGCCTTTTTTAAGGTTATTTTTTAACCCTGCCTTTTATTATTTTTATAAATAATTAAAGGTGGCCAGCATACCTAATATTCCTTCCTCCCATTTTCCCCATAACAACAACCCTGCGAAGAGGGCTGAAGTGAGAGAGAGGGACTGCCCCCAAATCAGCCATGCAGCTTTCATGCCCAAGGCGGAACTAGAACTCCCAGTTTCTGGCATGGTGCCTTCACCACTCGACCAAACTGCCTCTCTTTGCCCCCAACCCCAGTTTGCCTCCGGGCTGTGCAATCTCCTCCTGGGTGCAGAGCCCCCTCCCACCCGCCCCTTCAGCCCCAGACAGAAGGAGGCTGGTTTCCCTTCCGAAGGCCCATCGGCTTTGGCCCAGCGCGGCTCCCAGAGGTCAGCCAAGGCCTGCTCCCGCCACCCCACGTGCGGGGCCCCCATGTGCAGCAGCTCTGGGCAAGAGAGTCCTCGATTAGCCTCGCTCCCCCTCCCCCCAGGAGATCAGCCTGGCCTCCGGAGATTAGATCCCCTGACGGAAGGAGGCCGGTCGCCTGAGGTAACCAGGATCAGGTCTCACCCCATCTATGCTTCAGAGATTTGGAGTGGGTGGGCTTCCCTCTGGGGGAGACCTGGGAGCCTGGGCTTTGTCTGCACGGGGAGGGGAGCCACCCTCAACATTTCGTTTATTTATTCCCATTTCAGTTGTCTCCCCCCCCGCACCCGAGACCCTTCCTATTCCCTCTCCCCTGTTCAGCACAAAGGCACCGTTAGTTTTATAGAGTTGGAAGGTATCTTGGAGGTCTTCTAGTCCAACCCCATGTCTAAGAAGGAGGCCTATATAGCAGGGCTCTCCAACCTTGGCCCCTTTAAGACTGGTGGACTTCAACTCCCAGAATTCCTCAGGCACCAGTCTTAAAGGAGACAAGGTTGGAGACCCCTGCCCTAGACCATTTCAGACAAATGCCCCTCCCGTCCCTTCCTAAAAACCTCTGGGTGACCCATAGATAGCCTTTGGGAAGCCCCCAGGAGGAGATAGAGGCAGGTTTCTCCCCCCCGCCAACTGTCTGCAGGGCACGACCAGAAAGCTCGAGAGCCGGATTGTGACCGTTGCAGCCGCCATCTTGCCTTCTTTTTTAACCTCAGTCTGCTGACAACCCAACCCCTTAGCACATAGAGAGAGAGACGACCCTCAGGCCAGCAGGCCTTGCCTCCCCTCCCCTCGTCCCCCTGCAAGTGTCAACTAAAAAAAGATACTCCTTTGGTCTTTTTAGCTGCCAGCAGAAAGGGAGTGAGGGGGAAAGCAGTGCATTCCTCAAATGCTTCAGATAATCGCTTTGGCAGCCGAGGCTGTTGGCGCGCAAGATTATTACTGGAGAGCCCGATTGATGACTCTTGGCTATGGATGTGTCCCATTGGAGAATATACATCCAGGGGGTGGGGGAAGACCAGGGTCAAGGGGGAAATGACTGACGTATTTTAGTATCGGGTGCACCCAGCTAACGCCAGCATGGCCACTTCTAATAAATCAATTGTTTTTACTCTGGGAGATGCGGCTAGGGACTTATTATTTGAAGGGGGTGGGTTTGTTGGAGCGCTGAGAGCCAGCCTCTGCCCGTCTGTCTCTGCCCCCTGCAGCCTGATGTCTGGCTTGGCCACCATGGACTCCCAGATCTGCGGGAAGATGGGCCTCCTGACCATCACCTACTACCTCTGGACCACCTTCATGGCCGTCACCACGGGCATCGTGCTGGTCATCATCATCCACCCAGGCGCCGCTGCCCAGAAGGAGGAGCACTTGGTGGGCAAAGTGGTGCTCAGCTCAGCCGACGCCCTGCTGGACCTCATCAGGTAGCCACGCCCGGCCGACCTCCTTTGGCCCTGGGCGGGCAAGTGGGTTCAAGGCAGCTCTCCTTCAGGTTTAGACAGAGATTACCTGTCAGTGCCCAAGGGGCATCCTGCAGGGAGGGCAGCGGTCGGCTAAGGCCGTGGCTTGACCCGGCCGAAGGATTTGCCCCTGGTGCAGAGACTGCCTGGCTGTGAACGCTGGAGGCCTTTGGTGGCCGAAGAGAACATGCCCTCCCTTCACACAACAGCTCCGGTTGGCTAAATGCTCGTCACATGATTTAAAAAGTCAAGGTTTCCCCTCATTGGGGGGGGCGAGATGAAGGACAGAAGGTGAAGACCCCAAGCAGAGGGAAAGGGTGAAGGGTCTTCCATTCATAAGGGCTGAGAAAATGGGTTGAGGCTTCCGTGGCTGGGTGGGGGGGGGGGGCAATGGGGGTCTTCTCCTGGGACCAAGATTTTGATTTAATCCCAAGGCGGGAGGCTCTCTGTTGAGATCCAACCAGGGATGGTATCCAGCCGGTTTGCACTGGTTCGAGTGAACCAGATGTTAATTTTACATCCAGTTTGGCGAACCAATCGTTCCAATGACTGGCTGGCCCCACCCTCCCCTCCCCTCCCCTCCGAGGAGTCCCCTTGTGGCCTGTTCTGGGGGCCCTCCACAGCCCGTTTTCACTCCCAGGATGGTGCAGGAGGCCGACTAGGCCACGCCCACCATGGCCACGCCCACTGTGCCACCGGGCAGAAACCACCCACCCCCCGAAACAAAGAGGCCTGGCCCTATGGTCAAATAGCAGTCAGGAGCCGTTCAAATGAGTATAAAAATGTATTGCAAGCTTAACCTCTCTGCAAGAATCTGGCCAACTCCCAGTCAAGGGAAACGAGCGGGAGATAAGACTAGAATGAATTCAAGGTAGGCTGGACTGAGATCTCTTGTGTGCATGAAGAGACTGGAGACTGATGACGCGTTTGATTCTTCCTCCCTCCTTCCTCTTTCTGTTGTATTCTGCAGAAATATGTTCCCTTCCAACCTGGTGGAGGCTTCCTTCCAGCAGGTGAGCTCCTGGCCCAGGCCGGCCTCTCTCCACTCCGGGGGCTCCGCTGCTACTTCCTTAGTCTTTGGGGGAGGGGATACTGTGACCTGGACTCCACCCCAGTCCCTGAATTTGAGTAACCCCTTTTGGGCTGGTTTGAGTTTCCCGCCACAAAAAGAGTCAGACGCACCAGGGAGGAGCCAATCGCCTATAGAATTGTGGATCGAAGGGGGCCCTAGGGGTCATCTAGACCATCACCACCCTCAGTGTGCCTCTTTCTCACAGGTGCCTCCATCAGAATATGTTTGATACGATATGTTTGAACATAATGAGGGGAGCCCAACATTCCCTCCCTCCCTCCCCTCCTCCTCCCTCTCTCTCTTCTTTCTCTATCATTGGCCCTGATAAAAGGCTGGTGCAAAAATTAGCGTGGAGGGCAAGGGAGGGAGGAGGAGGGGGCACCCTGGACCCTTTGGGCCATACCTGATGGCCTAAGCCTGCAAGCCTCAGAGAAGATTCCCACCCTGCAAATTCCCAGCCCATCTTCCCGCTTGCTTTGCCTTCCAGTATCGGAGTGTTCTTGTCCCCGTGGTGAAATCCCCCGGGATCCCGAAGAAGGCCAGCTCGTCTTTCAGCTTCATTTACTTGGTGCCTGATCCCGGGAACCCAGAGATCCAGCGTCCTGTCCTGCTGGAGATCACTCCCTCCCCGGAAATGATCTACGAGGCCCTCCCTGGGAGCAACAACGAAATGAACGTCTTGGGCATCGTCCTCTTCTCGGCCACGGTCGGTACGTGATCACTGCTGGGGCAGGGCAGCCCGTCCCCCCGTCTCTGGGGTCCCTTGGGGTGAGAATGAGGGCTGCCCCCTTCTTTTATCCCCCTCCCCCAAAAGAGGGACCGCGAGCGCCGTCTCTTGATACTAAATACAAGAGACTCCCCAAGAGTCCGTGAATTCAACGTACATCGGTTAATATATAAGATGAGATGTCGGTCTCCTCCACCCCCAGGTGAAGCAACCTCCAAGCTGGTGGGGATTATGGGTGCTGAAGTCCCTGTCATCCCTGTCCCAGCTTGGGCATTTAGGAAAGAAAGACTATTTGTCTTCCGTTTGTAGAGAAAGGGGATGCTTTCCCCAAGGCCAAGTGGTTTCATCACGAGCAAAGCCAGATCTGAATATTCCCGCGTAAACCCAGAAATTTTCCCTTCTCCCAGGTCCTCCCCTCTTGGTCACCTGGCCCGTGTCCAGTAGTATGCAAATCGGGTGTTTTGGTAACAGTCTTAAAGTTTGGTGCCCCTTTAGTGGGTCCCCAAGATGCTTTTTTCAGGGGGCAACAGGATTTCCTTGTTTTTGCTTGAAGACGTTTCACTTCTTTGTTTTTCTTTTGAAGACATTTAGCTTCTCCTCCAAGAAGCTTCTTCAGCTCTGACTGGATGGTGGGGAAGGGAAGGATTTGTATCCCTTGCAGACAAAGTTGGCCCTTTGCATCCTTTCAAAGGGTCGTTGAGGCCACTTGGAGTTGTTTTTTAATCTCTGTCCTCAGGGTCACCTGAGTGGTGCAAATGGGGGCGGAGCCTTCTTGGAGCTGCTGAAATGACCCTCCCTCCACAGAGGGAGGAGGGATACAATATCCTCTACCTCCAGTCTACAACCGGGTCCTTTCAGCAGTTCCAAGAAGGCTCCGCCCCCATTTGCACCATTCAGGTGATCCTGAGGCTATAGAGAAACCTCCAAGTGGCCTCAACGACTCTCTAAAAAGGATGCAAATGACCAACTTTGTCTGCCAAGAGTATCAACCCCTCCCTTCCCCACCATCCAGTCAGAGCTGAAGAAGCTTCTTAGAGGAGAAGCGAAACCTCTTCCAAGAAAAAAAAAACACGAATGTCCAGTCGCCTCCTGGAAAAAGTGCCTTTGGGACAACCAGGAGCTGGGATGAGGGAGAATCTCCACAGACACTCTTTGGTGGGGGTTTGCTGCCCCTCGTACCCTTGGTCTCCAATGGGCACCCAGTCTGGCTCCTGTCATTCCCCCTCCCTGATCCGCTCCCCCTCGCCCCCTTTTTATGGCAGGATGCCACCAAAGCGAACGGGGTTGGGGATCGTGGCGCATCTGCCGGTGCAACCCTTCTGGAGTCCAGTGGGCTTGGCAGGGAGGTTGACGTGCCCAAGGAAGGTCATTTTCAAGTCACCTCCCAGTTCTGTCCTGCGTGGCTGGCTCTTCCCGTGTGGGAGCTCAACAATGGAGGGAGGGGCCCCTTGGGTGGCCTTTAACTCTGCTAGGCTTCGCGATGTTTTTGTCGCTGTGGGGTGGACAGCAGTAGCGGGTTCCCACCTTGTTCGCTCCTGGTTCGGTGGGTGATCGCATGTGCGTGCGCCTGCCCCTAATGCACCGATCAGCTGAGAGGATGAAGAAATGAAAAGCTAGGCGTGACCCTCCCACCTACCCATTGTGCTTCTTGCCAGGATTCCGGCAGTTACTCCAATTAAATCATGAGCCTCAAGCCACGCTCCCAAAACTGAAAAGGATTTATTAGAAGCTAACATTCCGGCATTAGCCTGGGCACAGCCAACTTTGAGATACGTGATTCACTGTCACCCTTGACCCTGCTTTCCCCCTCCACCCACCCCCCCGGGTGTACCATCCAATGAAACACGTCCATAGCCAAGAGTCATCAATCGTGCTCTCCAATTAGATTTTTGCAAGGCAAAAGCTTCGGTCATCTAATCGGTCTTTGAAGAAAATATGAATGGAAGGTACTTTGATTCCACACTGCCGCCTGCTCTTTGAAACTCCCCCCTCTTTTCTGTTGTCAACTATAGAACGTGTATACAAAATGTTTTATGAGGTGACACTTGTCGCTTCTTTTATCCTCTCAGCTGATCATTGGAGGAACCAGTTCAGTGGGTTTTTTTTTACTACTGGTTCAGCCGAACTGGTAGTGATTTTCACTACTGGTTTGGCCAAACCAGGCTGAACCGGTAGCATACTACCACTGGTGGGTGGGAATTGCCCTCCCTCCTTCTCTCCCTTCCCGTCTGGTTTTTGTCTTCTCCGTTGAGCCACAGCTGGGGGCTCCCCAGGAATGAATGGGGGTCCCCTGTCACGAGGACCTGACCCTGCTTCTCCTTCCAGGCCTCCTCCTGGGGAAGATGGGGGAGCGTGGGGCTCCCCTGGTCAATGTGTGCCAGTGCCTGAACGAGGCCGTGATGAAGATCGTGGCCATGGCGACGTGGTAAGTCCGAGCGCCCCAGGCCAAGACTGGCAGCCAGCTCGAGGGCCCGCCCTGCCGGCCTTTCCAGTCTCCCCCAGTCGTGTTAGGGGTGACAGCCCTGCAGCTGAAAGTGGGGGAAAGGGGTCTCGGGCAGCCTCTTTCATGGGGGGAGGGGGCTACAAGATCCGCCTGTGGAAGCTGTGCACAATGCCAATCCTGAGTGGAGAGGAGGAGGAGGAGGAGGAGGAAGAGAGGAGATGAAAAGAAGGAGGAGAGGGAGGGTGAGAGGAGGAGAAGAAGGAGGAAGAAAAGAAGAACCAAGAGGAGGAGGAGGAAGGAAGGAAAAGGAAGAGAGAGAGGGAGGGAAGGAGGTGAGAGGAGGAGAAGAAGGAGGAAGAAAAGAAGAAGCAAGAGGAGGAGGGGGGAAGGAAAAGGAGGAGGAGAGAGGGAGGGAAGGAGGTGAGGAGGAAAAGAAGGAGGAGGAGGAGGAGGAGGGAGAGGAGAGGAGAGGAGGAAAGATGGGGATAGGGAGGAGAGGAGGGAAGGGAAGGGAGGAGGAGGAGGAGAAAGTGGAGAAGAAGGTCATCATGGCTCTTGGTCGGGACTGCTGGTGGGGCCAAGGAGCCCACGGAGCAGTCTGGATAGTCAGAAGGAATGTCCGGGTGGGGTGGGGGGGCAAATCCTTTGCAGACCCTCCCAAGAAAAGGTGGGGGGGATCAGCCCTTGTCCTGGGGGGTCCCAGGTTGGCCACTGTGGAGAAGATGGAGCTGCTCTGAGGTCTCTCGCTGGCCGTCCGGAGCCTCTGGCAACCTCAGGGGCACCTGCCTGCCTGCCTCTCCCTCCACCCAGCCCCTTGTCGAGATCCGCCCTCTGCTCCCACCCACCCTTGTCCAGTGGAGGGGGTGGGAGGAACCTCCGGGGTCTGATCCTGCCGCCTCCTGTGTAGGTACTTCCCTTTCGGCATCGTCTTCTTGATCGCCGGGAAGATCCTGGAGATGGAGAACCCAGCACTGACGGGGAAGAAGCTGGGCCTCTACGCCATGACGGTGGTGACCGGGCTGGCCATCCACGCCCTTTGCTTCCTGCCCCTCCTCTTCCTCCTCCTGACCCGGAAGAACCCCTTCCCCTTCATCCGGGGGATCCTCCAAGCCCTGCTCATCGCCCTGGCCACCTCGTCCAGGTAGGGACCCCCGCAGGGACCGCCAGCCCGGGGGGGGGGGCTGTGGGTGGGGCCTCTTTTGACTTCCGCTTCCCATGGGGCACAGCGGGCAGGATGCCCATTTGAAGGACCCACCGGCCTGGGAAGGCTCTGACGTCTCCAAGGGCCGCCAATGGAGAGACCCGGCATGACTACTCAACTCATCCCGATCCCCACAGGTGCTTCTTCAAGAGGCCGATGGACTTCTTTCTTTTTTCTTTTGAAGACGTTTCGCTTCTCCTCCAAGAAGCTTCTTCAGCTCTGACCGGATGGTGGGGAAGGGAAGGGATTGATACCCCTTGCAGACAAAGCTGGTCATTTGCATCCTTTTTGTGAGTCATTGAGGCCGCTTGGAGGTCTTTATCTGTGTCCTCAGGGTCGCCTCAGTAGTGCAAATGGTCCCTGCATTTTTTTTCTTGGATTTCCAGAATAATTAAAGACTACAAGAACCATTTGCACTACTCAGGTGACCCTGAGGACACAGACAAACCTCCAAGTGGCCTCAATGACTGGCTAAAAGGATGCAAATGACCAGCTGCCTGCAAGGAGTATCAATCCTTCCATTCCCCACCATCCAGTCAGAGCTAAAGAAGCTTCTTGGAGGAGAAGTGAAACGTCTTCAAGGAAAAACAAAGGAAGTCCAGTTGCCTCTTGAAAAAAGCCCCTTTGGGACACCCCTGGGATGGAGGACGGAGAGTCTCCACAGACCTCCATCCCCGTGTCAATCATTCAAGGAAGCTCCCCCGTCCAGAGGCAGTTTACCTGTCAAAGCCAGATCCTGAGGACCAATGGGAAGGGAGCAGCTTTCCTGGGAATATCTCAGCAACACGTCAAGAGGAGGAGGAAGCAAGTTGGGTCCCACTGGTCTCCTCCAGCGGAGTTGGAAGGGGCCTTGGAGGTCTTCTAGTCCAGCCCCTGCTCAAGCAACAGACCCTCTACCCTTCCAGACAGGTAGCCATCCAGTCTCTTCTTAGAAACCTCCAGTGATGGAGCAGCCACAACTTCTGGAGGGAAGCAGTTCCACTGGTTAATTGTTCTCCTGGTTAGGAAGACTCTCCATCATCCAGGCCAGGGTTGCCCCCAAAGGTGCTTCTTCAGGAGGCAGCTGGACTGTCTTTTTCTTTTGAAGAGGTTTCGCTTCTCACCCGAGAAGCTTCTTCAGCTCTGACTGGATGGTGGGACTGATTTCTGTTCCTTGCAGACAAAGCTGGTCATTTGCATCCTTTTAGAGCCGAGGTCTCCCAACTTGGCAAGGTTAAGACTCGTGGACTTCAACCCCCAGAATTCTCCAGCCAAGTTGGGAGTTGAAGTCCACGAGTCTTAAAGTTGCCAAGTTTGGAGACCTCCGTTTTAAAGTCCTTGAGGCTGCTTGGAGGTTTTTATCTGTGCCTTCAGGGTCACCTGAGACATGCAAATGGTTCCTGTAGTCTGCAATTTTCTCTCTCTCTCTCTCTGGGAATCCCTTCCTCCTCCCACACCATTCAAAGGGGGTTCGTCCCAAATTATATAGCTAAAAGTCTGTAGAGATTCTCAGTCATCCATGTCCCAGTTGTCCCAAAGGAGGCAACTGGACTTTCTTGTTTTTTCCTTGTCAGGAAGTTTCTCCTGAGTTAACAGATAACAGACAATCCGAGTTGGAAGGGACCTTGTAGGTCATCTAGTCCAACCCCACACCCAAGCAGGAGACCCTACACCATTTCTGACAGATGGCAGTCCAGTCTCTTCTTGAAAGCCTCCAGGGATGAAGCTCCCACAACTTCCAAGGGAAACTTCTCTTCCATGGGTTGATTGTTCTCACTGTCAGAAAGTTTCTCCTTGTTTCCAGGTTGAATCTCTCCTTGTTCAGTTTCCATCCATTATTCTTTGTCTGGCCTTTGGGGGCTTTGGAGAATAGCTTGACCCCCCTCCTCCTCTCTGGGGCAGCCCCTCCTCAAATACTGGAAGGCTGCTCTCCTGTCTCCCCGGTCCTTCTCTTCCCGAGACTAGCCAGGCCCAGTTCCTGCAGCCGTTCATCGTATGTTTCAGCTTCCAGCCCCCTCATCATCCTGGTTGCTCTTTTCTGCACTTTTTCTAGAGTCTCAACCTCTTTTTTATAATGTGGTGAATAAAACTGGATGCACTACTCTAGGTGTGGTCTTACTAAGGCTTTATAGAGTGGCTCCTATTTAGCTGGTTGTCCACTAAGACTCCAAGATCCCTCTCCCAGTTCCTGCTATTGAGCCTGGTTTCACCCAGTCTAGATGTGTCCTTTTGGTTGTTCTTGCCTAAGTGTAGGACTTTACTTTTCTCTACATTGATTTTCATTTTGTTAGATAAGGCCCAGTGTCCTAGTCTGTCAAGATCCCTCTGGATCTTGAGCCTGTCTTCTTGGGAGTTAGCTATTCCTGCCAGCTTAGTATCATCTGCAAATTTGGTAACTTCCCCTTCTATACCCTCATCTAAGTCATTAATGAAGATATTGAGGAGTCCTGGGCCTAAGACGGAACCTTGTGGCACCTCACTGCTTCCTTCCTTCCGTGTAGACTTAGACCCATTAAGGGCTACTCGTTGAGCACGGTTTGCCAGCCAGTTGCGAGTCCATCTGGTGGTGGTGCTATCTATTCCACTTTTTTCTAGCTTACTAAGAAGTAGGTTGTGGTCTACTTTGTCGAATGCCTTGCTAAAATCTAAAGATATTATGTCCACAGTATTTTTCTAGTCTACTAACTTAGTCACTGTGTTGAAGAATGAAATAAGATTGGTTTGCTTCTCTCCTTGATTAGTTTCCACCCGTTGCTTCTTGTCCTGCTCTCAGGTGCTTTGGAGAATAGCTTGGCCCCCCTTGTCAGCCTTCCAGCAACCCTCCACTCTGACCAATAACTCAGACATCTTCTCAAAAGTTTATTTAGATAGTAAACTGGCACATCTGAGGAATCCCGAATCTGAAAGTTCCGGGTTTCCTTGCACTAAGTAAAAACTACAAATCCTTTCCCTGCACCCATCATTGCATCACATGCCCCAATCACCATCTGCCTCAACTTGAGACATCCCCTCACTTCTTCACAACACAACCTGACCTTGAATCAGAAAAAGAATTTATGTCTAACCACATCCGCTCCAAGAAATTCCCCCCTCCCATTTTTTCCCCAGGCTCAAAATGTGGCAGGATGGGAGCATCTGGTCTCAATATGGCTTCCAAAGCTGGTACCCCTCTTCTTAGGTACAGCCCCTCCGATACTGGAAGGCTCCCCTCATGTCACCCCTGGTCCTTCTTTTCATTAACCCCTTCCTTGCAGAGGAATTTCAAGTGGGGGGAGGACGGGAATCTTTTGGCTTTCCACATTGTGCCCATGGACTCCCCCATGGCTTATTCCCACGTCTTCTAGTCACCCGAACACCGTAGGAAGCACCAGGGTGTTTTGTGTCTTGAGGACGGAGGGTGGATACGCAGAGACGTTTCCTGGGCCGCCTTCGGTCTGTGCAGTTGTGCTGATGACACGGCCTGTTCCCCTCCCTGGTTGTTCCCCTTGTGCATCCCACACCCTCTCTCTCCGTTCTGGGGGTGGGTGGGTGATGGGGCTTCCCCTAACAAGCATCCCCTTCTCTCTCTCCCAGCTCGGCCACACTGCCCATCACCCTGCGGTGTCTCCTGGAGAACAACCGGATCGACAAGAGGATCGTCCGGTTCATCCTCCCAGTCGGAGCGACCATCAACATGGACGGGACGGCACTCTATGAGGCGGTGGCTGCCATCTTCATCGCCCAGGTGAACGAGTATGACCTCGACCTGGGGCAGCTCATCACCATCAGGTAAGGACCGTCTTCTCCTGTGCCCAGCAGGCAGCTCAGCCCTTCGAGTGCTCAGACGCTGAATTTCAAAGCTGACCGGCGTCCCCCCTTGAAAACTCCTCCTCCTAAAGAAAAAGAAAAAAAACATATACAGGAGTTAATACATTGTCCTTAACCCCCTCTCCCCGCCCCACGAGGACCCTTCGGTTTGTGGGGGAAATCCTCATGGAATTGGTTAACCAATTGATCAGCATGAACATCCCAACTCTTTACCCAACTAGCATCTGAGAGGGGATATCCTGTCCATAAGACCAAATATAGCAATCGGCCATGATGTAATTTAGAATCGAGAATTTTTTGAATCTCATCATGTGTTTCCCCCTATACCGTTAATGGTTTAGTGGGAGCGATTGGCAGTGGTCTTATCATTGATGCAGTAGCTGGTTTTAGTAAACTACAATGGAACACAGGTTGAATTTTCCCCAATAGTCGAGGAAGACTTAATTGGACAGTGGCCGGATTGATTATTTTTGAAATTGGAAACGGACCCAAGAATGTTGGACCCAGCTTCTTATTGGGCAGTTTCAACCTAAGATACTTGGTCGACAAATATACTTTGTCCCCTACTTTAAAAGGCGGTTGAAGGGATCTACGTTTATCCGCCTGTTTTTTATAATTTTTTGCAGCTTCGTTCAAAGCTTTTTTTGTATCTTCCCACCCTTTCTTTAATGAGTTCATCCATTCTGTTAGGAACATGGATGTGGGAGGTTGTCTAGGTAACTCTGGCATCGGGACAAAATCCATTCCAGTGTTGATTTGGAATGGAGTCAATCCTGTGCTGCTATGTACTGCATTATTGTAAGCAACCTCCGCAAAAGGTAATAACTCAGCCCAATTTTCTTGTTGATAATTTACATAGCATCTAATGTATTGTTCAATCATGGCGTTAGCCCTCTCCACTGCTCCGTTACAAGCAGGATGGAAAGCTGAGGATAACCCTTGGGAGGAACCAATGGATTTCAGAAATTCCCTCCAAAATTTTGCAGTAAATTGTACCTCTCTGTCTGATATTACTCTATGAGGAACTCCCTGTAGTCTATAGATATGTTTCACAAACAGCCTTGCCAGTTTTATTGCAGATGGAAGTCCTTTGCAGGCTATAAAATGGGCCTGTTTAGAGAATAAGTCAATTATAGTCCAAATGATCGTATTCCCTTCACTCTTAGGTAGTTCAACAATAAAGTCCATTGTGATTTTTTTCCCAAGGTTGGGTTGGTTCAGCGACTTGTTGCAGGAGGCCAGGGGGTTTTCCAGTTCTGTGTTTCATTGTGGCACAAATTGAACAAATTTTTACATAGTCCTTGACATCAGATTTCATTTTTGGCCACCAGAACTGTCTTCTCAGTAAATGTAGGGTTTTTAGGAATCCGAAGTGGCCTCCCAACCATGAGTGGTGGCTATGCTTTAGTACCAGTAGTCTTAGGGTTGTAGGTACATAAAGCTTAGTCCCTTTCCAAGCTAGTCCATCATTCATTGTCAACTCGGTTTGATGGTCCAGGAACCAAGGATCGGTCAATAGGGCCGTTTTCAATTCCGCAGTCAGCTTATCTTCCAGGCGTTTGGGGTTGCAGTTAGCTTGGGTTCGAGTGGTCACTTGGCCTGCCGATTGAGCATCTGAAATTAAGGCTTGTACTATTTCCTCTCGGTGGCTGTCAAACTGAGGTTTTCTGGACAGAGCGTCCGCCACTACGTTTTTCCCTCCGGGGATATATTTAATGTTGAAATTGAATCACTTGAAATATTGGGCCCAGCGGACTTGTTTGGGCAATAATCTCCTAGGGGTCTTTAGAGCCTCAAGGTTCTCATGATCAGTCCATAACTCAAAGGCCTCTGGCACCCCTTCTAGAAAATGCCTCCAAGTCAACAAAGCTCATCGTAGGTGAATGCTTCTTTCTCCCAGACTGCCCACCTTCACTCTGTGTCTGTCAGCTTTTTGGACACATAAGCGCATGGCATCAGTCGGCCTTGAGAGTCTTTTTGCAGTAAAATGGCTGCCACCACTACATCACTTGCATCCGTTTGGAAAATAAAAGGCTTGATCGTGTCTGGATGTTGGAGGATGGGCTCAGCTGCGAAGAGGCATTTTAAGGTCTCGAAAGCTTTCTGACAGTCCATAGTCCAAGCCAGGGGTTGACTTGGCTTTGGTTTGGTGGGTGACAGGCCCGTTTTTAATAGCTCTGTCAACAGGAGGGCAACTTCAGCAAAGGACGGAATGAATTGTCTATAGACGTTGGCAAACCCCAAGAAACTTTAAAATTGTTTTCGGGTTCTGGGGGGTTGCCAGTCCAGCACTGCTTTCACCTTTCTGGGGTCCATTTCAATCCCCAGGTTGGATATTCGCTAGCCTAAGTAGTCCAGCGACTCTGTGGAATTTGCATTTTGAGAGTTTCACATATAATTTGGCAGCTAGAAGTTTTTCTAGAACCTTTCGGACCAATTGAACATCTTCTTCCATGGTTTCACTGAAGATAAGGATGTCACCAGGTACACGAGGACCCCTGGTAAAGGTGCAGGTGTAGCACCTCATTGATGAGCTGCATGAACACTGCAGGAGCCCCCTGAAGTCCGAAAGGCATGACTTTGAATTGGAAGCTACCCAGAGGGCAGTTATAAGCAGTTTTCCACTCATCTCTCTCTTTGATGCGGACCCGGTAGTAAGTTTCCCTGAGATCTAGCTTGGTGAATACTTTGCCCTTCGACAGGTGGTTCAATAAGTCCTTCATAAGAGGGAGAGGATACATGTTTTTGACGCATATGGCGTTCATGCCTCTAAAGTCAACACACAATCTCAACCCGCCATCTTTCTCCTTGAACAACACGGGGGCAGCTAATCTTAATTTGGCAGGCTCAATAAAACCTCG
The DNA here is from genome assembly GCF_049901735.1 of Notechis scutatus. Taxonomy (NCBI): domain Eukaryota; kingdom Metazoa; phylum Chordata; class Lepidosauria; order Squamata; family Elapidae; genus Notechis; species Notechis scutatus. Next base: position 428,298 of record NC_142009.1, read on the forward strand.
TTCCAAATTGCTGTCGATGTATTTCCTTAATTCAGTTATTTCAGCAGGCATCATGGAATACATCTGTGGTTTTGGTAATTTCGCCCCCGGCTCTAATTCTATGGCGCAATTAGTGTCTCAATGGGGAGGTAAGATATTACACTCTTCTTCACTGAATGCTTCAGCCAAGTCTTTGTATTGGTCAGGTACCTGGGGATTATCTGGGAGAAGGTGGGATGCCATGGATGCTGGCTCAGGCTCTGGGTTCAAGCTGACTAGTGGCTTTGTAGTGGGTGGAAGTGGGGGCAATGGGCCCAGTCCAGTGAGGATTTTTCTGAGTCCATCCTCCCATTTGATCATTGGGGCCCATTTGTCTAACCAAGCAAGTCCCAGTATGATTGATTCTGACATCTTGGGGCCCACTATGAAGCGTATGAGTTCACGGTGGGGCCCTAATTCCATCTTGATCAATTCTGTCATTTGAGTGGCTGCCCCCCCCCCCAAAAAAATTAAGGTTCCATCCACTTACTCAAATCTGATTGGGCATTTTAGCGGGTTAGTCTTTATGCCCAATTGCTCAACGATAGGGAGTCCGATAAGACATCTAGAACACCCAGTATCAATGATGGCTTCTAACTCCCCGGCCTCCCCCATGTTTGGTACCACTAATTTGACCTTAACTATAAAAGGTATGATGGGATCACTCACCATTGGGTCATCTTCTCAGGTCGGGTTCTCGGGGACGTGGTGTTGGTCTGGTGGCCCGTTGCTCCCATCTGCACAGAGGGGGCTTTCCCAGCTGTGTTTGGTGAACCCGCCCCTGCCCGGAGGTCTTGCTTGATTCTTCCCACCCTTAACAGCTGTATTAGGCTTCGACTGTGGAGCTTGTGGTACAGGAGCAAGGGCCAGACAGTCTGCTGCCCTATGACTGGCTTGGCCATATCGGTAACATTTAAGCACCCTGGTGAGTCAGATACAAGCAGTTTTGGCTGGTCCAGTCGGCAGTCCCCTCGCCACAATTCTCTTAGTTGGGGCTGCCGGAAGGGGTTTCCTGTGTGGGTTGATGCTGCAATCTAAGCTGAACAATGTGACATACCACGATTGTAAGGTCTCTGGGATTCCCCTAATTTCACAGGCCTTCTTTACTACTGGATCAATGGCTTTTTTAAAAATAGTGTAAATTCTTTCAGGCCAATCCCTGAGGTGGCTTGCAACCCTTCTAAAGTCCCAAATGGATTCTGACAAGGGTCGCTTACCCTGCCTCATTTCCATTAACCTCTCTTCATTCTTTGCTACCCTGTCTGGATTTTCAAATCTGAGTCTTAATAATTGAATAAATCTGTTCACATTGTGTAATTCAGGGGCTTGTTCATTGTGTAGTTGGGCCACCCAGTCTGAAACATCCCCTTCATTCATCCCATTTGTTATGGCCATAACATGCTCTGTGGCGAATTGATCTCCAAATTGTTCTATATGGGATTGGATTTGAGTGAGGAAATAATTGAAATGGTCATGGTGGCTATCGAATATGGCCCCAAAGGGTATTTGTTCTGGCCTGGGTCGTGGTTGCGGAGGTGGCACATGCCAGGCCCCTGCAGGTTGTACCGGAATGGAAGGAACAGGCCGGGTGGTGTACATAGGCTGGGTAGGTCCCCTGAATCCTGGCTGGGTGGTGCCTCTCTGGAATAGGGGTCCCTGTGGCCTCGCTGTCAGTTGGGGCTGCAATTGTGGTTGCCAGGAGGAAGATGGGGGTGGCCTGGTTCCCTGGTCGGGTGGAGGGGAAGTGGCTGCTGTCTGCTGTCTGGGCAACCCCCCTTCAGACCAGGGTTGTGTTGGTGCTGGCTGCCATTGGCACTGAATCCACCCCTGGCCTGGATAAAATCCCCACCCTGGAGGGATACTCTCTGCAGGGGGCAAAATTTCTGGAAAATGAGGGGATTGCCTGGGGGGCTGCAACATACCTCTGTCAGTTGATGCTTCTTTCTGGCCTCCTCCAACTGGCATCTGTATAGTCTCCTCGTCCCTCACGATACTTGGGTAAGTGAACATGGGTGGTCTCAAGCTTCCACCCGTCCAAACAGACTGTGAGACCAAGCCTGTCACCTTTGAATTCTGGAACTGTTGATGTAAATCTGCCCTTGATGGACTCCCAGGATAAATCTTGGGGTTGTCTTCTTGAGAGAATTCCGACCCCAATTGTCTCTCTTCCCTCCAATTTGGCAGAATAGCCATATGCCTGGGGCTAGAGAAAGATTTCTCTTCAGACACCTGGGTTACATTTGGGTTATAACAACTTCTTGAGTTGAAACGCTTCGGTATAGCTCCCAAAACTCTCCTACTGCCATCCTGAAAGCATCCATCATCCACTCCAAACAAGGGCTGGCAGGTTCAATTAATGCTCCGGAGGGAGGGCCCCCACAAGCTCCCCTCTGCACATCTCCAACTTCGGCTGATTGTTGATCTTTTTCCATCTCTGGGAAAAGAACTCCAGGGCATCAGCCAAGCCCCCTTCAAAAAATAAAAGATGACTTTGGGAAATAAATGTAAGGCATCCAGAAAGCATCTGTGATATCAATCATTCTGAGACATTTTCTCTCCAATTGATTTATTTAGAAACAGATCTGGCATGTCAAAGGCAATTTCCCAAAGTGAAAATTTTTCGCGCGTTACACAGAATCCACCTTCTCTCCTCCCTTCTCTCCTCCCACTTCTACACTTTATAAATCACGAGAACCAATTAACTGCCACTGGAATGTCTTAATACGACATACAGAATAACCTTGAACTTTTCAACTCCTCCAACTCCCTTAAAAAAAATGTGGCAGCTGAATTTCAAAGCTGACACTCTGCTGAACGAACCTTCTCATTGGTGACAGGAAGGGCATCCAGCCATGAAACACTCTGCTAGCTCCACTCAGTTGCTCAGGCTCCGCCCCGCAAGGGATCATGGGGTCATTAAAAGAAGAAGAAGATGATGATGATATTTGGGGTAATTTTACATGTGTTTCGGTCAGCTGCGACTTGCTCAACAAGCATTGTTTGGCAAGGTCCCCATGGCTTCCCCGCCCCCTGCTTCTCTCTGTCCCCACAGCATCACAGCCACGGCCGCCAGCATCGGTGCCGCTGGGATTCCCCAATCGGGCCTTGTCACCATGGTCATCGTGCTCACCTCCGTCGGCCTCCCCACCGAAGACATCACACTGATCATCGCCATTGACTGGGCCCTGTGAGTCTCTCCCCCCCCACCCATCCCCTAGCAAGCGACTCTCGGTGTGTGCCTGCCATTTCTGCCCTTTTTGGGGGGTCGAACGTGTTAAGAGCAGAGCTGTGAGCTGCTCCAAGAGCAGATTGGCATCAATTAATCAAGATATCCCGCGGGGCAGGTGCTGAACCAGGGAGGGGGGAATCAATCCAGCCCCTTCCTGGAGCGTCTGCCCTGGCTAGAAAAAGAGCATTCATGGGAATCGAGCCTTTGGGGAGGGAGGGGTGCAAAGCTTGGGATCCGGTCTTTGACGCGCACGCTGGAAGCCCCCAAAGTCCAGCCTGGTGGGAACCAGCATTGACGCCTCTTGGAGGACACCCCAAGTAGATGTCTACAGAGTTTCTCCGTCATCCGGGTCATGGCTGTCCCAAAAGTGCTTTTTTCAAGAGGCAGCTGGACTTTCTGTTTTTTTTCTTTTCTCCCTTTCAAGAGGTTTTGCTTCTCATCTTAGAAGCTTCTTCATCTCTGACTGGATTGAGGAGAATGGAAGGATTTATACTCCTTGCAGACAAAGCTGGTCATTTGCATCCTTTTAGTGAGTCATTGAGGCCACTTGGAGGTTTATCTGTGAGGATCACCTTGGAACTGCTGAAAGGACCCTGTTGTAGACCGGAGATAGATGATGTCCTCAGCGGTTCCTAGAAGGCTCCACCCCCATTTGCACCACTCAGGTGACCCTGAGGACACAGGCAAACCACCAAGTGGCCTCAATGACTCTCTGAAAGGATGCAAATGACCAGCTTGGTCTGCAAGGAGTATAAATCCTTCCCTTCCCCACCATCCGGTCAGAGCTGAAGAAGCTTCTTGGAGGAGAAGCGAAACGTCTTCAAAAGAAAAACCAGAAAGTCCAGTTGCTTCTTGAAAAAAAAAGCCCCTTTGGGACCCCGACCAGATGTGGAAACTCCAGCTGTTCCTTTGAGGACTTCTTCCAAAGGGGGCACTTTGCCTCCTGGGATCCCCTGTGAGGGAGGGGGGATCCCCAGTTGATTCCTCTGCGCTTCCCTCCCCAGGGACCGGTTACGCACCATGACCAACGTCCTGGGCGACGCATTGGCCGCCGGGATCATAGCTCACATCTTCCGGAAGGATTTCGCTCCAAAGGTAAGCCCAGAAAAGGGTTGGAGCCACAGCTCCAGGAGCACCGAGGGAGACTGCTGGCTTTATTCTCTTTCTCCTTCCTCTCCCCCCACAAAGGAGCCCGTGAATGAGCAGCTGGTCTGGGCAGAGGCCGCCTCCCCCCATCCTCCGGAGCCCGGGGCGCGAGAGATGGAGGAGGCCCTGGCTGGACAGAACGGTCACTGCATCTGCGAGGTGTGAAGGCCATGGTCCCCACCACCGGTGACATCCAGGGGGCTGTTGGGTCCCTATGACTCTCCAGGACCCCACACACACAAGAGCCCCCGAGAAGGAAGAGCAAGGACCCATCCCCTCTGACTCTGCTCAGCCCCCTCCTCTCCCGAAATCCCTTTAGGTGAAGCCTGGATCAGCTCCCCCTCAAAGAGATGCCTCGGAGGTTGCTGGGACTTTCTGAAAAATGAATATTGCATTTGGGGCCCATTTGGATTGTCGGCAGCTCCTTTTTGTCAATTCTGCTTTTTTGATAATGAAAGCAAAAACTTTTCACCGGCTTTCTTAGTCCTTAACCCTTCGAACAGACCGGCTGTTGTGGCCCGCTGGCCGCTGGCAGAGCCGGCAGAAGAGCCAGACAATAGTGAGGAGGTTGGGGAGAAACCCAGGCCAGTCCTGGAGGCCGAGGAGGGCTCAGACGAGGGCTCTGCATCAGAGGCAGAGGTGGGGCCAGGACAGGCTGGCAGTCAGCATCTGCCTTTGGGCTCAGACAGCAGTGAGGCGGGGGAGCTTCTGGAGCCGGTTCCCAGCCTGCACATGCACAGAGCTGCCAAAAGAAAGGCACAATTAAGAACCCAGGGTCGACATGGGAGTAAGGCCACAGGTGGATGATGAATGGCCCCTCCCATAGGGATTAAAAGAGGAGCAAAGGGGGAGGGGGCTTTTGCAGGAAACAACTGGCTCCCTCGCTCGTTCCAGCCTTGTGAAGATTTGTGTCTGTGTAACCCAGCCCTTCCCTGTCAGCACTGAGTGTGGAACTGTTTACTGGGCAGCATCCCAGGATTGATAAAGGTCTGAGCTCATTAGTCTACCTCCTCAAGTCTGTTTGCCTGACTGGGAATGAAATAAATTCACATTAATGTCATAAAAGAGGTTTTTGCCAGGACTCAGAATTGACTTATTGCTTTTTGGGGAGGCCGAGCACAAAACACCAGCCAGGTTTCTGGTTCTAAAAACTAAGCAGTGCCTTTTCTAAGCAGGGGAGGAGACGACACAAAAGAAAATGTATCTTTGCCAGCAGGCCACCGGGGAGGGGGAGCTTGCCAAGGGCTTCCCACAAGTATCCAGCCTGTCCTTGATGGCACAAGCCTGCACAACACGCACACAGAAACACACACAGAATCGGCAGAGTGTCTGAGTTGTGAATCCACGGAGGACAATCCATCAGTGGAACAACTTGCCTTCAGAAGTTGTGATTGCTCCATCTCTGGGACAGGGCAGTCGCTTGCCTGGAATGATATAGGGTCTCCTGCCTGAGCAGGGGGTAGACTAGAAGACCTCCAAGGCCCCTTCCAAATCTGTTCTCCTCTATTCTGAGTCCCTGTGGAAAGGGGCAGCAAGGAGAGGCAGGAGGGGCTCAGCAGGACAGACAGTCCTGGCTGAGCTCATGCTGAGAGATTCTCAGGGGTGGGTGGGAGGAGTGGGGAGCCCCTGAGGCCCAGCAGAGCGGGGTTGTGGGGCTGATGCTTCTCAGTCTTAATGGGACACGTCCACCCTGCCACGAAAGCAGGAATGTTCTCAACTGCTGCAGGTATTTTATGCACCAATTCACATCCGTGGCTGATTAAAAAAAAAATGTAGCTGAGCACAACCAATATGGCTGACTTCCAGAAGAGACGCCTCCCTCTGCAGTTCTCACCTTTGCAGGTGAGCCCAGGATCTCTTCTGGCCCCAAGCAGGAACTTCACAAAGAGACCTCCCATCCCATAACTCTGTGAAGCCATCTGCTCAATTCAGAAGCATCTTTGCTCCGTCAGGAGGAGGCCAAAGGTCCCGAAATCTCAAACGGAACTACTTCAGCTCTCATTTCCAATATTTCGAGTGAGTGGCTGAAGGATTTTCCTCTGCTGGTGCTCAGAAATGATTGCACTAAACGTTTGGCTCAACCACTTTAACATGGTTGTGTGTGATAATAATCAAAAAACTGGAGACATGTGAACAAGAGCTTTATTATGAAGCATTTGCAAAAGGGAATTCTGCTCATGGCAGAAGACATGGTTCCCAGGAGGGCTGGGGTTTATATACAGGTTCAAATATACAGTCTCTGCCCCTTTCCTGGGTTCACAATCTATCCAAGCTACGTATCTCCCTACGCCACACCCATATTATTGTGGCGGAACACCTGTTTCCTTGTCCTTGGAAACTACCCGCGTTCTCATGGCTTCTTCTTCCTGTTATGAGCATCTGTAATACAATAGAAAATTAACCAGTTCCTTTTGGGTCAGGATAACCTAGAATGCTGCCACATATCCTTATGTCTAAGATTTTAAACAGATTTGGACTTTTCTTTCTCTTTGATTGATATTACCCCAGGAGAAAGTGAGAACTCTGCCTTGGTTTGGACTGATTGATAACTTTGGGACTGTTTTATCTTTTTTGTTTTTCTTTTGAATATTCTGGTTGTTGTAAGAAGAAGGAGAAAAGAAAAGAAAAAGATTTATAATGGCTCTTTCTGTTGAGGAACTAAGAAATGAATTGTGGAAGAAGCTTTCCTTTTTCTTAGAAATGGCGCTTATTAATTATCAACAAAAATTACAACAGATGAAGACAGCAGAGGAACAAGAAAGAAGGGAAGGAGCCATCTTTAATGAATCTCAGGAATTTGATCCAGAAAAGGAAGAGAGAAAGAAAAAGAAAGAAGAAAGAGAAAGAAAACTAAAGTTGGGTTAAGATCTAAAAAACATTTAAGAAAGGGGGGAAAAATAAAGTGCACCAAAACCAATATGATGATTGTAAACAAAGGGGAAAGAAATACGACAGAAGGAAGCCGGTAAGGCAGAGGCTAGAACAGGTGGGGTAGACAGGTTTGTTGCAGGAAAAGAAAAGAAAGGGAAAAGGTGGAGAAAAGCTACAATGTTTTGAAATTAAATGGAAAAAAGGAATTTTTATGGATAATGGATAAAGTATAATAAAAAAAAAAAAAAAAAAAAAGATTTTAGAGGGACATAAGATGAGATGGTAGTGTTGCATGGTTTTAAGTTGAAAGCAGAAAATATTTACTGTTTATTTTGTTTTTTTTTTTTTTTTTTTTTTTTTTTTTTTTTTTTTTTTTTGTTGAGTGGGATTCCAAAAAGGAATGACAATCAGCTTCAACAATGATAGGAAGGATTATCGGGGTATGATCACGTCAAGGGGCAAAGGAAATGGACAAAGTACAAACTAATTTTAAACTAGGATACTCAAGAATTAAGTGTAATATTGTATGGTAAAAATAAGTTGATTTCAACTCCCAGAATAATTGTCCAGCTGGCATAGCCAATTCTGAGAGCCATTTTTATCCTGTGGTTGTTGAAGTCCTTTTGGGGAAATTGGTCTTAATTTAGAAAATGGTACCTAAGTCAGAAGAATCAATAAAATATATTTATAAGATAAATTGATAAGGGTTTGGTATCCTATGAAGGTTAAAAACAAATCTTCTGCTTTATTCCTGGGGAGAACTCTGATATGATAATGTGTGTTGTAAGAAATTAAAGTTCTTTTCCAGGACCTGGCCAGAACACAGAGAAGCAGATGGGCTCTAGGCTGGCAAAAAAAGGGGTGGACAGGAGACAAGGCTAAATCCACTCCCCTTATTTAGTCAACCTCTGTGTAGAATAGATATCAAGGAAACCGGATTGTAAGAAGATGAGCTTGGCTTGCAAAGTAGAGGAAGAAACATCAACAACCTTGGTAGCCTGTGATGACACTATCTTGATAGCCGAAAATGCACAGGAACTGCAGGCTTTAGTAATAAAAGTTGAAGGAACTTTGTGATGACCCAAAGGGGTATGGCACAAAGGCAACACAGTGTTCTGACCCAACCAGGTTTCCAAAGAGCAAACACAGACAAAGGCAGCAGCCCCCACCCTTTAAGGTTTAATAACGAGTTCTGTTCTGAAGGCTGCTTTCCACTAAGTAGCTCCGACAAGAAAGAGCCTTGCCCAGTTGTTTGTCAAGGCTGCCAAAAACCCAGAGATAAGAACTAATTTACAAGATTCTCTAAACACGAACTAAGATGTCCACCAGTTGAGCTTCAGAGCTTCTTTGCTGCCTGCAAAGAATGCTTTTTCAAACCTGGCTTTTATCCTCTTGAAGAAGGGGCCATTATCTTGCAGCCTTACTCCTGAGTTGCCTGTGCTGCTGTCATTGTTCTTTCCTCCGAGTAATCCTTCGTGCACGGGCACTTGGCACAGGCTCCTCGGGAACCTCCTCGTCACTGCTGCCAGCCCCCACAATCTCTGAACGCAGCAGTCCACTCCCTGAGTCCTCGTTCTCCTCAGCCATCTGCACCTGCTGCCGGCTAACCACAACACACAGTCACATAAGTAAGAAAAGTCCCTTTTAATATCTCCAGCTTTGCCCCCAATGTCCAGGTTACCTTTGGCTGGAGAAAAAACTCTCCCAAGAACAGCCTTTAAGTGGAGGAAATTCAGTCCGAAAACATAGTACATACAAACTGTAAATAAAAACCCACACAAACCACGCTACAGCAATTAACTTGACAGGGCAGGATAAGAAATTGCAGGCTTGAAAGGCCAACAAAACACACACAGTTGGGAAGACGCCAGGAACCGAGATAAGCCTCGACTAACAAAGATAACTCACAGTTTGCTTCCAGCAACTTTTTTGTGCGTAGCTTCCCTTTTTAAATACTGTTTTCCCAGCTGCAACTAATGAAGGGAATCAGGGCCCTTTCCTCCTCCATAAGCCACACAACTCATGTTGCTCCCTTCTCTGTTCCTCCCTGCGTGCCCTAGGATGAAGAGGGGGTGGGCCTGGATCCTCCTCTGAACTCCCTCTGCCCTGCTTCACCTCTCCCCCGCTCTGCCCAGTTGGACTTTGCCCTTCCCCAGTTTCCTCCACAGCCAATGGAGCCACACTCCCACTCCCTGTCAGCTGCTCGGCCTCCCCCTCGGAATCAGATTCCGATAGGAGCATGGCAGAACACAGTGAAAAAAAGAGAGTGATATTAAATATAAACAAAACTAAAATAAGGATAGAACGACCAGCCTCAGAACTCAGAATGAAATGAGAACCAACGGTGTAGAACCAGAGGTGTTTTTTCAAGAGGCAACTGGACTTTCTGGTTTTTCTTTGAAGACATTTTGCTTCTCATCCAAGAAGCTTCTTCGGCTCTGTCTGGAAGGTGGGAAAGGTTTATACTCCTTGCAGACAGCTGGTCATTTGCATCCTTTTAGGGAGTCATTGAGGCTGCTTGGAGGCTTTTATCTGTGTTCTCAGGATCGTCTGAGTGGGGCAAATGGAGCCTTCTTGGAGCTGCTGAAAGGACCGTGTTGTGGAGCTGTGTGTTTTCTGCAGGATGTTTTCCACCCTGTGTCCCTTCACTGCTGAACACAACAGTGCCCCTGGGTGACCTTGAGGACACAGACAAACCTCCAAGTGGCCTCAACGTCTGATGTTTTGGAGCGTTGGTGTTGGAGGAGGCTCTTGAGAATAGCACGGATGGCCAAGAAAGAAAGCCAACAGATTACAGGGCAAATTAACCTCAAGTATTCTCTCATGGCAGAAATGATTGGTTCAAATGATCATGTTCAGAGAAAAGGCTGAGCTCCCTTGGAAGAAAAAAATCCATCGTGCTGGGAAAGGGGGAAGGAAAGAGAAACAGCGAAAGAAGAAAGAGGAACCCATCTTTTGCCAGCTGTGCATTTTGCAGAAATGTTCAACATGCACAATTTTCTAGACAGACTTAAGGTATCGCTCTAGTGCTGAGTCAGGGCTTTTCAGTGCCGGATGATGCCAGCTTTTGAACAGTAAAAATCCCTCAGAGAAAGATCCGTTTTCTCACCACCTCTTGTTGGAAATGGTTGGATGGACAGAAAGACATCTGCAAAATGATTGCAGTGCATTCCCTGTTTATCTGGGGTGTGAAGGACCTTGGCTTTGCCTCAAGCTTTAGCTGAATTTATTTCTTTAAGCAAGAAATGTGGCCACCCCACCGACTTTAGGTGACTCCAGGCAGCTTACAAAGAGGTTAATTTGGATGTTCGACCTCAGTTTCTATTTTCTCATAGTAATGACATTGTTCCTATAGAGTATCTGGTGGTTTTTGTTTTTTATTGCAATAGCCAGAGAGCTTAGATGTTATGCTGCTTCACAGTGTTTTTACAACCCCCTCTAAGCAGTTTACAGACGGAAGGCTGGTCAGCCTGGAGCCGGTCAGGATCGAACTGCCGAATTGCAGGTCAGACAGCAGTCAGCAGAAGTAGCCTGCAGTACTACGTTCTAACCACTGCGCCACCATGGCTAACCACGGGTTAATAACAATTAACCCTCCCCCGAAAATGTCAATGTAAATAACTACATCAGCAATATTCATAAAATAATTTTCTCCATTTTTTTCTGAGTCATTTATATTGGTATAATAGAGGCTTCTCGTGTCCACTTGAGTTCGATTCTGTTTCTTGACCAGAGGGGGCCAGACTCTTCCGTGGTCATGTGGCCAGCATGGCTCTACATCAAAGGTGCACGGAAGGCTGTTACCTTCCCACCGAAGTGGTACCTATTTATCTACTCACATTTACATGCTTTAGAACTGGGTAGGTGGGCAGGAGTTAGAGCACGGAACGGGAGCTCACACCCATCATGCAGCGCTCGGGTCTCGAACCCTTTCAGGCTGACAAGCTCAGCATCTTTATCCACGGAGCCATCCTGTCCCTTTGATTGGTATAGTAGGGAGGGTGAAATAGAAGTGTATTTTAGTTTACATAGTCAGGCTCTCTCTGCACAGGGCTGAAGACCCTTCCCCTCCGGCCTGCTGGTGCTGGGTGACCTCAACTTTCCTGCTTTGGGGACGGAACAACCAAGTCCACGAATTCCTGTCCTCTGTAGCATCCAGGTCTTGTCCCAGATCCAACACATGTTGAAACGCTGTGCATGAGAGGCCACTTTTACCTTGAGCTGCTCTCAGGCTCCCAATCGGGAGGAAATTTCTATCGCTCCTCTGCTGGGCTCGGATCACTCCGTCCTTCCCTGGTCCAGGTGAGAGAGACCCCACCTGCCCCCTCTGGAGGATAGGAGCTGCTCAGCAGGTCACCTTTGTTCAGAGTTTTGCAGTGTAAATGCAGCACCAGAAAAATAAACACAGATGGCTGAGGCTTCATTTGATGTCTTTATAAAACTATTAAATAATTTTTACACTACTAGTTTGTAGATTTCTCCAACACGGAGCAACTCAAACAGAAGTAAACATGCTGCAAGTGCAGAGCGGAAACCCAGGAGCTCAGAAACAGACCTGAGTTTCCCTTTAGTTCAGCAGGCAAGCAAGCAAGTTGGTTTCATTTTCAATAGACGGACTCAGAACTTGACATAGCTTCAGAGCTGCCGAGCTTAATATAGGGCCATGGCCAGGCTACTTCTAATTTCAGTTTCCAAACAGTCCTCATTGGCTGACTTAGTTGCTATGGCTGACCTTGTTACCAAGCTCTGTTCCAGTTCGTGAATAGACTCTGACAACCTCCAGCTTCTGATGGTTTCTGATGGCCTGTTGGGTTTCCCAACCACCTTGAAGGCAGGTCCACTGAGCGCTACTGGTTGGCTACTAGACCTGGAAGGCCACCTGAGACCTTGATGATGCCCTCCTCTCTCTGCTGGCTGATCAGGGTTGGCTCCTGGGCTCATGGACGCCTGTCCTTGGCCTGAGGGCCAGAAATAACTTCTGGGCAGCTGGTGGAGGAAGGTGAGAAGCCAGGCTAGACGCTTCCGGGCTGAGCTATCCGTGTAACGTCCCTCTGTCGGGAATCCATCACTGGAGGCCTTCAGACAAACTCCGGGGGATCGTTTGGCTTGAGAATTCCTGCTCCAGCAGGGGATTGACTACAAGATCTTCAAGGCCCCTTCCATCATTGGATTTCCATGACTCTGTCATTACATTTGGTCCATACCTGTCAGGCACAGAACACCAGATCCACCTGTGAAGGTCATCAGTCAAGGCCTATTCTAGGATGGGGTGGGGTGGGGTATCGAATATAATATATTCTATACATATAAAAGCGAAATGCCCCTCACGCATCATCACAAAATCTCCAGAACCGTAAAGCCTACAAACTTGACATTTGGCACATAGGTTCCTCTTGGCTTCTAGGGGCTCACTAAGAAAGGATTCTTCGAAATGACCATCAGAGCATTAGTATTTCACATATTATTATTATTATTAACATGCTCTGATGCTAAGGAGTTGTACTCCCCCTCCCCACCTGAAAAAAAGAAATCTCTTCCAAATGCAAAACACAAGCAGAGGAGTTTCAGTTTCAGTTTCAGGGCACCAAGCAGCTTGAGGACAGAACAGTTGAGCTAAGCCACACCCAGGCTCCTTGCTGTCTCCTCCTTGCTCACACAGCAAATACTGCTTCAGTTTCCAAACAGCCCTCAATTCTCTCACACACTAACAGGACACTAGCCAGGTGAATACCGATGGATGCTGGGAGGTAGAGGCAGAATTCTTTTTCTTTTTTTATTTTCCTCCCCAAAAACTAAGCTCGACTACATAGTTTCGTAGCAAAGCACGGGTATCGAGCTAGTATAATATAATGTCGAATAGGATAGAATAGGATAGGATAGAATAGAAGAATATAATATAATAATTAGAATAGGATAGGGTAGAATAGAATGGAATAGAATAGAATAGAATAGAATAGAATAGAATAGAATAGAATAGAATAGAACAGAATAGAATAATGTAATATAATAATAAGGATAGGGAGAATAGAATAGAATAGAATAGAATAGAATAGAATAGAATAGAATAGAATAGAATAGAATAGAATAGAATAGAATAATGTAATATAATAATAAGGAGAGGATAGGGTGGAAGAATATAATATAATAATTAGAATAGGAAAGGATAGAATAGAATAGAATAGAATAGAATAGAATAGAATAGAATAGAATAGAATAGAATAGAATAATGTAATATAATAATAAGGAGAGGATAGGGTGGAAGAATATAATATAATAATTAGAATAGGAAAGGATAGAATAGAATAGAATAGAATAGAATAGAATAGAATAGAATAGAATAGAATAGAATAGAATAGAATAGAATAGAATAGAAAATAGAGTAGAATAGAAGAAGAATGTAATATAATAATAAGGATAGGATAGGGTAGAAGAATATAACAATTAGAAAAGAATAGAGTTAGAATAGAATTAGAATTAGAATAGATATATAAGAAACAGCGGGGGGGTCAGCTGGCACTTTGGGGTGCAATACCTTGAATTTATATCCCCCCCTCATATCACAACTGTGCAGGAGATGCCATCAGGGTCCTTCCCTGGTCTTCAAAGGCCAGGCGGAAGAGAAGAGATGAAAGTCGGATCGAGGTAAAACCGAGCCCCTTTTGGTCTATCGGGGGTCTCTCTCGGACGTCCTGTCCACCTTCCCAGGTGGACCAGGCAGGCAACACGAGCAGAGGAAGTCAGCCTGATTTACCTGTAAAGCTCCATTCAGAGAACCTTGCAAGCCCGACATGACGAATCTCCCGCCCGTCGCTTTGACGGCCTGATAAGGCAGGGAAGGTCCCTTCCGAGTGTCTTTCTCTGCCTGTCACGCAGCCGAGGGCCCCCCCCCTTCTCTTCTCCCCTTGTTCCCTAGGCAGCCTCTGTTCCTCCTCTCCCTCAAGGCCTTTCCCACACACCCGATACGTCAGGTTCCCAGGGGAAACAGGTGGTGGGAACAAAATGTAGCAGAGTCACTCCCCCCGCCCCACCTTTTCTCCTGGTAACTCCCCAAGATGATGTCATCAATCATCTGCTCCCCCTGAGGTGACAGCTGTCCCTCCATCGGGAATCGGTCTCCTCCCCCCACACAGACCCCCTGTGGGGCTGGTTCATTCCCTCCCCCGGGTCTCTCTCGCTCTTCCCAAGGCTGCCTGGGAGAAGCCCCCCTGCCCCTCCCACACTGGTCAGTGCCTGGTTCCTGCAAGGCCGGGGCTTGACCCCGATGGGGCCGGTTGGAGCAGAGGTTGAGGAAGCAGCGTGGCCGATGGTGGTGCATGCGGGTGCATTTCTGCCTCTGACTCTGGGTAGTTTTTCCAGGGTATCAAGCCTTCACTGCACTGATGACGTTACCTTGACAGGTCGTGAAACGTCTGAAAGGAAACAACCCAGCTCAGAGATCAGCCAGGATCCCACAGTCCTTCTCCTGCTTCTTCTCATTCTTCCTCTCCTCCTCTTCCTCCTCCTCCTGGTCCCTCTTCTTCTTCTTCTCCCCATCTCATCTTCTCCTCCACTCTACAACCCCCCTTCCCTTCTAGCACTGATGATGTTACCTTGAGAGGTCGTGAAACGTCTGAAAGAAAACCACTCAGCTCAGAAAGCACTAAAGATTGAATGATTCTCCTTCTGCTCCTCCTCTCTACAAACTCCACTCCCTTCTAGCACTGATGATGCTATCTAGTTTGGTCATGAAATGTCTGCAAAGAAACAACCCAGCTCAGAGAGCACCAAAGACCCCACAGTTCTCCTCCTCCTCCTCCTCCTCTGTTTCTTTCTTTTCCTCTCCTTTTCTCCTCTCTGCAAACCCCACTCCCTTCTAGCACTGATGATGCTACCTAGCCAGGTCCTAAAATATCTGCAAGAAAACCATTAAGCCCTGAGACCACCCAGAACCCCACGGTCCTTTTTTCCTCCTCCTCCTCTCTCCAAAGCCCACTCCCTTCTAACACTGATGATGCTACCTAGTTGGGTGCTGAGAGGTCTGCAAGGAAACCACCCAGCTCAGAGACCACTAAGGACCCCACAGTTCACCCCAGAGCTGCAACTCTTCTCTTCTCTTGATCTGTTTCCCTTGGCAGACAGAGTCTAACTTCCCTTCCAGCTCATCCTCTTTCTCCATATGTATGAGAATTGGGGGAGCCGTCTGTAGGGGGCCCAGGGAAGCCTCTTTCCCAAGCAAACCCTGATGCCATCTATAGTGAGCCTTCTTCGTGGATGCTGCCAATTGCAGACCAACGATCGCTGGGTTGATTAGGAAGGAGAGAAGCCGCATGGAATTAAGGAGAAAAACTTTGTAACAGGGAGGACAATTCACACGAACCACATAGGCCTCCAGTGGGCGGTGGGCTCTCCACCATCCCTGGAGCTTTCCAAGGAGAGACTGGGCACCCGTTTGTCTGGAAGGATCTCAAGTCTCCTGCTTGAGGAAGGGGCTGGACTAGAAGACCTCCAAGGTCTCTCCCAACTCTGGTATTCTGTTATAATTCTGTTGTTCCGGTTTGCTTCCTCACCAGGAAAGCATTTCTCCAATCCAAGTATAGTTTCTTAGCAGGTCCTGCGGAAGCCTGACGTTTTGTGGAAAACCACAACGAATCATCACACGGAGCAACTGCTGACTCCGGGCTCGGCTGGCTTTGCAAGTGCTGCCTGTTGTTGTTGTGCCTGACACCAGCCCTTTGGCGGGGTCCTGGCTGCTCTGCGTCCTCTTTCAGGAAAGCTGGGGGGTCCCTGGTTCTCTGCCTGGGGGCTCCGATTGGCATGGGCATCGTCTCCCGTGCTGGATCCCAGGGAGACCCCCTAGGAGGGGAGGTATGGGAGGGGGAGACAGGCGGTCGTTTCCCTTCCCCTTCCCGCCTCTTCCCAGCCTGGATTCTTCCAGCGAGTCAGATCTATGACTAGGCAACTATGCCAGAGCCCACCCCGAGTTTTTCGGGGGGCCACCAGCTCGCCTCCTAGGCCCCCAGCCAGATCTTCTCTCCCCTGGTCGACCAGGGCTTGGACTTTCCACCTTATCTTGCCAGCAAGTCACTTAACATCTAAAAGGTATAACTTTACTCTCCTCGCTTGGAGCTTTCGGATCTACAGACTAGCTGTGGTTTTCCATATGGGGTCATAGAATCAAAGGTCTGGAAGAGACTTTGGAGGTCTTCTAGTCCAACCCCCTGGCCAAGGTAGATTCCTTATACCGTCCTGGACCAATGGCTGTCCGATCTTTCCTTGAAAGCCTCCAGCGATGGAGCCCCCACAGCTCCAGGAGGGGAATGGTTTCCAGGTCCACATCTTCCCCGTCAGGAAGTCCTTCTTGATTTCCAGCGTGCACCATATCCGGTCTCCTAAGGGCTTTGGAGAATCAGTCAGCCAATAAAGGGAAATGTTTGTAGCTCAGGGCTGAAATGAGGGGTCCTTGATAACAGACAACAGACAATCAGAGTTGGAAGGGACCTTGTAGGTCATCTAGTCCAACCCCCCTCTGCCCAAGCGGGAGACCCCGCACCATTTCTGACAGAGGGCAGTCCAGTCTCTTCTTGAAAGCCTCCAGGGATGAAGCTCCCACAACTTCTGAAGGCAACTCCTGTTCCATGGGTGGATGGTTCTCCCTGTCAGAAAATTGCCTGAGCTGCGTTGTTTCCTTGCAGACGTTTCGTTACCCAACTAGGTAACATCATCTGTGCTAGTGAGGAGTAGGGTTTTGTTTATGTAACCCCCTTCCTTACTAGCACTGATGATGTTACCTAGTTTGGGTAATGAAACATCTGCAAGAAAACAACGCAGCTCAGAGTCCCCTCAAAATAGTTTGACTCCCTTTTCTTTGGGGAAGCCCCCACAAATACTGGGACGCTGATATCCTGTCTCCCCTGGTCCTTCTCTTCTCTAGACTGGCCAGGCCCAGTTCCTGCAACCGGTCTTCACATATCTTAATCTCCAGGCCTTTAATCATCTTAGTTTTCTTTGCACTTTTTTCAAAGTCTCAACATCTTTTTTGCAATGTGGTGACCAGAACTGGATGCAGAATATTCCAGGTGTGGCCTTAATAAAGCCTTGTAAAGGGATATTGACACTTCGTGTGATCTTGATTCTATCCCTCTGTTGATGCAGCCTAGGATTGTGGGGGCTTTTTTGGTTGCTGCCACACCTGGCTGGCTCATAGTCAAATGATTGTCCCTCTCACAGTTACTGCTATTGAGCCAGGTTTCACCTAATCCATCTGTACCTCTGCATTCTGTTTTTCTCACATAAGTTTAAAAAAAAAACACCTTACTTTTCTCACCACAGGTGCATTTTATTAGATGGGGCCATTGTTTAAGTCTCATCATATCTTTCCTTCTGAGGTGTCAGCTATTCCCGCCAGCTTGATGTCGTTAATTGCTTCAGTTCCCCTCGCATCCCCTCATCTACATCAGTGATGAAGGTGTTGGTATCAATCTTGCCAACATCTTCGTCAAGAAGAATTTCAAGAGGAGCCTCCAGCTGTCCATCATTGTTGCCAGTGGATGCACAGGTGACCGACTTGGAGAAAGCCACTATGCAAACCGGATGTCCTTCTGAATTGTATCTTCAGGCTTGCAAAAATGCCAGGTCCAAGAACCTGCATTGCAGTTTCTTTCCCGTCAGGAAGTCACGAGCACTACTTGGTTGAAAGCAAGATTAATCTCCAGATGGCCTTGAAAGCCACCTGAACACGAGATAAGGGCTCTCTGGTGAGATTTGTTCTCAGAAACGTTCACCGACTTCTGCCGAAGGCCACGCTGGTTTTTTCCAGATGCTCACCGAGATGGTTATCGTCTGCTTGAAATCTTTTTGAGGTATCAGTGAAAGATCATTCGCTGGTTGATCTTCCCCTTTTTGAAGATCCAAGACAACCTCTGGTCTCCCCCAAACATGGGCAGGGATTGGACTACTTGATGACCTACACCGTCCCTTCCAGTTCTGTTAATCTGTAGTCTGTCCACCAGAGTCTTTCAGTGTTCGTAGTAAAAGTCCGGCCAGGCCGTCCGCAGGTTCTACCAGTAGCCTCGGATGCGACGCATCTGGTCCTGGGAATCTAAGCTCATCGCCAAATGATGCAGAGATTCTCCATCCATCTTCATTTTCCACCTGAGAAATAAAGCCTTGTGGCTGGAGAAGGGAAGAAACGCCCCCATTGCTCTGAGTTCTTCCAGCCCTTGGAGGGTTGGAAGATCGCAACCAACACCTGAAGTGTCAGGATGGGGAGGCCTCTGCTGCCGTCCGCAGGTACAACACAATGTCAGTTCCGAAAGTAGCCCAGTCAGTGGATTTCTTGTGCCGTCCCCCGTCGGCCTTCACAGGAAGACAAAGGCCCTACTGGCTCCCTTTCCATTTCTTAGAATGCGGAGAAAGGGAAGTGGGGGGAAACACACACATAACGCCTTTGAGTTATTGTTGCATTGTTAAAAAATTTTATTTATTCCACTTACGTGGCAACCCGTCTTGGACGAGTGACTCTGGGTGGCTGATGGCGGTTTTAAAACAGAATTTTATTTATTTATTTATTTATTTATTTATTTATTTATTTATTTGATTTGCCAATTGTTTACAAGATAATAAGTATAAGTGTATACATAGTTGTGAATACATGAAATGGGTACATATAAGAAAAATAAAAGAAGAATAAGAGAAACAATAGGACAGGGACGGTAGGCACGTTGGTGCGCTTATGCACGCCCCCTACAGACCTCTTAGGAATGGGGTGAGGTCAACAGTAGACAGTCTGATGTTAAAGTTTTTGGGGTTTGGGGAAGAAACTACAGAGTCGGGTAGAGTATTCCAGACATTGACCACTCTATTGCTGAAGTCGTATTTCCTGCAATCAAGTTTGGTGCGGTTAACCTTGAGTTTGTATCTATTGTGTGCTCTTGTGTTGTTATGGTTGAAGCTGAAGTATTCATTGACAGGTAGGACATTGCAATGTATGATTTTATATACCATGCTTAAATCAGACCGAAGACGGCGTAATTCAAGGTTTTCTAGTTCTAGAATTTCAAGTCTGGTGGCATAAGGTATTCTACAACGAGTAGAGGAGTGGAGAACTCTTCTTGTGAAATATTTCTGGACTTTCTCAATTGTGTTAATATCAGATATGTAATGTGGGTTCCAGACTGATGAACTGTATTCGAGTATTGGTCTAGCAAATGTTTTGTATGCTCTGGTTAGTAGTGTGATATTACCAGAGAAAAACTACGAGGATTAGGTTAACAACTCTTAATGCCTTTTTGGCTATGTAGTTACAGTGGGCTCTAGCACTTAGATCATTAGAGGTGAGTATTCCAAGGTCCTTTACAGAGCTTGGGTCATCAACAAGATCTTGACTATTCAGCTTGTATTTTATTTTCTGGTTTTTTTTGCCAATATGTAAGACAGAGCATTTATTTGTTGAGATTTGAAGTTGCCATTTGACCATTCTGATACATAGTCAAGATCTTTTTGTAGGGTAGCAGTATTGTCTGTGGTATTGAACAGCTTTACATCATCAGCGAAAAGAACGCAATTGCTCTTAATATGATCACAGAGGTCATTTATGTAGAGTATGAAGAGAGTTGGTCCTAGAACACTGCCTTGGGGGACACCACTATTGACAGGTACAGAATTTGATAGGACGCTCCCAATTTTGACCATTTGTTGTCTGTTTGCCAGGAATGCTTCTATCCAGTTATTCAGTTGTCCAGAGATACCATAGGATTTTATTTTTAGGAGTAGTTTGTCGTGTACCATTGAATCAAAGGCTTTACAGAAGTCTATGTAGATTGCGTCTATTGCTTTGCCCTGGTCGAGTTGTGTCGTCCATATGTTTTTGCAGTGTAAGAGTTGCAGATTACAGGATAGTTTTTTTCTGAAACCAAATTGTTTATTGGAGAGTAGGTTATTTGTCTCTAAGTGGAGGATGATGGATTGGTTAATAATTGATTCCATGACTTTACAGGTGACGCAGCATAAGGAGATTGGCCTGTAATTTTCAACTAGGCTGGGGTCTCCCTTTTTGAAGATGGGGATGACTGTGGCTTGTGACCATAGGTTAGGCAAGGAGCTGGTTCTGAAAGATTTTTCAAAGATTATGCTTAGAGGTTTGGCTATGGCAGTGGATAGCTTTCTTAAGAAGTAGGCACATATTCCATCCGGTCCAATAGATAGAGATGGTTTTAGGTTGCGTAGTGCTTTTTCAACATTGTCTTCTGTAAAATCGATATGTATTAGATCATTGTTGTTATCTGTGGTACGGCTAGGAAATACTGGGCATGATCCATTGCTGTTTACAAATACTGAGCCGAAGAATGTGTTAAAGATGTTGGCTTTAATGGTGTCGTCGTTGCAGTCTTTACCATCAGGTCCTATCAAGGGTGGGATGGACCTTGAGTCTTTTAGTTTGTTGTTTACAAAATTGTAAAAAGCACGGGTGGAATTGGTGCTTAGAAGGTTTTCCTCTTGTTTAATGTGATAATTGGTGCATTCGGTCTTTATCTGGTGGCATAAATTTTTGTATCGGCTTTTGAAATTGGCAACGTGACCAGATTTGTTTTTCCGCCAGAGTGATCTCTTTTTGGATTGAAGTTTCCTTATTGTTATGGGTAATCTGCTTTTTTGTTTTGTTTTGGGAGTTGTTGTTGGTACATATAGTTTGATGACTCTTTTGACTTCAAGTAAAAATATGTTGTAATGGTCTTCAACAGTATTGCATCCAGTGAATAGAGATTGCCAATCAAGGGATAAGGTAGATTGAAATCACCAAGAAAGATAAAAGGGTATGGGCAGGATGCAGCCCATGTTAGTAATGTATTTAGCTTGTTTACATGTTCGATGTCATAATCAGGTGCTCTGTAACATAGTAAGAATCGAATTGTGATATTTAAGGATAGTTCACAGATGATGGTCTCAGGAAGAGCAAGCTCCTGGGTAACTTGGATATTTTTTAGATGTAAGGACTTTTTATAGAAGATAGCAACACCACCTCCTCTACGGATTTCACGATCTGATCGGTAAACATGATAGTCTCTTACTGTGGTAATGGAGTCAGGGAGAGATACATTGAGCCATGTTTCACAGACAAATATAATGTCAAATTTAGCCATATTTAGTAGGAGGAAAAATTCAGGTATTTTATTCATGAGGCTTCTTGCATTGAGTAGTTTGCATTTAAGGCCAGTAGTAGTTGGAATTGAGGTAGTTAGGGGCCTGCGTGCCTCGTCTTGGGTGATGGTGGATCGGTTGAGGTAGGGTTGTGGTTGAGAATTAAAAAGCCAATAAAAAAGAATTACACTCTTTAAAGAAGAATTAGAAGTCCAGTAAAAATATAAAATAAAGAGGAAAATCAGCAGGGGAGATGATAGATAGATAGATAGATAGATAGATAGATAGATAGATAGATAGATAGATAGATAGAGATAGATGATAGATAAATAGAGATAGATGATAGAGATAGATGATAGAGATGATAGATAGATGATAGATAGATAGATAGATAGATAGATAGATAGATAGATAGATAGAGATAGATAGATAGATAGATAGATAGATAGATAGATAGATAGATAGATAGATATTTAGATAGATAGATAGATAGATAGATAGATAGATAGATAGATAGATAGATAGATAGATGATAGATAGATAGATAGATAGATAGATAGATAGATAGATGATAGAAAGCATAGATAGATGGATAGATAGATAGATAGATAGATAGATAGATAGATAGATAGATAGATAGATGATAGAAAGCATAGATAGATGGATAGATAGATAGATAGATAGATAGATAGATAGATAGATAGATAGATAGATAGATAGATAGATAGATGTGTATGTATGAGAGAGAAAGGGAGGGAGAGAGAGAGAGGTAGATAAACAGAGAGAGAGATGGAGGGATGGCTAGATAGATAGCGATAGAGATTGGTAGGTAGGTAGGCAGGGATAGATTAGATAGATAGATAGATAGATAGATAGATAGATAGATAGATATGATAGACCAACCACCTAGAGATACAATACAGATATTTATCCAAAACTAATTTACAGGCTGCCACAGCCATTCTGACCCAGAACCTTCTCAGCTGCCAGGACAGCAAGATGGGCAGCCTATAAATTTGATCAGTAAAATAATCTCCGGGGGGGGGAAGGGGGGGCTGGGGTTCTATAGCAGGGGTCTCCAACTTTGCCAACTTTGGAGTTGAAGTCCACAAGTCTTAAAGGGGCCAAGAGATCCCTGCTGTAAAGTAGTATGGCACTGACCATGCCGAGGAGAGGCCGAAGATACGCGGGAGAATTCTGCAGCCGCCTGGGATCCGTGGCCAGGACAGGTCTCACAAACCCCCCCCCCAGCCCACTGCTCTTCTCTCTCTTCGTGCCCCCAGCAGAAAGAAATGGGACCTTGTGGGTCATCTAGTCCAACCCCCCCAAGCAGGAGACTCTGCCCCATTTCTGACAGAGGGCAGTCCAGTCTCCAGGGATGATGAAGCTCCCACCACTTTGCATGTTTGATTTGCCTTTCATAGTTCCTTTTGGGATTTTTCTTCTTTTGGGAAGGAAAGCAAATGACCCCAAAGAGGTAGATGAGGATCCTGGTGGAAAGGTCCCAAAGTCACTTCCGACTCGGATTATCTGTTCTCTGTATTAAAAGGAGAATCACACATACCAAGAATGTGTGATAGTTGTAACTTCTCTAACAGGTAGAATATCAACCATTACAATGAATATATTGCCAAAAATATTATATCTATTCCAGATGATTCCAATAAGACTGAAAAAAAATATTTTGAAGATTTAAATAAAATGATGTTGAAATTTATCTGGCAAGGGAAAAAGACAAGAATGAAGACCAAACGATTGCCGGGTGCAAGAGTGAGAGGGGTTTTGGGAATTATATTATCCCAATTGGGAATTATATTATCAGGCAGTAACATTGATGTGGATGAAAGAATGGATTTTATTGAAAAATGTCAGATTGCTAACATTGGAAGGGCATGATTTACAATTGGGGTGGCACGCATTCTTATGGTATAAAGAAAGTAGGGCACATGGATACTTTAGGAGACATTAGGTCAGGGATGCTTTATTGACGGTATGGGAGAAAATAAGGGAATGCCATGATATGAAAATACCAGTCTGGTTGTCAACAATAGAGGCATTTACATATCCACAGGTTTTCAAAAGGGAACACATTATTAGATATGAGGAAATTTGAAATGAAAAGGGTAAACTCAAAACAAAGCAAGAACTGAAGTTACAAGGGATAAATATATTGGTATTCATATTTGCAAATACATACAAGGTATGAAAAAGATATTAAGATGGCTGGGTTTTACAAGTAATTGACTGAATTAGATAAAATCTTAACAGGCACTGAAGAGAAGTTGATTAAAAAACTGTATGGTTATTTACTAGGAGTGAATTTAGAGGAAGAGTAAGTAAAAGAATCAATGATCGCGTGAGGGAAAAACTTTGGATATGGGATAGATTTGGACAGGTGGCAGACACTATGGACTAGAAACTATAAATTAACTATGTCAACAGCCTATAAAGAGAACTTGCATAAGATGTTTTACAGGTGGTACTTACCCCCAGTGAGAATTGCTAAGATGTTCATACTACCATATGTGGTGGACATGCACTGATGCTAAAAAATATTGGACTAGAATACACGTGTGGTTGGAAAAAATGATAAAACAATGTAAAGATTTAAAACCAGAGACATTTTTATTGGGAATTTTGCCTGAAGGTTACAATAAAGAGTTAACATATTTGATTATTAATGTATTAACAGCAGCTAGGATTGTATTTGCACAAAATTGAAAAATTAGAAAATTCCAATGGAAGAGGAAACAATTAAGAAAATAATGGAATGTGCAGAAATGTGTAGATTGCCAATGGCAATTAGAGAACAGGAAGAAAAAGATTATTATAAAATTTGGAATTTATTCTATGAATGGCTAGATAGAAGAGTAAGAAATTGAAATATGTAATAATAGTATAATATACAGTATTATACTTGATTGAGTTAGATTGAGTAAGAGAATGAATATAATTTAGGTAAGGATGAAATATATTTTTGAAAGACAATAATTACAATGTTAATGATAATACAATAATTGACAAATGTGATATAAAATACTTAGAATGGTTTGTAAATATAAACAAGTAAGAAATGTATGACGATATTACTATGTGCACAAGGTATACGTACCCAACCAAGACACTGTTGAACAGAAAAATGGTTTTATTGGTTTGTTTTTGTTTTCGTTATACAAATAAAAAAACTTTTTTAAAAAAAGCATACAAAGAACGGTTGGAGGATTTGGGGTTTGGCTAGTTTAGAGAAAAGAAGGACTGGGGGCGGGGGACGACATGATGGCAATGTTTCAATGTTTGGAGGGCTGCCCCAGAGAAGAGGAGGGGGTCAATTTATTCTCCAAAGCACCAGAAGGCAGGAGAAGAAGCAACAGGTGGAAACTAACCCAGGAGAGAAGCAACCTGGAGAAACTTCTTAACAGGAAGGACAATTAACCAGGGGAACTGCTGGCCTCCAGAAGTTGTGGGTTCTCCATCCCTGGAGGTTTTGAAGAAGAGACTGGACAGCCACTTATCTGAAATGGTATAGCATCTCCTGCTTGGGCAGGGGGTTGGACTAGAAGACCTCCAAGGTCCCTTCCTCCTCTATTCCGATTGCAAAGGAAATTGTCATGTTTTATTCCACTACTTTCAGCCCAGCTCCGCAGCTTATCAAGGTGGTTTTGAGTTTGTTTTGTAGAATATTAACCATCTCACACAATTCTGTGTGATCTGCTCACCTGGCCAGCCTCTCCTCCACCTCTCACCATGCATGAAAACCTGGAAGTGGGGAGGAGCCGAGGGGAATGCCTGGCGCCTGCCCCCCCCCCCAGGGTGGCTGTGGGGGGGCCTCTGGGGAGCCAGCCAGCCAGCCAGGGGCCTGAGATCTCCTTAGTCCTCCTGCTCTGCAGCCCAAAAAACCGAGCTTGCAAAAAAGGATGCTGCGAGATGCCTTATCAAGTGCTTTGGCTCAAACCAAGATACTTTCTATTGACAACAATTTCACAATCTTTTCAGGAAGCCGTTTGATCAAAACAGGAGATATGCTAAGCCAGCAAGATCAATTCCTGGGCACCCCACCAACCTCCTGATTTCTGCTCATTGTTGTCTTGTTTTCAAAGTTCCTCTGTCTGACCAGCTCTGGAACTTTCCCCAAAGTCAACATTTTGCTGAAGCCGTTTTTAATATGCTGAGAGCTGCATTCCTTGTAAACCAAGAAGGGCAACGAAAGGACAACGTCCAGTAAGAGAACAACAAATTCTAGAAGTGAACCACTGGCTAAAGGGTTGGTGTCCCCCCCCCCCAAAAAAACCTTTGGATTCCTGGTCTGTGCTGTCTCCATGATGGGCTGCTGGCAAGGGATGGGTTGCACCTCACCAAGATTGCGAAGAATGTCTTTGGGAAATGACTGGCTCAACTTATCAGGAGGGTTTTAAACTAAAATGGAGGGGGGAGGGAGGCCAATCTTGAGGACCCCCAGGACCTTAATTCCCAGCAAAAACCCCTAGAAAGCAAGTCAGACCATGAAGTAAGGGAGTAAGATGGGAGGGAAGACAAAGTCCAACCCCAAATACCGCTATACGTAAACTGGGCCTCAGTTGCTTGTTCAACCGCGAGGAAGTCCATGTTGCACGGCGTGGCCATCCATGTGCTTGGCCAGCTCTGCCTGCTGCTCCCCTCAGGAGCCTTCCTGGATGAGACGGGCCTTCAGACAACCCCCCAGGGACGGTCTCCTTGGAGCTAGACTACTGCAACGTGCTCTACAGGGGGCCGCCCTTGGAAACCACCCAGAAATTTCCATTGGTCTCAAAGGCAGCCACAGAGGCGCCAGTGGGCACACCTTGGCCTGCCCACTTGGCACCCGTGCTCCAGGAGGTGCCCCGGTGGCTTCTGGGTCTCAGCTCTCCAGCCGCCCATCAAATAGATTCCATAGTCCGCATTTCCTTTCTGTTCCATTTTTGATGTCCGTCTGTCCATAAAATACAGGCAGCTGTGGAGCCAAAACCCCAGTCAGTACCAGGACCAAGGAGTGGGCCCTCGCCATTTCTGTCATTAAGTGAGACATCCGTTAAGTGAGTTTTGCCCCCTTTTATGGCCTTGCTTGCCTCCATTGTAAAGTGAATCCCAGGAATTGTTAAGCTAGTCACAGGGCTGTAGAGGGTCTCAATTGCTCCACTTTGGGTGGATCTACGCTGACTTCTTCCGTTTAGGAAGCCCTTGTGGGGTTCCATTGAGGTGGCTTAAGGGGGGACCTGGGAGGTCCTCCAGTCCAGCCCCCTGTTCAAGCCCTCGACCATGTCAGTTTCAGCCCTGACCTTGTTTCGGTGTGCGAAAGCCTCGTCCGTAGCATTGGAGGCTTTCAAAGGGAGACTGGACTGCCATTTGTCAGAAATGGTGTAGGGTCTCCCGCTTGGGCCACGGGGGGTTGGACTAGATGACCTACAAGGTCCCTTCCAACTCTGACTATATGTTATTTGGGAGCCTCCCTGGCCCCCACAGCTCTGTGGCCACAGCCCGTGGGTGGAGCCCACCACGTGTTTCCCGTGGCTGCCTCTGTCGGTTTGCATAAAAAGGCATTGCTGATGCCACGGAGATAAGACCGGAGCTGCCCTTCCTGCCCTCTTCGAAGATGAAGACCGTCCTCGCCTTCCTGTTCCTGGTGGTCTCCGTCGCCCTGGCAGTCGAGCGTCCCAGTGAGTCCTTCAGGCCGTTGGGCTTCCTCTCTTGCGACCCAAGACCCGGGAATTCTCCAGGCCACTCAGCTCGCAGCCATGAGCCAGACCGGGGTGAAGACAGGCAGAGTGTCAGGGTTCCGGCGATCGCCCAAATTAAATCCTAAGCCCGGAGCTTCGGAAAAACTCCCAGGGATTTATTGGGAGCGACGTGCCGGCATGACCTGTAGGAAGCCGACTCGGAGACCCTGTGGGAGACGCTGCCCCAACGGCAGACGGTGTCCAAGGCAGGCGCCCCTCTCCCCAGGAGAGAGGAGCCACGCAATGGGGCACAGCTGGGGACCCCAGGAACCCCAGGCCGGAGGGTTGCAGGAGGGTCTGAGCCGAGCAACCACCCTGCTTGGGGCGGGGAAGGGCTCCGGCTGGGAGGGTCATCCAGACGGGGTGCGGTCAGTCCAATCCACGCACAAGTTGGGCGGCCTCCGGAAGGGAGCTCTTTCCTGCTGGGTTTGTGGAGACCCTCCGCCCCTTTTGAGAACAGGGAAAATAGAATTGTAGGGCTGGAAGGGACCTCAGAGGTCTTCTAGTCCAACCCCATGGCTAAGAAGGAGACCTATATAGCAGGGCTCTCCAACCTCGGCAACTTTAAAACTTGTGGACTTGTGGACTTGTGGACTCAGCCAGCTTTGCTCTGGGAGTTGAAGTCCACAAGTCTTAAAGTGGCCACGGTCGGAGAGCCCTGCTGACAAGTGGCTGCCCAGCCTTTTCTTAAAAACTTCCAGTGTTGGAGGATTCACAGCTTCTGGTGGGAAGCAGTTCCCCTGGTTAATTGTCCTCCCTGTCAGGAAGCAGCAGCCCGGAACTAAGGAGAAACTTCCTGAACAATTAACCAGTGGAACTGCTTGCCACCAGACGTTGAGGGGTGGGTGGGTCCATCACTGGAGGTTTTTAAGAAGGCTGGACAGCCGCCAAATAGTCTAGGGTCTCTTGCTTGAGCAGGGGGTTGGACTAGAAAACCTCCAGGGTCCCTTTCAACCCTGCTATTCTACTCTACTCTGTTGCCAAATAAAAGGGCGCCTCATCATCTAAATCAGAGGCCTTGCACATCGCACCAAAAGGAAAGTAAGGTTCCTACAGGGTTGGTGTGTAAGCCAGTTAAAGGGGCTCCCCCTTTTCTTGGTGGCAGCCCCTCAAATACTGGAAGACGGCTGCCAGGTCCCCCCTAGTCCTTCTTTTCATTAAACCAGCCATACCCAGTTCCTGCAAACGTTTCGTATGTTTTTTAGCCTCCAGCCCCCCCCCAATCCTCTTGGCTGCTCTTGAGCTGCCAATCTCCGTTTCCTGCCCATTCTGGGATGGCCGGAGAGCTTCTCCACCCAACGGTGGTGGTGGGACGTCACACCTTCTCTCTTTCCTTCCCCAGTGGATCCTCTGCCCACCACTTGCTGCGTTAGCTTCATGAAACGCCCCATCCCACTGAACCTCTTGAAATCTTTTGAATACACCAGCGGGAGATGCAGCCCGTCCGCCGTTGTGTAAGTTGGTTCAACTTGGTAGGAGCTTCTTTCTCATCCAAATGCTAAATGCTAAATCAGTGCGTCTCAGAGTTGGGCGTTTTAAGAGGGGTGGACTTCAACTCCCAGAATAACCCTAACCCTCACGTTGAGATGCACTGGGTTAAATCCTAATCTTGATTGAAAACAGACATTTCTCCTTTGCAGATTCCTTACCAAAAGAGACCGAAAGATCTGCGCGGATCCCTCAGAGCCATGGGTCCAGGATCGCATCCGTGCCCTCGGCCCACCCTAAACGTGCTCCGGGCGAGGGGAAAGCAAGCCTCCCCTCTTGGCAGATGCCCATAATCCAAGGAGAGAGAAAAAAAAACCCATTATTAAAGGCAGTGCTTTATGCTGAAGCATGTGCAGAGTGCCTTCTGTTTATTATCACCCATCGGAATTAGGCTAATGCGTGTGTGTGTGTGTGTATTTGTGTGTGTAATCTGGCTTGAGGAAGCCCAGAAGGCTGAATTGTGTCGAAATAGCAGACTACCAGACTGCGGGGTGGGGGGCATCATGGTAAGGGGCTCCCCTCATGCTCAAAAGTAGGGAGGAGCGGGGGAGGATGGAGGGGTTGCATCCTCCCATATATGAAATCCCTTCCGCGGCTGGGGAGGAGGAAGGAAGCCGGGGGCTGGACTAGAAGACCTCCAGGGTCCCTTCCAACTTTTGTTCTTCTGGGTTCTGGTTTATTTCAGGAACGATATTGTGGCTGGTTGGGGGCGGCATGCAGATTCGTGGGGTCTGCTAGATGACCCCACCCCACCCCACCGCGTTTAATGGGAATTTAGGTGGGGTTTCTTGGCGTGCTCGGAAAGATGCGGACAGTTGGGCGGCGAAAACCGCCCGGGAGCTTCGTTTGAATCAGCCTCGACGACTTGAAAAAGTGTGGACTTCAACTCCCAGAATTCCACAGCCAGCGCGGAATTCTGGGAGTTGAAGTCCAACCTTCTTTCAGCCAGGGGCTCCCCGCCCCTCCGTTGTGCGGAGCTCGTTTCTCTTCGCCTCTTCCCAATGAGGACCCCGGAATTCACCTGGGTACAGATGTGGGGGGGCAAGAGGGGCTTCTCCTTGGTCGAAGACGGCCCCCCTCCCTGCAGAGTTCCCGCCTTCACACACACACACGCACACACACACAGAGTAAAATGCAGCCTCCGGAGCTGGGTCTCTTCAGGGCTCTCCGAGTCCGGGTTGGGTTGGGGGGGAGGCGCTCCAGCAGGCCCTGCCCCTCCCTCTCCTGAAATGCCCCGTGGCCTGTGGAATTCTGGGAGTTGAAGTCCAGGGTGCTGAAGCGGCCAAGGGGAGCCAGGTACGCTAACGCCTTGCCCTCCCCCAATCACACAAGCGGCGCCCCAAGCCGCGCCTGACCTCGCCTACCTCGCGCCGCTTGCTTCGTTCCGCGGGGCAGGAAAACCGGGCGCGCTGGATCTCCCCGTGGCCCCCTTTCCCCGGAGGGATCTTGCCGTTCCTCCACGGCCCGGCGCAGCTGGTGCCCCCGCCCGGGAAAAATAAGAGACCCTTCCTCAGCACCTGCCCCCTCTCCAAGCAAGCCCGCTGCCCCAGAGAGCAGAGCCCTCCCGGCCTGGGGGAAAGGGGGTCGGGGGTGGGGGCTCCTTTGGCAGGAGCCCGTGGGAAAGAGCCGAGGGGGTCTGGGTAGCCCCTGGACAAGGAGTCGGCCCGGGAAGGCCAAGGGGGCCTTGAGCCCCAGAGACCGCCGGAGCCCTGCCCGTTTCTCCCCGCCGGACTCCGGGGCTCCTGCTCGCAGCCGATCCCCGGCGGGCGCCCGCTTGCAGAAGGAGGCGCCGGGGAAGCCCCTCCCTCCCTCCCTCCCCGGCCCCTCTCCCCGCCAGGAGGGCTTTGCTGGCGGTTGCGATGGCTGCGGAGGGGCGCCGAGGCGCGGGCAGAGCTCCAGCCGACGCCCCCAGCCCCCTCGCCGGCCCGGCCGGAGGGACCGCCGCCCACCCTCGACCCCCGCCGCCGCCGCCGCGCCGCAGCCCGGGAGGGGGCGGACAGGAGGTGAGACGGGCAGCGCGGGGGGGCGGCGGACCCTTCCCCGCACGGGGGAAACGCCTCCCCGACCCCCCCATCAGGCGGGGCGGCCCCAGAGCCCCCTGCGCCCCCGGGACAGGAAGCCCCCGCCCCGTGCCGGCTGTCCGCTTGGCGGCGCCTCGGCGGCGGGTGCTGAACGGACAGTCGGCTCCGAGCCCTCGGCCGCCCCCCGCCCGGCCTTGGTGGGGGGTCCCTCGGCGGGAGTCGAACCCCCTGGAGCTGCCGCCCCCCGTCCCGCCCCTTCCTCACCTGCGCGGCCTCCTCTGAGGCGAGCTAAGCGGATCAGCGGATGAGATGCGCCCGGCACTGACCCGTCCTTGGCCCCGCTGGGGGTGGGAGGACTCCCGCCCCCTCCTCTGCCCCATTGGGGAGGGGAGTTTATCCTAGGTGTGGGGAGGGCCTGCAGACCCCCAGAGGGGACACCCCCACTCCTGCCCTTCACGGTAGGGGGCTTTCTGGGGTCTGGGGGGCTTTTCCCAGGCACCTGGCTGTGTGGCTTTAAAAGGGCAGGTAAAGCTGCCGGGGCCCCCTCAAAAAGGGGCCCGTGCAGAGGCTGCTGGACAGAAACGGGCGGGGGGGCTTTAATTTGGAAATCACTGCATGAGCCTGGAATGTAAATTTTCTGGGCATCTGAATTCGGAATCTGGAGGAATTTCCTTCCCTGGGTGAAGCTGCCCCCATGGGGGGTTGGGTGTGTTTGTGTCCGTCCCTGGAGGGGGTCAAGGCAGAACCGGACAGCGGTGGGTCTGGGGGCATTCCCATGCTGGGCCGGGAGTTGGGCTTTGGTTTCCACCTGCAATTTTTATATAAGCTAGATCAAATTCCTAGTCCTTAAGCTCCTTCAAGCACCTGTCAAGCCGTGGCCACTGCTGTCTGTGTGTGTGTGTGTGTGTGTGTGTGTGTGTGTATGTATGTATTATTATATATATATGGAGAGTTCAAGCTTCCTGCATGATGGATGGGGCCTGGCAGCCACGGAACAGATTGTGCAGCGTTGGCAGATCTGCCCGAGTGCCAGGGAGGCCCAGGGAGGGTGCCAACTGCAGCGCTCCAGTGGTGTTGCTTTCGGCTGGGGGCAGAAGAGGAGAGGAGAGCAGGAGGGCTGGGCAGGGGGTGGGGAGGGGTTGCAAGGCCTGTCCTGATCACAGATCCCGGACAGGCTGCAGAATTCTCCCTCGTGCCATCAGCCTCTCCTTGGAGTCGGTGGGTGCCTGACTACTTTGAGGCAGGGGTCTCCGACCTTGGCCCCTTTAAGACGCCCAGAGTTCTCCCAGAGTCCTCAAGGCTTAAAGGGGCCACGGTCGGAGACCCCCCCGGAGGAAAGAGGCCGATGCAACCCTGGGGCCTCCTCCCTCCCCCAGCCCCCACTTGTGCCCACCCCCAGTTTTCCTGAGAGCCGAGCTGATCGGCTCCTTAGAAGCTTTGGAAAGGGGGGGCTTTGGGGTTTTTAAGTCCCCCAAACCAGGCAGTCCTCAGCGTACGACCCCGGGGGAGCCCCAAACTTCTTATGTTGCAAACCGAGAAATCCGTGAAGTGATTTTTGCCCCGTTTTACGACATTTCTGGTGCCACGGTTGTTAAGTGGATCTTAACATCCATCAGTAACCTGGTTTTTAAGTGAATCCGGCTTCCCCCGGATTGTCCGTCGGTTGCCAAAGGGGATTGCCTGACCCCTCCCCCACTGCACGTTGAGACCGTCATAAACGTGAGTCGATTGTCGAACACCTGAATCGCATGACTGCAGGGAGGCTGCAACTGTCATAAGAGCGAAAAAGGGGTCCTTTTTTCAGTGCTGTTGTAACCTCAAACAGTCACTAAGTGAAGCATTGTAAGCCAAGGACAACCTGTTATTGTGGGGCGACTTTGGGCCTGTCCTGCTCTCTCAGGCCAACCTACCTCACAGGGTTGTTGTGGGGAAAATAGGGGGAGGGAGATGGGTTGGATGCGTTCGCTGCCTTCAGTTCTTATCTTCTATATATATACCTAAAAGCAAAATAACCCCTCACGCATCATCACGAAATCTCCAGAACCGTCAAACCTACAAACTTGAAATGGGGCCTGTATGTTCTTCTTGGTTTCTAGGGGCTCACTAAGAAAGGATTTTTCAAAATGACCACCAGAGCATTAGTATTTCACATATTATTATTATTATTAACACGCTCTGATGCTAAGGAGTCCTAATCCCCCTCCCCACCTGGAAAGAAATCTCTTCCAAATGCAAAACACAAGCAGAGGAGAGGAAGTTCAGTTTCAGTTTCACAGCAGCACCAAGCAGCTTCAGTACAGAACAGTTGAGCTAAGCCACACCCAGGCTCCTTGCTCACACAGCAAATACTCTTTCAGTTTCCAAACAGCCTTCAATTCTCTCACACACACTGACAGGACACTAGCCAGATGAATACAGATGGATGCTGGTAGGCAGAGGCAGAATTCTTTTCCTCCTTATTTTCCTCCCCAAAAACTAAGCCCCACCACATAGTTTCGTAGCGAAGCCCACGGGGATGGAGCTAGTTTGTAAATATAGTAAAGGTGGGAAATCCACCAACCAACCCGGGCAGGTTAGGCACCCTGGTTCTGGAGGTCCCTGCAGGAAGGGCCTGGGTCTTCTCCCCACTGGCCCAGGTGCCCCCCGCCCCACACCCCTCACCAGGCCTGGGCCTTGCACCCTGTGGGCCCAGAAGAGGGAAGCAGGGAAGGGGGGACCCCAGGTGCCACCCAGTTTCCCTGCCAGCCAGGCCGAAGGGATCTGGCGGGGGTCTCCTTTCCAGGGGCCCTTAGCCCAGCCCTCGGATTTCCTGGGGGTGTGGCTTTCGATCCGGGTCAGTTTAAAGCAGGGCCTCCCCACCTTGGCCAGCTTAAGACGCGGGGACTTCAACCCCCAGAATTCCCCAGCCAGCAAAACCACGAGTCTTCAAGGGGCCGAGGTGGGAGACCCCTGAATTGACGCGATGCTGGTTGATGCCACTTGGACTCGGCTCTTCCCTGGAGAGGGATCCCCAAAAGCCGGCTTCCTGCGCCCCCACCCTTCTCCCCTGCACCCTTCCGGCTTTAGAGACAGAGACAGAGACAGAGAGAGAGAGATTAACAGAGTTGGAAGGGACCTTGCAGGTCATCTAGTCCAACCCCCCCGCCCAAGCAGGAGACCCTACACCCTTTCTGACAGGTGGCAGTCCAAAGAATGAGAACTTGTTGGCCAAACGGTGGGGCAACCTCAACCCGGGAAATGCTCTGCTGGGACGTTCTTGTGGGTCCCTTTGAGAGAAGCGTGTGTCTGCGTGTGTGTGTGTGTGTGTGTGTTTGATGCCTGCCAAGAGAGGAAGCCGCCCCTCCAGGGCAGCCGGAAGGGCAGGGCAGGTGCCAGCCCACAAGAGCAGGAAGCAGAGGGTTGCTCACAGGTCTCAGGGGCCCATCTGCTGCCCCCCAACCCAGCTGCAGGAGGGTGGGGGGCAAGATCCGGTCCTGGGGTGGGCCTCAGGCTGACCGCTGCTGTGGGCAGGAGAGCCTCTGGGCCTGACCCTGCGGTGCCCTTGCCAGCTGACCCTCACGGGGGAAGAGATGCTTCCAAACCAGTGGAGCAGGGAGCCCCCACCTGCCCTGCCCTGCCAGCTGGAAGGAAGGCCTGGAGGTGGTTTTCTTTGGGGGGGGGTGTTTGAATGCTCCTGCTTGATGTTGCTGTGAGGTGAGGAAAAGGAACACAACGACACACACACACACACACACACACACACACTTCTGCCTCTGCGCCTCCCTCCCCTTCAGCTGACATTCAGTTACATAAAGGCAGCCTTCTCGGGGAAATCTGGGTCAGGGAAAATGGTTTCCTTGGTTGCTTTAGCCAGCATTCAAGAGTTGGGAAAACGGGGAGGGGGGGGGCGTTGCCCACACCCACAAGGAGGCTGGGGAGCCTGGACTTTCCAGGGGAGGGGGGAAGGCAGGGCGAGAAGGGGGAGAGAGAAGCAGCCAAGGAATAGGGAGGCTTTTCCTGAGGGTGAGAAGGGTGGATCACTGGAACTGCTCAGCCCCCCAGGAGTCGTGGGGGCTCCGGGAGGTTTCTAAGAAGAGGCAGGACCCCCATTTGTTGGACAAGGTTTAGGATCTCCTGCTTGAGCAGGGGGCTGGACTAGAAGACCTCTGAGGTCCCTTTGAACTCTGTGGCTCTGTTCACTTACCTTAAAGAATCCGTATTTTTTAAAATCTTTGCAGTGCCGGTGAACCAAAGTTGGACGTCCCTCCTCTGAGGCCACAGAGAAGAAGGAGGGGGCCAAGCGGTCCTCCGAAGCACCAGAAACGAAGGACGAGAAGCAACCTGGAATTGAGGAGGATTTTTCTGACAGCGAGAACAATTCCCCCGTTGGAACTGCTTGCCACCAGAAGCTGTGAATGCTCCGTGACTGGAGGCTGTTGAGAAGAGCCTGGACAGCCATTTGTCTGAAATGGTCCATGGTCTCCTGTTGGAGCAGCTGGTTGGACTAGAAGACCTCTAAGGTACCTTCCAGTTTCTATTCTAATCGCTATTCTATTCTGTACTATTCTATTCTATATTCTATTCTATTTTATTTCTATTTTCTATTCTATTCTATATTCTATTTTATTTCTATTTTCTATTCTATTCTATTTTCTATTCTTCTATTCTATATTCTATTTTATTTCTATTTTCTATTCTATTCTATTTTCTATCCTATCCTCCGGGTGAGCTGGTGTTTTGATCTCCCCTAGCCAAAGAGCATCCATCCATGCCATCGGGTGAGAACCAGCCCTGCCTTAAACCCATTTCCCCCTCCCTCCCCTTCTGGGGGTGAACCTGCCCCCTCCGTGGGCCAGGGAGATCAAAGTGGCATCGCTAGCTGGGGAATGTGGGGATTGAAGTCCACAGGCCTCCAGGGCCGGACACCCCCTGCTTTCCCCTCCAGGGGCCCAGGTGGCCAAGGGTTTCTTCTCCCTGATCACAGGCGGAGCGGACTGGCGGGGTCTCCAATGCAGGGCGACCCTTGCCGAAAGCCCCCGCTGAGCCGGCTTCCATTGGCTGCTGCTTGCAAAGGCGTGAAGGACATGGTGTGTCTGTGTGTCTGTGTGTGTGTGTGGCTGAGGGGGGTGCGATTTGCAAGCAATTCAAGGAGGATTTCACCTTCCCGGGTCTTTCAGGACAGGCCCCCCTTCTCTCCAACCCCCCTCCCTGCGGTTGTTTGCAAAGCTGCGTGATTTATTTCCCATTTTGAAGCACCACCGTTCCGGCTCCAAAATCGATACCTGGGACTACTTGGGGCGGCTGGTGGATCGATCCTTGGGCTGCTGTAATTGCAGCGGCTTCGATCCGGCTCTTGAATCCAGTCCTTGGAAGGGCGACCAGGCGGCTTTGGGGAGAGCCAGGCGCTGCCACCGCCAGGAGACGTCCTGGGTGGAAAATGTCCTTGTGACTTCTGGCTTTTACGGCACACCTTTTAGGAGCAGCTTTGCAGAGGGGGAGCCGGTTCTGCACGCTTAGGATTTAAGGAGCAACGGGTGCAGGGGGCCCTTTTCCACGGGGCTTGGAATTGCAAAGTAAGGTTGACCTCAGGGGTCCCCACATTGGACAACTTTAAGGCTTGTGGACTTTAACTCCCACAAGTCTTAAAGTTGCCACATTTGGAGGCTTCGTTCATCAGCAGATATAAAACCTTCCTTGGCAAGGCAAGGCGTTGTGGAGCTTCCTCCGTCCTTCCAGTACCCCACAGCCCAGTATTTCAGAGTCTTCCCCTGGGCACCCCACAGTCCTGGAACAATACTTAAATCAAAGTTACAAAATATCAGAGTTGGGAGGCACCCTGGAGGTCATCTAGTCCAACCCCCTGCACAAGCAGGAGACCCTCGACCATTCCTGACAAATGGCTGCCCAATTTCTTCTTGAAAACCTCCAGGGAGGGAGAACCCACAGCTTCTTGGAGGCAAGTTGTTCCCCTGCTTAATTCCGGGCCGCTTCTCTCCTTCGTTAGTCTCCATCCCTCGTTTCCTGCCTTCCCTTCTGGTGCTTTGGAAAACAAGTGAGCCCCTCCAATACTGGAAGGCTGATATCGTGTCACCCCCAATTCTTCTTTTCTTTAGACTAGCTAGCCAGACCCGGTTCAGATTACAGATTAACAGAGTTGGAAGGGACCTTGTAGGTCATCTAGTCCAACCTCCCACCCAAGCAGAAGACCCTACTCCATTTCTGACAGAGGGCAGTCCAATCTCTTCTTGAAAGCCTCCAGGGATGAAGCTCCCACAACTTCCGAGGGCAACTTCTGTTCCATGGGTGGATTGTTCTCACTGTCAGAAAGTTTCTCCTTATTTCCAGTTTAAATCTCTCCTGGATCAGTTTCCATCCATTGTTCCTTCTCTGGTGCTTTTAGGTGCTTTGACCACCTTCCTCCTCTCTGTGGCAGCCCCTCAAATACTGGAAGGCTGCTCTCCTGTCCGTGCCCCCCCGTTCCCCCCTCCTTCTCTTCCCTAGACAAGCCAGGCCCAGTTCCTGCAACCATTCGTCGTATGTTTTAGCCTCCAGTCCCCTCATCCTCCTGGTTGCTCTTCTCTGCACTTAACACCTTTTTTATATTGGTGTGACCAAATGCAGTCTTCCAAGTGTGGACTTATTAAGGCTTTATAAAGTGGCACTTACTAAATTCTACCAGGAAGCTTTTGCTGACCCCTTCCACCTAAGAGATCCATGCTCCTGTGTTTTGTAATATCAACAATGCAGGTGATTATTGGCACTTAATTGCCGGTTCCATGAAACCAGCTAAGGCCATTTCTCTCTCTCTCTCTCTCTCTCTCTCTCTCTCTCTCTTTCTTTCTTTCTTTCTTTCTTTCTCGTGCCCAGGCAGCCAATGTTTTGAAAGCATCTGCTAAAATGCTGAGGGCTGCATTGCAAGTGGTTTCTCACCCTTCCTTCAGCATTTGAAGTGAAATTGGACATTGCTCCGTTGCAGAAAAACCTAACTCATATATATACACAAATAGTGTATCTGCTTTTCCGATCAATTTCTATTTTTCATCAAGAGATATTTATGCAGAAACGGAAAGCGAAGTAACCAAAAAAGCAAAAAACAAAACAAAAAACCATTTGTAAGGATTCCCATATTATTGCTCCTGGCATCTTGAACTCTGGAGGGAGGCCTGGAGAAAATTGCAAAACGGCAAAAAAAAAATAAATAAAATAAATTACACTCAGTACCCAAACAGTTCTTTAAAAAAAAAAAAAAAGATTTGCAGGTGTGTGAAAAAACCATCATGGGAGATCTAGAGCTTGGCTGCTTCTGTTCTGGTTCCTTTTGCTGACCCAAGTTTTATTTGTCGTTTGGAAAAAGATGAAGGAGACAGAAAAATCCTGGAGCGATGATGGAAAGTAGACGCTCTTTGCCAAAACCTGCAGGTGGAGTTGGGGGACTTCTAGCTGGAAGCTGCCCACCTGCAGCCCCCTTGCAGACCCAGGGAAGGGTGAGGAAATGGGGCTGCCTCCAGGGCCAGCCTTCACATCTTTTAGCAAGGTGGGGCTGCCTTCAGCAGAATCCCAGGCCCACAAGCCCACGATGACCTCAACCTGAGACCCACTCTGGAGCTTGGAGTCTGACCCTGAGTGCCAATGGCTCCTAGCCAGGAGGCGACATGTAATGCTAGCGTTTGCTTCTTAATTCGTCTCTTAAGAGAATAATTTTAGGCAGGGGAATCTTTGTGGCTCAGGGCTGAATGGCGGGGTCCTGGGTGCTCTCTGAGCTGGGTTATTTCCTTGCAGACGTTTCAGGACCCAGCTAGGTAACGTCATCAGTGCTAGCGAGGAGTGGGTTTGAGGAGCCTGTGGACTTTGAGCTTTCTTGCAGACGTTCTAGGCAATGACATCAGGGCTAGAAGGGAGGGAGTGGAGGAAGACTGCGGGGTCCTGGGTGCTCTCTGAGCTTGGTGATTTTGTTGCAGACGTTCAAGACCCAGCTAGGTAACATCATCAGTGCTAGAAGGGAGTGGGACGAGGAGGAAGAAGAGGACAGCTGTGGGTATTTGGAGCTCTTTGAGCAGGTATTTCATTACCCAACTAGGTAACGTCTTCAGTGCTAGAAGGGAGGGGGGGTTGCTGGGAGGAGGAGGAGGAGGAGGAGAAGAAGTGGGGGAGGAGGACTGTGGGGTCCTTGGGGGTCTCTGAGGTTGGTGGCTTTCTTGCAGACGTTTCCTGACCCAGCTGGCATTGACGAGGCCACTTGAATGAAACATCTGCAAGGAAACCACCCATCAAGGCCTCAGACCCCTCTAGGTTTGTCCTCTATGGGGTCTGAAGGCCCCCCTCTAAAAGGACGTGGAGGGAGACTTATGCAACCCCACCCCCTTTCTGACTCAACTGCAACCGGTTACGCAACCGGCAACTTCCTCCTTCCAGTCAGAGAGAGAGAGAGAGAGTGGTACCCAAGCCTGCCCCGGTCTCCATGGTTACCCGCATCCACCCCTTCCTCTTCCATTCTGTTTTCTTTTAGCCAGGGACTCCTGCCGTTCTATTTCCTGCTGGGTTCAGAAGGTGCCCTGGATGGGGGACGGGGTTGGCAGGGGGGACGGGCAGCCATATTGCCAGGTCTGCCTCCTCTTCCGTGGTACCTCCCACAAAAGCCCACCCAGCGTGGCACCTGCTGGACGGATCAAAGGTCAGGCTTGCGATTGGCTTGGAAAGGATGGAGGGATGGAAAGGGAAGAGGCCTCTGGGTGGGTAGCAGGTAAACAGACGCTCCAGGAGGCCTTACCAAGGTCATAGAGAGTGGCATTAACACTCGATGCTACCCCTCTGCCTCAAAGGCAGGGGAAATGCCCCTTCCCCGCCCTGCCTGGGTCCAAGCCCCACGCCCTCCCTAGCCCCAGAGAGCGGGGAGGAGCTATCAGCTGCCCAGTTGCTCCGAGTAAGGCAAAGGTAATGTTTTAGGATATTTCTGTGTTTACAGAATAACAGAGTTCGAAGGGACCTTGTAGATCATCCAATCCAACCCCCCATCCAAGCAGGAGACCCTGCACCATTTCTGACAGGTGGCAGTCCAGTCTCTTCTTGAAAACCTCAAGTGATGGTGGTGCTCCTACAACTTCCAAAGGCAACTTCTGTTCCATTGGTTGATTGTTCTCACTGTCAGGAAATTTCTAGGTTGAATCTCTCCTGGTTCAGTTTCCATCCCTTATTCCTTGTCTGGCCTTCAGGTGCTTTAAAAAATAGCTTGACCCCTTCCTTTCTGTGGCAGCCCCTCCTCAAATATTGGAAGGCTGCTCTCCTGTCTCCCCTGGTCCTTCTCTTCCCTAGACTAGCCAGGCCCAGGTCCTGCAAACTGGGTTTTAGCCTCTAGTCCCCTCATCATCCTGGTTGCTCTTCTCTTTCCAGAGTCTCAACCTCTTTTTTATAGTGAGGTGACCAAAACTGGATGCAGAATTCTAGGTGTTGTCTTACTAAGGGTGTATAGAGTGGTGTTAGTACCTCCCTTGATCCTGATTGTATCCCTCTGTTAATGCAACTTAGGATTGCATTGGCTTTTTTGGCTGCCACTGCACACTTCTAGCTCCTATTTAGCTGGTTGTCCTCTAGCAATAGGAAGGAATAGCACTTAGACTTCCCGCTTCCCGCTCTCTTTCCGTCCTTCTCTAAGCGGTTGACAGAGTCAGTCTCTTGCCCCCAATAATCTGGGTCCTCCTTTTACCCACCTGGATGGAAGGCTGAGTCAACCTTGAGCCTGGTGAGATTTGAACTGCTGAATTGCAGGCCACCGGCGGTCAGCAGAAGCAGCCCTGCAGAACTGCCCTCTAACCTCTGCGCCACTGAGGCTCTAAGACTCCAAGATCCCTGAGGGATCCCACCAAGAACCCTGGGGTTCAAGAGGTCTAGGAACCTGCTCGCCTCTTTCATTGATCCTCTCTGGAGCAAACGTTGGAGCGCCTTCCCTCTCTCAAGGTCTCTCTCTCACACCCCTGAGCCTCCACTGGCTGAGTTGGAGACCGGAAGGAGCAAGGAGGGAGCCCCCCTGTTTTGGGGGGCAGGGCTCCAAAGGACTGCAGTCCCCACCCGCTTTTAGGAGCCCCACGAGGGCCAATCCCAGTTTGAGCCTCTCTGCACCCATCCTGGTGCTTTTTCCAGGCTTCATCCTGTTGACATGGAAACCGGCTCTCGTTCCGGCCCTTTTGCCCACATTGCATCGGTTGCGATCTGCCACAACCACAACCCAACTGCCTCTTTCACACCTGGAAAGGCAGGGCGCAAAGCAGGAGGACGTGGGGGTGTAAGAGCCAAACCAGCCACTAGGAACCCCTCCCTCGGAGGGAGGGGACTCTGGGGGGGCAGAAGCTCACAGGGAATCAAGGGGGGGGGGGTCCCGGAGGTTTGTCCCCTTGGGGACTCCAGAGGTGTGGGTCCCCCAGTGTCCATCCGTGGGCCGAAGCCCCCTGCAGGGAATTGGACATGTGGCCCCTTTGAGTGAGGGGGAGCCCACTGACCGACAAGCGTGGCTGGCTGGGGGGTTCTGGGAGTCGAGGTCCACAAGTCTCAAAGTGGCCAAGGTTGGACCCCTCCCTGCCCTCAATAATTCCCAGCAGAGAGATGGGGAGGGGGGCTGCGGACCCCCCATCCCGACTGGCCTCCTTTCAACTCTGCGGGAGGCAGTGACTCACAACGGAGCCCGATATGTGTGCTCTTTAAGGAAGGCACTGGTGAAGTGAGTCTGGCCCCGTTTTATGACGTTGTTAAGCGAATCCCTGCAGCGGTTAGGCTAGTAACGTGGTTGTTAAGTGAGCCTGGCCTTCCCGCTTGACTTTGCTTGCTGGAAGGTCACGAAAGGGGATCCTGTAACCGTCGTAAATAGGAGCCACTTGCCTTTCGTTTGAATTTTGATCATGTGACCCCAGGGATGCCGCAACGGTCGTAAGTGTGAAAAACGGTCGTAAGTCACTTTTTTTTCAGTCCTGTTGTGACCTCAAACAAACAGTCGTAAGTTGAGGATGCCCGTATTCTCTCCCGATTTTGGCAAAGGGAATTTTTCTCCCTTCTCTCTTGGTTGAGAGCAGCAGCCAAATCTCCCCCGGCTGGGCTGGCGCTTTTCCTCCTGCAGGCACCACTTAGCCTGGTTGCAAATGAAATCGGGGGCTTCCAGGGTGTCAGAAAGGGGAGGGAGGGAGGGAGAGAGGGGGTAAGAGAGAGAGAGAGAGAGAGAATGGAGAGAGAGAGAAAGAAAGAGTCAGAAAGAGAATGGAGGAGAGAGAGAAAGAGAGAGATCTGCACGTGCCCAGAGGAATCATCGCCGTCTTTCGGGTGGGCGCCTGCAGCCAAGAGAGCCACCTTGGGGACCCAACAGTCCTTGAGGCCTCTGGCTGTGAAGAACAGTGGGGGGGGGGTCTCTCTTTTATCTCCCTCCCTCCCTGGCCATTTTGCACAGACAGGTCATCCTCAACTTACATCCATCACATTCAGCCAGTTAAACCCTCGTTGAAAAAAGAGACTTACATCCGCTTGACCCAACTAGGTAACATCATCAGTGCTAGAAAGGTTGGGGGAGGAGGAGGGGGAGGACAACCGGTGCTCTCTGAGCTGATAGTTTTCTTGCAGACTTTCCTTGACCCAACTAGGTAGCATCATCCATGCTGGCAGGGACTGGTGGGGTTTTTTGTAACCCCACTCCCTCCTAGCACTGATGATGTCACCTAGTTGGGTCATGAAACGTCTGCAAGAAAACAACCAGGCTCAGAGATCAATAAAGACCCCACCGTCCTCCTCCTCCTCCCCCTCCTCTTTGTGTCTTTATTCCTTCCTCTCCTCCTCCTCCTCCTCCTCTCCGCAACCCCACTCCCTCCTAGCACTGAAGATGTTACCTAGTTGGGTCATGAAATGTCTGCAAGAAAGAAACCCGGCTGAGAGGCCACCCAGAACCCCCCAGTTCCACCCTCAGCAGCTCCAAATACCCCCCTTCCTGGCCCTTCTGCCTGGCCCAACTGCCCTAGGTCGCCTGCCTGCCTGCCGGCCAGGGGGTCTCCTTGGGGACGTTCCGCTGCCGCCCTAACGAGCCCCCCCCCCGCCCTTCTGTCCGCAGGGCCCCCGCCATGCTGACCAGCCTGGCCGACGGGCTCCTCTGCTGCCTGCTGGGCAAGGCGCCGAACGTGGTGGGGCCCCTGGAGCCCGTGGAGTCCAGCGACGGCTACAGCTTCGTGGAGGTCAAGCCCGGCCGGGTCCTGCGGGTGAAGCACGTCGCCCCCGCCCGACCCCCGGCGCCCCGAGGAGGAGCCCCGAGGACGGGCGCCGTGCGCTGCAGCGCCGCATCGCCTCTCACCGCACCGGCCAGGTGGTCATCGAGAACCTGGCCGAGGCCCCAGGGGCGGCGGCGGTGGCGGCGGAGGCCTCGGAGGCCAGTGCGGGGGCGGCGGGGACCCCCACGGCCGGCGGGGCCCCGTCGCTCAAACGCCGCCGGCCGAAGCCCAAGCGGGTGGTGCACGTGGACTGCACGCAGCGCATCGGCAGCTGCCAAGGGTCGCACCGGGACGTGGCGCTCTTCTTCATCCACGGCGTGGGCGGCTCCTCGGACATCTGGAAGGAGCAGCTGGACTTTTTCGCCAGGCGGGGCTACGAGGTGGTGGCGCCCGACCTGGCCGGCCACGGGGGCAGCTCGGCACCCCAGATCGCTGCCGCCTACACCTTCTACGCGCTGGCGGAAGACCTGCGCAGCCTCTTCAAGCGCTACGCCAAGAAGCGCAACGTCCTCATCGGCCACTCCTACGGGTAAGGGGGCACCCAGGGGGATGGGGGGGGTCTCTCCTGAGGGTCTCCTCGACTTACGACCAGAACCGGGAGCAGAATTGACACCGCCAAGCAAGGCGAGGAAAGGCGTGAAGTTCAGCAAATCACGGGAGTTGTTAAAGCGAACCCGGCTTCCCACGTGGATTTCGCTCATCCGAAGGTCGCAAAGGGAGTCCCGTGACAGCCCCCCACCAGACACTGGGACAGCACCCCCGTTT
The DNA here is from genome assembly GCF_049901735.1 of Notechis scutatus. Taxonomy (NCBI): domain Eukaryota; kingdom Metazoa; phylum Chordata; class Lepidosauria; order Squamata; family Elapidae; genus Notechis; species Notechis scutatus. The sequence goes on from NC_142009.1 coordinate 471,889, forward strand.
TAATCACGTGGCCCTGGAGGACGCGGTCGTGTACAAAGGCCCCTTTTGTTCTTCTGTCCCGTGGTCGTTCCAAACGGTCACTAAGCGAGCTGCTGCAAGTCGAGGACTGCCTGCATAGAGGGCCTCTGGACATGGAGGCCCCCCGTCCCCTGTGGGGGGGGGGGAGAGGGAGGGAGGGGCCCCCTCGGCCGCGTCTCACAGCCCGCCCGGCGTCTCCTCCGTCTCAGGGTCTCCTTCTGCACCTTCCTGGCCCACGAATACCCGGACCTGGTGCACAAAGTGGTGATGGTCAACGGAGGGGGCCCCACCGCCCTGGAGCCCAGCCTCTGCTCCATCTTCAACATGCCCCCCTGCGTGCTGCGCTGCCTCTCGCCCTGCCTGGCCTGGACCTTCCTCAAGTGAGCCTCGTGGGCCGGTGGGGAGGGCGGGGGGAACAAATGGGCAGACCTCCCCTGGCACGACTGGGCCGCCCTGAAGGTGGTGGGGGCACCTGCTATCCTTCCCCGGCACCCCCTCCCCCTGCCTGGCCTGGACCTTCCTCAAGTGACCCTCTGGGAGGGGGAAAACTGGGCGGGCAGCCAGGTCTCCCCAGGGGCCACGCATGGCTCCCCTGGGGTCTTTACACCCCCCTTCCGGACCCTGCCCGTCTGTTTGGGGGGCTCAGACTGCCTTGAACCCTCCCGCTCCTCCCGGGGGAGGCTGAGATCCCGCTTCTTCCTTGGCCCAGACCCCAAATTGCGGGGTCTTTGCCCACCCCTTCCCACCCGCCCTCTGTGCTGACCCCGTGCCCTTCTCCCCGTCAGAGCCGGCTTTGCCCGCCAGGGTGCCAAGGAGAAGCAGCTGCTGAAGGAGGGCAACGCCTTCAACGTCTCCTCCTTTGTCCTGGGGGCCATGATGAGTGGGCAGTACTGGCCGGAGGGGGACGAGGTCTACCACGCCGAGCTGACCGTGCCTGTGTTGCTGGTGCATGGCATGCACGACAAGTTTGTGCCCGTGGAGGAGGACCAGCGCATGGCGGAGGTAAGGCTGTGGAGGGGCATCCCATGCCCCGCCAAACTCCCCCCCCTTAGCCCCCAGGGAGCCCCTGATGGCTCCCCCTTGAGTAAAACCCGACCTTTATCAATGGAGGGGGTCGCCTTTGGTGCCCTGGGGGGGCTGCTCAGTTGAGATGCCCCTGAAGAGGGGGCCAGGATGTTGTGGGGTTCCAAGCAATACATCCATAGCAGACAGAACTCCGAGGCAGGCCGAGTCCTCAAAGGGCAGGTTTATTGGATCTATCATATTGGCACAGATCGGGTGGAAACCGGCTCTGAAAGTTCCTGCTGTTTCCACCTAATTAAAAGTAGAAGTTTTCCCCTTTTCCCAAACAAACAGTCACACGGTCCAATCAGGGCGCTGTCCAGTTGCTTGGTAACATCACTCCTCCTCTCTTCAGCCGCCTGTGGGAACGTCCTTGGTTCCCAGGAGAAACTATTTTGTTTCGGCTACAAATTCCCAGCTCTCTCTATTCCCCACCCAGCTCCCTTGTGCCAACACGGAAGCCTCAAAATGGCCTCAGTCAGGCCAGAGTTGACCCAGATGTGGCCAGCTGCAGCAAGATTGGCTGGATGAAAAGCAGGGGAGGGAGGAGCCTATGAGAGACGGAGGGTCTTGCAGGGAAGCGGGAAGTGATGGTCACTTGATTGCACCCACGTTTGCCCAGATATGGGAAGGCATGGGGGAGGGGGGGCGCTGAGTGCCATTTCGGTGGAGGAGAAGTTTGACCAGTTAATTCAAGTCACACAGGAGGTGGGGGGGCAGCTGGCCACCATTTCCAGGTTGTGGGTCAGAAAAGCTGCATGGGTTCAGAGCTGTAGAGCAACCCATGCCAGCCTCAGGAAGCGGGGTACCAGCTGCCTCTCTTTGGGGTGTGTCAGCAGTGCAGTGGTCGGATTCAACGAATTTTACTAGCAGTCCTGTGGGCGTGGCTTGGTGGGCGTGGCAGGGGAAGGTGACTGCAAAATCCCCCTTCCCTCCCCACCCCACTAGCCTGCTTTCCAGCTCCGTTCTCCTGTGCAGGGCAACAAAGGAAGACCCAGCCGATCAGCGGGGACTCGATGGGAGGCAGGGAAGAAATGGGGTTGGCCGGTTCTCCGAACTACTCAAAACTTACGCTAGCGGTTCTCCAGAACTGGTCAGAACCAACTGATTCCCACCTCTGCAGCAGTGCTTTGACTTTCCACAAAGGTGCAAGTGAAAAACACACACTCACACACACACAGACAGGTAGATATTATCCCTCTGCAGGCTTCCTGAGACGCCCACAAACACACATCAAATCCCAAAGCCTTTTATTTTAGTTCAATGGCTGTGAATTATCGTCATTCACATCCCGGAATGCGTCTTAACCCAACTATAATTAGTCCCAGGAACATCGGCCAAAGTTCTTCGGAAGAATCCTGATAAGAACGCACCTTTATCTGACTCGAAGTTCTGTCGGTGACTAAAGTCCCAATGAGTCTTTCCAAAGCCAAAACGGAGAACAAATTGAACACAGAGCTTTTAGAGTCCAAACTGATCAGAGCAAATGACGTTGCTTCCTGCAAAGGTTTTCCTGCCTTTGCACTTCCTTTATCCCTTATGGGAGGGGCCGTCACCTCCCAGCCTTACTCCCGAGTTGCCCCTTTTGTCTCAGCTGCTCTTGCCTTCTAGCAGCTCTGCGCATGCGCACTGGGACCAGGCTCCCCTGGGTCCTCTGCCTCCAGAGGCAGCACCCCACCCCCAGATGGCCCCGGGCCCACCTCTGCCTTGGACACGGGGCCCTCATCCGAGTCCTCCCCACACTCCCAGACTGGCCCCTGTTTTTCTGATTCCGCTGCACAGGCTGCCGGTGAACCACAACAGATGCAAAGCCACAACAGATGCACAAGAGAGCAGCTGGGTTGCCCCTGAAGACCCCCAAAGACCCCCCACCCACCCACCCTGCAGGCCATCCAGGGCAAGGCCACCCGACTGACATTTCCCCCTGTCCTTCTTGACCCCAGATCCTGCTGCTGGCCTTCCTGAAGGTGATAGATGAGGGCAGCCACATGGTGATGCTGGAGTGTCCGGAGACGGTCAACACCCTCCTGCACGAGTTCCTGCTCTGGGAGCCTGAGCCCCTCCCCTCCGAAGAGGGCCCCCCCAGTGGGGAAGAAGTAGCCGGTGGATGGGGGTCCACCCTGAGGGTCCCGGGGGCCACGCTCCGGTGGCTGCCCCAAGGAGAGCTTCTTACGGCGGACGCCGAGAGTTGTCACGGAGGGGGGAAGGCGGTGCTTTGTCTCCCTGTTTGGGGGGCATAGCTGGAATGCGGGGAACCCTCGAACCGAAGGATGGTGGCGAGCAGAAGGGCCAGCAGCAATCAGGCCCCCCACCCCCAAAAAAGTCAGACAGAGGCGGACAAGCGGGGCTGCTTTGCTTCTTGCAGAAGGATGATGGGCTCTGGAGTCTCCGGCAAGGGATGCTGGGGCTTCCTTCCGGATGCTTCGACTGGGCCAAGGGGGTGGCCTCTTGGAGCGGATATGGGGTGTGTGTGGACGGTGCCCGCGTGGACCACTGACCTTTGATGTTTTCCACCCCACCAAAGCCACGTCCAAAGAAGTTGTGGGAAGTTGCAGGCGGAATTCTCCCACGCTGCTGGTGGAGAAGGACGTGGGGCTGAAGCCCCCCCAGCAGACCCCCCCCCTGGGGGCGGGGGGGGCAGGGGGTGGCTCCAACCCCTTGCATAGTCGTCTTGTCAGAACCTTCACCGGCCTCTGCCCCCCCCCACCCCCCCACCCCTAAGGACTGGGGTCTGCAATCTGGAGCAGGGGTCTCCAACCTTGGCCCCCCTTAAGACTTGCGGACTTCAACTCCCAGAATTCCTCAGCTTTGCAGCTTTGCTGGCTGAGGAATTCTGGGAGTTGAAGTCCACGAGTCTTAAAGGGGCCAAGGTTGGAGACCCCTGATCTGGAGAATGCAGGCCCTGAATGTGGTTGAAGCACACGAGGGGGGGAGAGGCTGTTGCCCCCCCACCCCCCACCCCACGTCGCTTCTTTCCAACACAGGAGATGCTGGAGTTCAGTCCAAGATGGGGGTCCCTGCCCCCCCAACACTTGTGCCCCTCACCTGCAGTGTTTGTAAATAAACTTTGCAAAGTTGTACCAACCCCTCCCCCCCCCCTTCCCAGTGGCATCACAGGGTAAACTGTGCCAGCTCTCAACTTCAGCCCTGGGAGGGTTGGCAGCTGGGCACCCGCAGGAGAATTCAGTGCCGTTTGGGGGCTCCTTTTCCAGGAGGCTGGGAATGTCACACCGGGGCCTGGAGAACTTTTCTCGGCCGCTTCTGGTTCCTCAACTTATGACTAGAACTGAACCCAAAACATCCGTTTGCTAAGGGAGACGGGTGAGTTTTGCTCCATTTCACCAACTTCCCTCCCGTGTGAAGTGAGTAACAAGGCTGTTCAGCAAATCTGGCTTCTGGCTTTGCTTGTCAGCAGGTTGCAAAGGGAGAGGGGGAGGAATCATTTGACCCTGGGATGCTGCGAAGGAAGGAAAGAAAGAAAGGAGAGGGAGGAAGGAAGGGAGGGGGAGAAATGAAAGAAGGGAAGGGTGTTAGGGATATATACCCTAGCAGAACGTGCAACGGCACTTAGGCAGGCAGGCAGATATGTGAGATAAACGTTGTTGTAGCTTACACTCAGTAAAACAGATACACTGTGCCAGTTAAATAGTTTTTATTCCAGTCAGAGTTATAGCATAGTCAAACAGTCCATATATCATACACTAGTTCAGTCCATCCGGGTATTAATCAGTCCAGTAATATATCTCTTTTGCAGTTAGAGATATGAAGAAAATCAAACCTCTTTTCTTCTCTCAGCAATAGCAGGGAAAACACGCAGTTATCACCATCAATCCATCATTGTCAGCTATCCAGTAAAAGCCAGCAAACAGTGAGCTCTCTTGCTCCCTCTTATGGTGATTTTACAACCGCACCCAAAATACATGTTTTACAGTTAAAGTGATACACACACTTAAACTCACTAACATAGTTTATATATATTATTTTACCCAAACTAAGTTAGGTAACCAATGTTATTCCTAACAAAGGGAAGGGAAGGGAAGGGAAGGGAAGGGAAGGAGGAAGGAAGGAAGGAAGGAAGGAAGGAAGGAAGGAAGGAAGGAAGGAAGGAAGGAAGGAAGGAAGGAAGGAAGGAAGGAGAGGGAGAAAGGAAGGAGGGAGAAATGAAAGAAGGGAAGGAAGGAAGGAAGGAAGGAGAGGGAGAAAGGAAGGGAGGGGAGAAATGAAAGAAGGGAAGGAAGGAAAGAAGGAAAGAAAGGAGAGGGAGAAAGGAAGGGAGGGGGAGAAATGAAAGAAGGGAAGGAAGGAAGGAAGGAAGGAAGGAAGGAAGGAAGGAAGGAAGGAAGGAAGGAAGGAAGGAAGGAAGGAAGGAAGGAAGGAAGGAAGGAAGGAAAGAGGTAGGAGAAGGAGGGATTTTGGCACCTGGAAAATGCAGCCTGCCTTTGCAGTCCTGGCTGAGAGAAGGGAAGAGAGCAGGTGGGATGCCGGGGCTCTGCTGAAGCCGTTTTCCACCCCTCCACCCCTCCCAGGAAGACCCTCCAGAGGCCGGAAACGACTCAGACCACATTTGCAGTCAGGAAATACAAGCCACAACCGCCGAACCGGTTGCTCTTCTTGCAAACAGCGCAACTCGGGTGATTAAAGGCCTGAAAGACCAAAACGCAGGAAGAACAGCTGCAGGAACTGGGCATGGCCAGTCTAGAGAAAAGGGACGGCTGGGGGGGGGGGGGGGGGGGCAGGTTCCAGTGTCTGAGGGGCTGCCCTAAAGCAGAGGCCGAGTCCGTTTAGTTTCCAAAGCCCCTGAAGGCAGGAGAAGCCGTAGTAGCAGCAGCACTCGGGCTGACCTCCCTCTTCCCAGCCCTCTCTGAGCCGTTGTGAGGAGTCGGCCTCTTGCCCCCAACAATCGGGGTCCTCCTTTTACACCCCTCAGAAGTCAACCTGGAGCCTGGTGGGATTCGACCTGCCAAATGGCCGGCAGCCGGCAGGAGGAGCCTGCAGTTCTGCACTCTCCCCACTGGGGCTCCAAGAAGCAGCGGATGGAAACTATCCAAGGAGAGAAGCAACCTGGGACTTGTGTTTACAGATTGAAGAGCTGGAAGGGACCTTGGAGGTCATCTAGTCCAACCCCACCCCACCCAGGCAGGGGACCCTACAGAACGTCTGACAAACGGCAGTCCAATCTCCCATCGAAAGCTTCCAGTGACGGAGAAACGTCCTAACAGTCAGGACAATCTGATCAGTGGCACAGAAGTTGCCTTCAGACGTTGTGGGAGCTGGACTCCCGTCGGTCAGAAATGGTGAAGGTGAATCCTGCTTGGGGGGGGGGGGGTTAGACTAGATGACCTCTTATATTCTGATTGTGGGATCATTCCACAAACGGACCCTGGAACCAGTTAGGGTGGGTATATGTGTGTGTGAGAGGGGAAGGGGGGAGGGCTAGGTGTTTTTTGGGGGGGGGGTTGATTTGGTTCCACTTTTGGTGCCCTGTGCAAATCCAAACAACTTTGTAAAACAATTGGCAGCCTTGCCCTGCGGAGCCTAAGATCTCACTGGCACAGAAGGGCTGGGGGGGGGCGAGGGGGGGGGGACAGGAAGGGCAACTAAACCAAGGCTTCTTTTGGGCCCCCACCCGGGAAAGCCCAGCGGCCAAGCAGCCCCCGTCCATCAGGGCTCCCAACTTCCCTCCTGGGCCAGCTTTCCTCGCGGAATCGGAGGAAGACCCAAAGCGCCTCCCGGCCTCGTGAGGAGGGAGAATATTTTCACGAAGGATACAGCTGCTCCTCAACTTATGACTGCAACAGGTCCTGGGGTTTGGGTCCTATGTCAAGGTTGGAGAGCCCTGCTGAAGTGGGTCCACTGTCCGCCATAAAGTGCCCAGGATCACTTAGAAACCAGGCAGGCGGCAAATAAATTTAATAAATGAGTAAATATGTAGCCGGGAGTTTGTGGATAAAGGAAGGCCGCTTGCCAAATGCCCAAAATGGGGTTGCAGGAAGAGGGGAAGGGAAGTGGCTGTCAGAACTTTGAATCCCAGTCATAGGTATGTTTTTCAGGGGCTGGGTGTCCATCAGAACCTCTTACTAAGTGATTGGGCATAAGTCGAGGACCTCCCCCCCCCCAAAGAAAGGCAGAAGGCCCTGGGGTCGTTAAGTGTCTCCTTTCCCCCCCGGCTTCATTGTGCCCCCTCCCCGTTTCAAAAAGGACCCCAGGACAGAATCCAGCACTCGTCACATCCCAAAATAATCTCATTTAATGGCCCCAATCCAGGGGGAACGGGAAAAATCTTTAAAAACCATGTTTTTTTAAAGAAAGGCCCCCGGGGCTACCCATAAAAGGGGTCTCGGGCCCACCTGCCCCAAAGGAGGGAGAGGTTCGCAGAAGAGAAGAGCAGACGGGGGGTTTCTTAGGGTGCAGGGAGACCCTCCCCAGGGCCCAGAGCTCCGTGCATGGCGGACCTTGTTGGCAACGAGGGCCCAAACTGGGGCACGGATGCCTGTTTGGGGGCTGTTTGTCAGGCCGTTTTCCAAAACGTGCGCACCAGAAACCGGAAGTGCAGCTGGTGATGGCGCATCTGCGTCCCGAGGGGGCTCTGGGTGCCATCACAGCCACAGCTGCTTCCCCCTTGCTCGGGAAGGACCTCGGCGCTCCTGCGCTGCTTCCCTCTGGGCCTCGCCGGAAGAGACCCCCTCCCACCAATGTGGCTGGATGCAACGGGGATCCCCGCCCAGCAAGCGTGCCAGCAAACAGCAGGGCTCCTGCTGGGAAAACCCCCCCCCCCAAAATGGCTTCCAGACATGGGGGCAGCCGCTTTCAACCTCCGCCCGGCGTCCAGCGCAGGAGCCGGCAACGGGCAACCCCACAATCTGGACCCTGGGTTGTGTGGACGAGGGATCGGGTGGAGCCCTCGGCTGAGCTCCAGGCCCCGGGGGCCCCGCTTGGAGGGAAGAGGACCCCTGGGGGCTTCCCCACTCCCCCGGTCGAGGGCCAGTTCAGATATCCGCAGGCCGCAGCTGCCGCTCGCCCTCAGCCAGGAAGATCCGCAGAGCTCGGTGCAGGAGGAAGACCCCCAGGCTCCGCCGGCGTTTCATGGGCCAGGCGGCCACCGAGCCGTAATAGTTGCCCTTCTTCTGATTGGTCAGCCTCCTCAGACCTGGGGGGGAAGGGGGACAACAAGAGAGAAAGGACTGGCAATCACACCACACACCTGTCCCCCCCCCGGGCTGGGAATCCCCTTGGAGAACCTCCCAACTGCCACCCTCCCTAGATAGAGGGGGTTTAGGGAAGATGCCAATGCCGGGGGGGGGCCTTTGGGCAAATTCCCCCCCCCAGGGGTCTCAGGACAGGGCTGGGAAAGGCTGGGGGGGGAAGCAGCTGTGGCCCAATGCAGAAAGAAAATGCATGAAACTCCCTCCTGAGTTAGGACGGGGGTGGGGGGAGGGAAGGGGGCACTAGGACCGGGGTCTCCAACCTGAGCCCACTTTATGATGAACGGACTTCAACTCCCAGAATTCCTCAGCCAGCCATGCTGGGAGTTGAAGTCCACCACTTGGATAAAGTGGCCACGGTGGCCTGGCTGGCCGGGAGATTCTGGGAGCTGAAATCCAAGGAAGGAGATTTGCCCCCCCGCCGACAACCTGCCAGAGCCCCCCACATGCCATGTGGACCCCTCCCCCCGAGCCCTTACCGATGGCGTCCACCATGCAGGCCTCGCGGGTGTAGGCCTCCACAGGAACCACGTTCTGGAAGCAGTGCATGGAGACGACCCCCTGGCCCCCGGCCCAAATCTCCAGGATGTGCCGGACTTTGGAGGAGACCTGCGGCGGGGGGACCCTGATGAAAGGGGGGAGGAGCAGAAGCCGAGATGGACAGAACAAAGCCCCACCCACCTCTGGGGCCAAATCCAGGCTGCTTTGGGGGGCACTGCAGCCTCCCACTCCCAGGAATTGTGCCTGGGGGAGGGTGGCAATTCTGGGGTTTGCTACCTAACCCCCACTTGTGGAGGGGCCAGAACGGCCCCCGACAGAGCAGGCGGTCAAAGGTCAATCCATGGGGGTCAAAGCTAGACTTCCCTGAATTTGGAAGGTCCACTCTTAGCGGAGGAGACGAAGGTCCCAGAGCTGTACCTGCGTTGCCGGTGCCCCCTGGCCCTCCTGGTAGTGGCTCAAGGCCTCGTAGAGATGGCGGTAGGGCCGGCCGCGCGTCCCCTTGCCCACGTAGAAGACGGCCTGGACGAAGGTCTGGAAGGCCTGGGCTGGGCTGAGCAGCTGGCAGCGGGCAGGCAGGTTCTGGGTCACCCTGCGGAAGAGCAGAGCCACGAGACCATCAGCCACAGCGGGGCTCTCCCTGCAGCCCCCAAAGCTGGGCCAGGCACTCCGGCCCAGGCAGCCATGGCCCCTCCCCACCCCGAGGGCCTCCTACCTGGGGTCCAGCAGCAGGTAGTTGAAGCTGGACTTCAGCAGCCCCTCCCGCCACCTCCGGGTCTTGTCCGGCTGGTCAAACTCCGCGGCCAGAGCCATCTCGTCGGCTTGGGAGGGGGATCCAGTAGGTGTGCAGGGCAGAGGTCAGCTCGGGGCTGTAGGCTGAGTACAAGAGGGGGCAAGTCCAGGACCCCGGAAGGAGCTGGGTCCTCCGGAGGGTCTCTGGCGGTCCAATGCCCCCCGCCCACCTTGTTCAGGACTTCTCCGGAAGAGGGTCAAAGGCAGGGACCCCCTCCTGCTCCCTCAAGGCCAGGCACTCTCCCCTTGCACCCGGGACATCGGCCCTCCCAGAGCGCCTCCTCCCCACCTAGCCCCCCCGCCTCAAATCCCCTTTCAAGCTCCGCCCCGCCCCGAGGCACCCACCTGCAGGGCCCTTCCGGCCGGGGGTCTCGGCAGTCTCCCTGCTCAGCCTCTCCAAGAGCCTCACGTAGAGCCCCGAGTGAGGGGCGTCACTGGTCCCGGGTCAGCCCCCAACTGGCGCAGCTTGAGGACCAGAGCTCGGTCGGTCAGGTGCTCCGGGTTCAAGGGGGCGCCTGCCCCGCTGCCCCCCGCTTCCTGCCAGTCGCCCGCCAGGCTGCCCTCGGAGCTGCTGGGCCCGGAGTCATCGGTGGGGGCAGGTGCCGCTCAATGAGGCTCTGGCCGCCTTCCTCGTCCACGTACAGGTGTTCCACGGGCTCTGTGGTGCTCAGGGCGCAGGCCGGCCCCCGGGACAGGGGCACCTCCTGGCGGGGGGGGCTCAGCCTTCCTGGGGGGCCAGGGGCAGGCGGGCCCCTCCCAGACAGCCGGCTGAAACTGACCCGGGAGGCCGCCTCTGCCCGCTGGCCCAGAGACCCTTGGGCACCCAGGCTCTCAGGGGGGGTGTGAGCAGCGCCTCCTCCCGCAGGGGGACTTCCGGCCCCTGACTGGGTCCCTCCGCCAATGCCTCCCCTGGCGCTGGTGAGGGGGCAGCCCAAAGAGCAGGGTCCTGGGTTCAAGGGCAGCTTCCTGGTGGTGGGAGGAGGCGAGGGGGCCCTGCCCTCCCCCGTCTCCTCTGCCTCTCTGGCCGGGGGAGGCCACTGGCTGAGAGCCGCAGCCCCTCCTCGGGGTGAGGCTGGTCCGGGGCCCCTCCTGGGCACCTCCAGGGGCTCCTCAAAGAGAGAGGCGGCACTGAGGCTCTGCTGGGGAAGGGTCCCCATCGGGGGCTCTGGGGCCAGGTGGGCCCAGGGCAGCACTTCCGGCACAAGGGGAGGAGTGGGGGTGGCCGACCTTGGTGGCCAGCCTCATCGACCGCAGCTGGGCCTCCAGAGTGCTGGGGGGCTCTTCTCCAACACAGGCAGGCGGGCACGGGGCCCCCTCCGTGGTGCTGCTCGGCCCAGGCGGACCCCCGCAGCCACGGAGGCCACGCCCCTCTTCTGCCCTCCACCGCACAGGGAGGGGGTCTTCGGTGGACGAGCCCGGCTGCCCCTCTCCTGCCTGCTGGGGGCTGGTGGGGAGAGCCATGGTGGCCGACTCCATCTTGGGCCCGCCTCCGCCAGCTCTTCCCCCCCTGCTGCAGAGGGGACCGGCCCCTGGCCTTCCACGGGCAGCCCCCCAGTCTCCGTGGGGCCCCAGTCACCAACACAGGCCCTTCCCAAGGAGCCTCGTTCTCTGGGGGCCACCCTTTCCCTCCCCTGTGAAACCTCCCACGAGTTGTTGCTGGGGGCCAGAGCCAAATCTTGACTCCCGGGAAAGATCTGGGCCTCCCCTCTTTGGGGAGAGTCCTCTGGCCACCGAGACCCCTCCCCAGGCAGGCTGGAGGCCCACGACCCGACCCTCCGTGGCTGGTGTGGCAGCCGCCTGCAGGGCCGCTAGAGGCAGCCTCCCTGCCTTCCCACACCTGAAGGCAGCCGTGTCCCAGCTCCTCCACAGCGCTGGTGTAACATTCACTAACGCAGGAAAGGTACCGGTCAGTGCTGGCGGCTGAGCACCGGCCCGGAGACCTTCCTCTTGCCGAGCAGCCGTCCAGAGTCCCGCTGACCCCCAGGACAGAGGCCAGGCCAACCACCTCCTTTCCAACGTCCGACATGGCGGTGGACTCGGCCAGGTGATCACGGCAGGTGACGTCCAGCCCATCCTGGCTTGGGAGCCTCTCCAAGAGGCCGGGATCCAGGGAGCCACACCCCTGAGAAAGGCCACACCCCTTGGCCTCCTGCGGGCGAAAGAGTTGGGCCGCTTCTGGCTCAGGGCTGAGGCTGGCAGAGGGCTGGGCCTTCCGTGGGGATCCTGCGGCGCCTGGCGTGTCCGGTCTGACCGAGGGAGCCTCGGGGCCCACTGAAGAGAGCGCAGCCGTGCCTGGGCCCAGGGGGGAGCGGCCCCCTCCCTCTGCAGAGGCCTGGATGTCCCAAGGCTGCTCCACACCCGCCCCTGACAGAGAGCGCCCCCCCTCGCCCCCCCAGCGGGTCCCTGCATTGGCACGGCTGGAGGGCAGGGTCCCAGGGGAGGGGAAGCCATTGGGGGCCTCCACCGGCCAGACGCCGAAGTCAGCCAGACCCAAAATTGTGTCGCCCTGCCAGGAGCCCTCGGTGAGAAAGGAAGAGGGCGAGCGGTCCTGGGTGCAAGGCCCGGGCCCACCGTTTGGAGGGAAGGTCCCAGGTGGCTCCCCGTGCTGACGAGCCTCCTTCCAGGAGGAGGGTCTATCTGATGGAGAAGGGAGAGAGTCGCCCGGCCCAGTGGCCCCAGCATCTTCCATTATGGTGGACAGGAAGCTCTCCAGTCTCTGCTGAGCTGCATCAAAGATTGGGGGGGTTGGGGGCAGAATATTTGAAGCCTTTGGTTAAGATTATGTTCGGCAGCCCCAAAGGGGCTTTTCAAGAGGCAACTGGACCTTCTTTGTTTTTCCTTGAAGAGGTTTCACTTCTCATCCAAGGAGCTTCTTCAGTTCTGGGGGAATGGTGGGAGGTGGGAGGATTGATATTCCTTGCAGTCCTCTGGATGTTAGCACTCTGAGAGGCCACTTGGGGGTTTATCCATGCCCTTGGGGGGGGGGAGGTCACATGAATAGTGCAAATGGTGACTGCAAGGAATATAAATCCTTCCATTCTCCACCATTCCTCCAGAACTGAAGAAGCTTCTTGGATGAGAAGTGAAACCTCTTCAAGGAAAAAGAAAGGAAGTCCAGTTGCCTTTTGAAAGAAAAAAAAAAAAAAAAGCCCATTTGGGACAACTGTGATCTGGAGGACTGACCGTCTCCGTAGAGGTTATGACTGGCAGGAGGGTGGGCCCTTGGGACCCCCAGGCACTTACGGGAGCCGCTGTTCCACCCTCCGTCCTGCAGGATGCCGACACACATTTCGTTCCCCTGCTCCAGCGCCAGGTCGAAGGCCGTATTCCCATCCTGACACACAAAGGAAAGACGGAATCAGCCAGCGGGGGCGGCTGCCCTCTTTCTCCCTGCCGGGGCCTTCCTTCCAATTGCCCCCCACCCCCTCCTTGGATCTGGGCTCCCTATAAACTCGGGCAGGGGTCTCCAACGAAGCTGCCTGAGGAACTCTGGGAGTCGAAGTCCACAAGTCTCAAAGGGACCAAGGCTGGAGACCCCTGATCTGGGGAAGGGAAGGCGCCAAATCCACCATCACGACAGCCCCAAACCACCTTCATGCTCGGAAAGGTTTTGACATGGACCCTCCATGCCCCTTTAATCGCTCCCTTTAGAGGGGTGAAGTTGGGGATTATGGTTGACGGTTTAATCTTTTAAATTCCAAGCAGGATTTGCAGCGTGAAATACGACGCAGGTGGGAGGCCTAAATCACAAGAAATCCTTTTTTTAAAAAAAAAAATTACGGCTTGAGTTTTCTTTCTTCTGGCTGAAACAGGAAGTTTATTTATTTTTGGGTAACTTATCCTGCCTGGATCTCTCCCCACCCCCTCTACCACACACACACACACACACACACACACACACACACACACATCCTAGGGGGAAAAACCAGGCAGAAAACAGACCCCATTTAAATGCTTGGGGTGGGGGTGGGATTTTCTCCCCGCCCTCTCCAGTCTGGCAGAGACCAACCGAGGGAAACTGAGGGGCCGTGGGGGAGAAGCCCTTCAGGCCGTTGTGAGTTGCAGGGGTTGTGTAAAGGCAAAGGCACACCTGCCACCCCCTGGGGAGAGAAGCCTTTGGACCCACCTGGTCTTCTAGTTGGGGGTCTCCGCCTGGGCCAGCAGGAGCCTCAAGCAGGCAGTGCATCCCCAGGAGGCTGCAACGTGGAGGGGGGTGAGGCCTTCCCCAGATCTGGGAGAGGAGAGGGCATGGGCACAATCTTCCTTCCCTTCCCTCTTTTCCCTCCCTTCACCTCCGCTCTTCCCTCTTCCAAGTTTTTGGAGCCCAGCTCTTCACCTGAGAAAGGAGCAGGGCCTCCCTCCCTCCCCTCCTCCGCTTCCTTCCTTCCCTCCTTCTCCTCCTCTCTCTCCTTCCTCCCTCCTTCCTTCTCTCCTCTCTCTCCCTCCTTCCCTCTTTCCTTCCTTCCCCCCTCTCTCCCTCTCTCTCCTTCCTTCCCTCCTCTCTCTCCCACCTTCCCTCTTCTCTCCTTCCTTCCTTCCTTCTCTCCTCCTCCTCTCCTTCCCTCCTTCCCCCTTCCTCTTCCTTCCTTCCTCTCCCTCCTCTCTCCCTCCTTCCTTCCTTTCCCTTTCTTCCCTTCTATTTCTATCCCTTTCCTTTCCCTTCTATTGCTGTTCCTCCCCTTCTGTTCTTCCTTCTCTCCTTCTGCCAATCTATCCTTCCGGATGCCCCAGTCCTGGCCAGAAGGCCCCCAACATCGCCTCCACCCGACCAGCAGCTTCGTGCCTTCGCAGGGAGGGGGGATCCCCCTCCGCCTACCTGACGTTGGGGTCTCCGCCGTGCTGGAGGAGGAGGCGGAGTCCACGTGTCCCATTCTCCTGCTCCAGGCCGGCAGCCAAATGCATGGGGGCCACACCCTCTGGCAGGACCAGGTTGGGGTCGGCTCCCTCCTGGAGCAGGGCAGCCACCATCCTGCAGAGCAGAGGGAGGGGGGCTTGAGGAAGGGGTGGGGGGTCCCCAGCAGGTAAGGTGAGCCCGGGCCCCACCTTCCCCTCACCTAAAGATAACTTTATGGTCGCTTTACACGGGCACTACATTAAAGTGGAATTTCTTTGCATAACAGCTCTAGGAAGAGGTGGGCTGGGGGGGGCTTTGAGGGGGTGAGGAAGAGGAGGGGGAACGGGCTGCCCCTTTAAATGTTGGCTGCTCCCCAAGGAAAGATTTTCCAGCAACATTTTGAGGTTCCTCTGCCAGAGAGACTCTGGAGCAGGGCTGGCTCGGAAATTCTAGGAGTTGAAGTCCGTAGGTTGTAAAATTGCCATTGCTGCCCTACTGGGGGGTGGGGGGGTGTCAACTAGATGACCTCTAAGGTCCCTTGCAATTCTAGAAGCCAGCAGTGAAGAAGAGCTGAGGGATTATGGTTCTGATTACACCTCACCCACCCACCCCAATGCAAGAAGAAACCCCCTCTTTTCAGTGAGGGAAGGGGTGCCGCTACCTAAGGCCTTTGTGCTGCACCCCCAAACTTGGCAACTTTAAGACTTGTGGACTTCAACTCCCAGAATTCCCCAGCCAACTGTGCCAAGTTTGGAGACCTCTGCCTTGGTGCCCTGCCCTAATTCCAAGTTTGGCCCGTCCTTCCTAACCTAACCCTCTAACCTAACCTCCTCGCTAACACCTGGGCAGGGAAAACCAAAGGTGCGAGACAATTAGGCGAAACCTGGCTCAGAAACAGGGACTGCGAGAGGGACCTTGGAGTCCTAGTGGAGGATCCCTTAAACCTGGGCCAGCCGTGGGTGGCAGCACCCCAAAAGCGAACACAGTCCTGGGTTGTATAAACAGAGGCACAGAATCAACACGAAGTATTAGCACTGCTTTATAAAGCCTTCATAAGGCCACACCTGGAATATTCCGCACCCAGTTTTGGTCCCCACATTACAAAAAAGAGGTTGAGACTTTGGAAAAAGTGCAGAGAAGAGCAACTAAGAAGATAAGGCCTGGAGACTAAACCATATGAAGAACGGTTGTGGGATTTGGGTTTGGGTTTAGAGAAAAGGAGGGGGACGTGGTAGCAGCCTTCCAGGACTTGAGGGGCTGCCCCAAAGGGGAGGAGGGGGCTAAAATACCAGAAGGCAAGAAACAACAGATGGAAACGAACCAAGGGGAGAACAAAACTAGAAAAAAATGAGAAATTTCTTCACAGTTGGAACAGTGAATCCATGGGAAAGCTTGCCTTCAGAATGTGTGGGTCCTCCATCACTGGAGGTTTTTAAAAAGCAACTGAACAATCATTTGTCTGGAAGGGTCTATTGTCTCCTGCTTGAGCACGGGGTCGGTCTAGAAGACCTCAAAGGTCCCTATTCTATTCCAGCTCTATTCTGATTGATTGATTGAACCCGTGTCCCTGCCAGGGCTCCAGCCTCCCTGCGATCAACCCGGCCTGCCAATGCGCCTTTCTGCAGGTAAATGCAACCCCGGGCAGGGGGCGGAAGCGCAGCTGCGCCCGGGAATCCCTGGCAAAGCCAGTTTGGGGCCGCTGGGCCACCCCTGTTCGGAGACCCGCTCGCCTCACTGCCAAAGGTGCAGAAGCCACGCGCGGCGGATCCACGAGCCACTTACGCCTCGTCCTGGCCCCGCAGAGCCCGGCAGAGCCGCGCCGCCAGCTGCAAAGCCCGGTGCTGCTTCATGGCGCCGCTAGGGGGCGGCCGCGGGGAAGGGAAGGGCGGCCGCGCCAGGCGCGCTTCTTCCCCAGCAAGCAGAGCGGCGTCTTGCATCGCCTCCCGGAGGCGGCGGAGCTGGGCGGGCGGTCCGTTGAGGTGGGCCGGGAAGCGGGCGAGGCCGGTCGCGTCAGCGCGTCCCGGCCCGGCGTAGCGAACTCATCTCGGTCGGTGGTCAGCGGCCATAGAGTTGCCAAAGCCGCGAAGTCAACACGGCGCCGCCATCTTGTTCCTGTCGTTTGAAGTTTCCCTCCCAGGCCTCCTCGGAGTTTTTCATTGGAAGGCCGCGGTAATACGTCACCGCCCATGGACTGCTTGCCTATCCAATCGGAAGAGCGCGCGCTTACGGGGATTGGTTGCAATCCCTACGCTCCCGCCTCCTTTCCCACCCTTCCTATTTCTTGAATGGGTTGAGACAGGACTGGTTCACTCGGCGTGAATTAATACCCAATTTCAACCAGTTATCTATTTTTTGAAAAATGTGATAAAAAAAGAACTGGTTGATTTAGTGACGCCCAATAAAAAAGAATTCAGATTCCTCAATCGGAGTGGAATTTCAGAAGCTGCGGTAGCATTAAACCCGGCAGTTTAAATAATATTTAATATTATACTGGATTTCTTGAAAATAATTCTTTAAGTGTGCCTTTTGCATATATTTGCATTCGCACTCTTATTTGAACTAGCATTTCTTGTTTTTCAGCCTGCAAACTTTAGTTCCCTATTTGCATTTGTTAAGTATTTAGCGGCTTCGCACTTATTAAGCCTCTATTGCCGAGGTCTCCAAACTTGGCAACTTTAAGGCTTGTGGATTTCAACTTCCAGAATTCCCCAGCCAGCATAGAATTCTGGGAGTTGAAGTCCACAAGCCTTAAAGTTGCCAAGTTTGGGGACCCCTGCTCTATTGCAGCCTAGGAATTCTAACATACTGAGGTGTGCAACAGCGGCCTAAATCCGTTTCTGTTTCTCAGCCCCTTGAAGATGGGTGGACTTCAACTCCCAGAATTCATGCTGGTTGCGGGATTTTAGGAGTTGGAACCCGCCCATTTTCAAGGCACCCAGGTGAGAAACACGGCCTTAGATGGTGACGATTGGAAAAAAAAATGGCTTCCTTAGCAATAAGTCCTCCATTTACAGCCACAATTGAGCCTAACATCTGTTACTAAGTGAGACAGCTATGTGAGTTTTGACCCGTTTTATGACCTCCCTTGCCATGGTTTTTAAGGGAATCTGGCTCCCCCACTGACTGCTTGATCCCCTCTTGCAAAAGAGGGTCATGTGACCTGCTGGTATTTTGCAGCCATCATAAATAAGAAACAGTTACCAAGCGTCCGAATTTCGATCATGCGGCCACAGAGATGCTGCAACGGTCGTACGTGTGAAAAACGGCCATAAGTCTCTTTTCTTCAATGCACCTGTAACTTCAAGTGGCCACTGAGGGAACCGTTGTAAGCCAAGGACTAGCTCTACTGGGCAGTCACACACACCCTGAGAAATTAGGATGTCCTCCTTTCAGAAGCCAAGCAGGACTGGGCAGAGGAGGGTCACGGTGGCCTAGAGGTGGAGCTCTCACCTCACCCTCAGAAGGCAGATCTTTCTCTTTCTCTGGGCACGCTGAGAAGATCTCTGCTGAACAGAACTCCTTATTGGCGACAGGAAGGGCATCCAGCCATGAAACAACTCTGCTAGTTCCACTCAGTTGCTGAAAAGATGATGATGACGAAGCAGAACTGGGCAGCCAGATGTAGGCATGGGGGTCATCCTTGCACGGGCCGACTCTGCTGCCTTGAAATACACCTTCCCAGTGGTGGGATGCTACCGGTTTGGACCGGTCCAGCCGAACCACTAGTAACCACCACCCCTCCCCCCACACACATCTGCCCCTGTGCTTTTCTTTATCCCCTCAGCTGATTGGTGCTGCGGGTCTCAGCTGCTGTGGGGAAAGCTCCACACAAGCCACGCCCACCGAACCATTTGAATCCCACCACGGCACTTCCCCCCCCCTCAGAACGTGTCCCGATTGAGGGAAGCCGTTCTACTACGCCAGCTGACGAGAGGCGCCAAGGGGAACCTTGAGGGTGTCCAGACTGCCATTTGCACAAGGCTGCGACTGGCCTCAGGCAACCCTCACTTCCTTTCGCGCAGTCTGGAGAAGGTGTGTGCCTTGTGTGGACAACATCCGGGGCAGCTGCCTGAAGCCACTGCAGGTCGGGTGGCCTTAGATATTAAGAAGAAATAAAACATACCAGCTGTGGAGTTGCCCATTCGGTTTATATGTTGCCACCTTCCGTTATTTAACAGAAGAGCAGAACGGAAGGGACCTTGGAGGTCTTCTAGTCCAACCCCACGCCGAAGCAGGGGACACTGACTAGGCCGTTTCAAATGGCTGTCCCATCTCTTCAAACCCTCCGCTGATGGGGCTTCTGGGTTGAGCCCTCCTCGCTGACGGACCGTAGATCGTGACTGTCCATGGCTATGGTCCCATGCTCTTCCGTTGGAGAGCCCCGATCATTGCGATTAGGGGCTGAAGCTGCCTTGGAAGGGCGGTGGAGTAAGCGGAAGCCGCCAGCCAGGTTGAGGGGAGCCGCATCTCCCCTTCTGGGCTTGGTCTTTTTCCCCCCGAAGACGACTGAAGCGGTGGTCCAAAATGGCCACCCTGAAGAGGAGGACTCAGCTGGACTAAGATTTGTGCAGGAGTGAAGAAAGAGGTGGATAACATCTGAGCCGGGACAATTGGGTGAAACAACTAAACAAAAAGTACCGCAGGATTAAGGTAACATTGAACTTTTAAGAAAAGAAAAGTGAGCGGCAAAAATGCAAAGGGACAGGGAAAAAAAAGAAGAACATAATTTTGACAGCTAAGCGGGGCTTCGAACCGGGAAAGGAAGAAGCCGGAACTAAAGACCTAATTAAATTGGATTAAAATATTTTGGCAATAAACAGGCATAAAATAAAGCTGGATTTAAGATTGTCACAAATAATAATAATAAAACTTACAAATTGGAGACTGGATTGCTTTGGAATATTGAGGTTCGAAAAACCCTAAATAATAAAATAGGGGGGAAAGGTGAAGACTTTGTATAATGGAGAGTGCCATCTTGTGAATAAAATCTTAAACAAAAGGGGAATCATCCTGTTTCTTTATGAACTTGTGTTGTTACAATGTTAAAGAAATATCGAAAGCAAGTAAGAATTTTAGAAAGTGAAAGCTGAACCAGAACAAAGGAAGAAGCAAGGAAAGACTGACTGTGGGATTGATTGATGTTTTTGGTATAGACCCTGGGTTGGAACAATTGACAACTTTAGAAAACTTGAAAGAAGAAAGAAGGAAAGTAAAAGTGTTTTTTGTGGATTTCAATGATTATAAAATACAAGCGTGTGTAATGATGATCTCTCTTCGGAATTTAAAAATGGAACTTAAAAATATGAGAGAATTACTACAGGAAAGAGGTGAATCACTTTGCTCTGTGTTAGGAAAAATGGAAATGGCGATTGAAGAACAAGAAGAAAGAGCTTCAGAGGAGGAGGAGTCGACTCAAGGAGAAGACATTTTAAATAGACAATTAACACAAAGAACGCTACAAAGAAGTGGGGAAAGAAGGAAGGTTAAAAAGTTGAGATTTAAGAAGGCAATCAAAAGGGGGAATACCTGTGAAGTCGGGAAAGGCAGAAAGACCCAGCAGAAAAGGGGAAAGGAAGATATCAAAGAAAGAGAGGGATATAAACTGGAATGAGAAAAGATATGGGAAAAAGAGGGGGAGGAGAGGCAGTAAGAAACAGGTGCAGGAAATAAACACACAAATAGTAAAATGATGAAAAGAAATTGTTTTTATAGAGATAATGGTTGATGAATTAAAAAGGGGATCCTGCAGGGTGACAAGGGGTAACAAGAATATATTTGCAATTAAAAAACACTTAGAAAATAGGGTAGCCTAGATTATCAAAGGAGGGATAGATACTGATAACTCTTATTAGATGAATATACATTCTTATTTTTATCTTTTAAAAAAAAATTTAAGGTCTATTGAAGAAATGGTAATAATTGAAATGAATGTGAAGATGTTTAAAAATGAGGTCAATATCAGCGACCAGGAATTAAATAGTCAATTTTTTCCTTTTACTTTTTTGAAATTAGAAATAAAATTAAGGGGGGGAAATATATTGCGGAATCCAAATGAAAAGATGTAATGATTATTATTGTAACTACTTAAAAATAAAGGTTTATCGGGAATTAAGATGAGGGAATAAGGGTATATCTTAACCACTGAGATGTCACACTCAAAGCAGTAAAAGGGAGAAAACCTATGTTTGTTTCTTTTTCTCTTGTGATAAAACTTGTATTAATGTAGAATTTATAGAATTTGTGATGAAAAGAAAATATGACAGATTAAAGAACTATTTAAATGCTAATACAGACTATTAAAAGGAAGGAGAGACATTGGTAACCTTTTTTTTTATTAGGCAAACATATATTATTTTTATTCTTAAAATAAATATTAAAGAATTATATTTGAAATAATTGAAATGAAATGAAAGGATGTTTGGATCTAGATTAATGTAAGAGGTTAGGATTAATTTGTTTGTTTTTCTCTTTTCTGAAAGTTTGGAATGGAAAAGGTAATAATAGAATTAAATATGCATATATTAATGTATAACTATTGTCATATTTGTATGTAAAAGTGATGATCTGGAAATATGTTGTCCACTAAAAAGAGCTTTCTGTTTTTATGTGAAAAATTGAATAAAACTTGTTTGAAAAAAAACCCTCCGCAGCTGGGATCATCCACAACCGCTGAAAGCAAGTCGTTGTCCCGATTGATCGATTGATGTCCCTGGAGTGAAACATGTTACAGGAATCCAGGCAGGGACAAAGTTCACCTGAACATGTTATGAAAACCCAGCTCTGTGCTTGTCATGGGCAGACCGCGAAAGGGGCAGAGGAGAGAAAACGGGAACTCCCAGGCTATACAGTCTGTCCTTGACTTGTGACCAGATGGGACCAGAATTTCTCTCTGCAGTTCTAAGTCGAATCTGATTTTACCACCATTTTAACAACATGGTGGAAAGTCATCAAGAGAGTTAGCGTGGTCATTAAGCAAACACCACGGTCATAACTGCAAACCCATTCTTCTGAACGGTCGTTTTTTTTTTTTTTTTGCCAGAAACAGGCCATAAGTCTCAAGCACGTGACCGCAGGACACTGCAACCGGTCGTAAAGGTGAGACGGTTGCCAGGCATGCAAACTGCAATCATGTGACCATGGGTATGTGTGGATGCAATGGCCATAAATGCGAGGACTGGACCTTTTTCAGCACCGTCGTAACTTAGAACAGTCAAACAAACGTTTCTAAGTTAGGGACTTCCGTAAAGCGGTTGGGTGAAGCCAGACACACATCTGGAAAAGCAAAAGACCAAAAGCCAGATGATTTTCCCAAACTTTACTGGAATCCAGCTGAGCAACGCCGGATTCTTTCAACAGAAATCGGAAATCTGACTCGCAGGAAAGTAGGTCACATTTTTTTAATCCACTCCCCCCGAATCCTCCAGCTTCCCTTTCCTTCCCCAGGAAGCAGCTCCTTCCAGCGTCCCACATGAGGTCTCCTTTCCTCCTTTTGGGGGGGGGGGTCCCAACCGCCCGTGCAAATTCCCCAGCCAGGAAGGTTACAGAGGAAAGGGAGGGTCTCCTCGCAGGGGCCCTCAACAGCTAAGGGTTGGGGGGGTCTCCCTGCTTCATCCCAGCCAGGGGGTGGCCTGCTCCCGGTTCACACCGGTTTACACGAACTGGTTAATTTTACATTTGGTTCATCAAACCGGTGGGTTGCAACGACCGGCTGGCCCCGCCCACCCTGCCCCTCCCTTCCCAGGGGTCTCCATGTGGCCCGTTTTGGACCCCAGGTAAGTGCAGGGCCCGCCCAGAGGCTCTGAGAGGGGAAAAACAGGCCTCCCGGAGGCTTCGGAAGGCCTCCGGAGCCCGGGGAAGCCGTTTTCACCCTGCTGGAGGCTCAAGGAAAGCCCCGGGAGCCCCGGCAGGGCAAAAGCGACCCCCACCACCACCGCCATGGTGCAAGAGGCTGACTAGGCCACGCCCACCATGGCCACGCCCACCCAGCAACTGGGCCAAGAACCGGTTGCTAAATTTTTGGAAGCCCCCCCTGATATTCCCAGTTCCCCCCCCCGCCCCCCACGATGCAACCAGGCGGGTCACACCACAGCCTCCATCTCTGGCGCCGCCGCCTCTTCCTCCTCCTCCTCCTCCTCCTCCTCCAGCATGCTGTAGGAGGCGTGGGTCTGGAAGGGCCGCTGGAGCGGGTGGGCCAGCAGCTTGGCCATGCAGTTGTGCAGCTCCACAGCTGGGCCGCTGAGGGAGACCTCGTACTTGTAATTGGTGCCCTTGGCGTCCAGGTTGCTGAAGGCGGCAAACGTCTCCTGGGGGGGGGCATGGGGGCAGGAGGGGATGGGGGGAAAGACGGGCAGGTGAGGAGGCCGGGCAGGGGGCACTCCTGGCCCACAACCCGGAAGGGCTTCCTTGGCTGCCCTCCAGACCTGGAAGCTTGGACCCCATTTGGTCAACAAGCCCCACCCGTGTCGAAGCAAAGATTCCCCTTCCTTGGTTAACAGTGGCTACTTTAAGACTTGTGGGGAAGGAAGGAAGGAAGGAAGGAAGGAAGGAAGGAAGGAAGGAAGGAAGGAAGGAAGGAAGGAAGGAAGGAAGGAAGGAAGGAAGGAAGGAAGGAAAGAGAGGAAAAAAGAAAATAAAGAGAAAAGGAAAGAAGGTGAATAAAATAAATATAAATAAACATGAAAGAAAGAAGGAAAGAGAAGGAAGGAAATAAAAATAAAAATAGGAAGAAATGAATGAAAATAAAAAAAGAAGAGGGAAAAAGAAAAGGAAGGAAGGAAAATAAAAAAGGAAGGAAGGAAGGAAAAAACGAGAGAGAGAGAGAGAGAGAGGAAGGAAGGAAGGGAATAGAAAGACAAGAAGAAAAACCCAAAGGGCAAAGGTCCCCAGATGGGTGTGTCAAAAGTCTACACACACACACACACACACTAAAGAAAGCGGGGCCATTTTTCAATATATCTCTATAGCTCGTTGGGGGGGAGGGGGAAATGCTGGGAGTTGAAGTCCACCAGGCTTCAAGGGGCCCAGGTTGGAGACCCCTGGTCTAAAGCGTCCCTTGGGGGGAGCATGAAAGGGAAATAAACGAGACCCCAGGTCTGGATTTACCTTCCAGGTGACCTCCTCCTCCTTGTCCTCAGCCCCGTTGTGGATGTAGAGCACATCGAAGAAGAAGTAAGGGCACTGGAGCATTTTCTGTGGGGCAGGAGAGGCGGTCAGGAGGGCAAGAGGCTCTCAGCCCGTCCTCCCCTCCCCAGCCAGCCGTGGGGTCAAAGGGGGCTCTCCCTTTCCTTTTGAGGGGCCTTAACGTTTTGCCTCTTCAATCCAACCCAATGGCCTTTACCGGCTGTCTTCTTAGCACAGGGGTCTCCAGCCGTGGCCCCTTTAAGCCTGGCGGGCTTGCTGGCTGGGGAATTCTGGGATTTGAAGTCCGCCAGGCTTAAAAGGGGCCAAGGCTGGAGACCCCTGTCTTAGAGGCTCTCATTCACTCCCTGGGAAAAAGACTCAAAACTATCGGCACGGCAAAGGGGCCAACCTCAGCCCCCATTTCCTAGTCAGACAGCTGCTGCTCCAGGACTCACCGTGTAACGAGGCTAAGGGGGTCCGACTCCCCCTCCCCACCTGGAAAGAGATCCGCTCCAAACGCAAAAGCACAAGGAGAGGAGAGTTCATTTCACAGCCCCAAGCAGCTTTAATCCAGAACAGTTGAGCTAAGCCACACCCAGGTTCCTTGCTGTCTCCTTGCTCACACAGCAAATACTCTTTCAGTTTCCAAACAGCCTTCAACTCTCTCCTGCACTGTCAGGACGCTAGCCAGATGAATCCTGATGGATGCTGGTAGGCAGAGGCACAATTTTTCCTCCCTTATTTTCCTCCCCAAAAACTAAGCCCAACCCCATAGTTTGGTAGTGAAGCACAAGTACCCTGCTAGTAAATCTATACTTTTGAGGAACACGCCTGCCTCGGAGTTCTGACAACCTACCTCTGTTGTAGGGCGGTGCAGTCCCTGGTCACTAAGAGAGCCAGAAAACTACTCCTACCTCCTAGCAATGGCTGCAGACCTCAACGAGTCCCGCTCTACGGTCTCCTGGGGTTGCTGGGATCTAAGATCTGCTCTACGTCAACTCATAAAACATTTCTGTGGCCAACGGAAAGGGAGGAGGGAGCAGTGCAGCAGCTTGCAAACCGAAAGTGCATTCCATCAATGTTTTCAAAGATAGTTTCTAGGTGACTGAAGTTTTTGTGCCGTGTAAAATTCTACCTGATTGATGACTCTGGGCGATGGGTGTGTCCCATTGGAGAATATGGATTAGGATACACCCAGGGGGTGGGGGGAAAACCAGGGTCAAGGGAGACAATGAATGATATGTCTCAGAGTCGGCTACACCCAGGCAGTGCCGGACATGTTAACTCCCAATAAATCCTTTGGAAGTTTTGGAAGTTTGGCTCGAGACTCGTGATTTAAATTGGGGGGTAACTGCCGGAGCCCTGACCCGCTACACAAGACTCAGGGGTACCACTGAAAACTGTGTGTCCCTCCTCCTCCTCCTCCTCCCTCCAGGAAGCGGGGCTCTTGTGAGGTCAAGAAAGCGGGCACCTTCATCTGGTCGGTCACCACCACGGGCGGCTGGCAAGCAGGACGGCTGTAGACCAAGATGGTCCTGACCACGTAGGGGGGAGGGATGGTCTGGATGTTCTCCGTCACCGGGAGCTCCGTCTTCTGCTGTCTGTCGAGAGAACCAGACGAGGCGGGGTGGGTGCAGGCCGGAGGACCCCAACCCCAACCTTCCCGGCTGTCACAGTCCCGAGGACCAGAGGCCTTCGGCTGGAGGACAGCAATGACCATAAGTCAAGGACCAGCTGGGCTGCAGCCCAACAGGGAGCGTCCTGGATTCTGAGCGGCGTCTCCAAGCGTTTCCTTCTCCAACCTTTGAGTCGTAGAAAGACCGATATTTGGGCTGCCGGGCAGGGCTGGAGCATCAAGGGGGGGGGGGCTGTCCTCCCCACCTTTGGAGACCCCCACCAAGGACCCCAGGGGGGTGAAGATCAAAGACTCACATCAGATTGAAAAGCCCTTCCAGATCTGAGCAGCAGCAGTTGAGGTCAATGCCTGGATTGAGAGCATTCTCCAACCGTGGCTCCTTTAAGACTTTAAGGCCATTCTTTGCTGGCTGAGGAATTCTGGGAGTTGAAGTCCACACGTCTTAAAGGAGCCACCGTTGGAGACCCCTGACTCAGATAACACCTCCACCTGCGTCCACAATGCCAGGATCCCCCGCTAGAACCACCCCCAGTGGATAATCCTCAACCTACGACCAACATTTCCATTGCTAAGTGAGGCAGTCATTAAAGGAGATTCTGACCCTGTTTTTACAACCTTTCCTCCCCATCAAGTTAGTAACAACTCTCGCTTGTCAGAAGGTCGCAAAAGGGGGGGGTGTCACATGAAACCTCCAGGATCCTGCAACCGTCATAAGTACGAGTCAGTGACCAAGCATCTGAACGTTGACCCCAGGGATTCTGCAACGGTTGTAAGTGTGAAAAACGCTCCTTTTTCGGTTCCGTTGTTAAGTTCAAACGGTCACTAAAAGGAGGGTTGCAAATTGAGGACTGCCTGGACAATCCCAGCAAAGTGGGGGGCTGTTTGGAGCCCCTCCTTTCTCCACCCTTGAGGGTGGCCTTGCAGGGGGCTGGACTAGAAGACCTCCAAGGTCCCTTTGTTCGATTCTAATTCAACTGCAAAGGTGGCCAGATCCGAATTCTGCCAGGGGTCCCGCAAAGTGAGCCTGCCCTTGCCAAACGCCCCCGCCAGACGAGGAGGAGGAGCCCCGGGCCAGGCGGATTGGACCCAGAGACCGGCAACTGTCCAGTTATTATCAACGCCCCTGTTTTTCTCCTCCAAATCGGATGAGGACATTTTCCTTCATTTGGGGGATCCCCAGCAGAGGTCACCGCCCCTCATGTCCCCCCGTTTCTTCTGCCCCCCCTTGTGAAAGGATACTGAAGGATTTGCACGGGATGGTCTTCAGGTCGTACAAGCAGCTGCAGACCTCTCTGGGCTCGGAGGTGAAGCCGGAGAGCTGCGGAGAGGAAGAGGAGGCCATGAGCACGGATCCCGTGGGATCCACAGGGATCCCAGGCAGCCCTTGGCTGATGACAGCGAACGAGCCTGGAATTATGCTCCAAAGTCGTGTTGGCCACTAAGCAAGTCACCCTGTGACTGTGCTCCACTTTGTGACTTTAGCAGCAGTCCTTAAGTTAAGTAAAAGCCGTTCAAGGAATCCGCTATCGGCCATGCGCACTTCTTGATGGAAAACAGAATTAAACACCAGTTTCTGCAGAAAAGGTTGCAAATCTGCGGGACCCTCCAAATGGCCCAACATGCCGGTCAGCAGCCGGACGCCCAAAATGCGATCATGTGACGGTGGGGGAGGGGAGGGGCCACGCTGGGCCCTGAGAGCCCCGAGGACCCGCATCATCACAAGCGGCAAACGACCGGTCCTAATCTGAGCATTTCCTGCATAAGCGGTCCTCAGCTTACGACCACAACGGAGCCCCAAACATCGGTTGTTAAGTGAGACGTTTGAGTTCTGCCCCGTTTTATGACCTTTCTCACCTCTGTTGTTAAGCAAATCATTGCAGTTGATAAGCAAGTCAACTGGCTGCTAAGCGAACCTGGTTTCCCCCTTGACTGTGCTTGCCCGAAGGTTGCAAAAGGGGGGGGGTCACAGGGCAACCCCAGGACACTGTGACCGTCGTAAACACGAGTCAGCTGCCCAGTGTTTTGCTCACAGGGCCATGGGGAGGCTGCAAAAGGTCCAAGTGTGAGAAACGCCCACAAACTTTTTTCGGTGCCATTGTAACTTTGAACAGTCACTAAAAGGATCTGCTATAAGTCGAGGACCACCTGGTGTATGTGAAAGCCAGAAAGCGGGAGCAGGAGCCGTTTGCAGAGCGCCCGGCCTCTGCCCCAGCGTGAAGCGGGTTTCCCACCTCCGTGGACTCAGCTGGGGAAGGAAGCTGCAAATACTTCCCTGCGGTGGAAAATCCCCATGTTAAACCCGCCTGACCCGGGTTCCAGGAAGCAAGCCAGGCCAAAGCCAAACAATCCCGGGTGTCACCGCTGGGAAGCCTTGGCGGATGGGCACCAGCGGGCACACATGGCCGGGCAGCTCCATTCTGAGCAGGCCGTCTGGGCGCAAAGAGGGCAGCGAAGGCAGGGGAAGCTGACCTGGCTGGAGCCCCCCTGGAGCTGAGGGTCAGGGAGGGGGGGAATAGAGATAGCTTGGATTTTGTAGTCAAAACAAAATATTCTCTCTTGGGAACCAAGGGCATCCTCACACCTGGCCAGAGGAAGGCGGACTGACGTCGCCAGGCAAGCAGATAGAGCTGGGATTGGACCAGGGGACCGACCGTTCTGAGAAAGAAGGAAACCTCTTACTTTGAGTTGGGCGAAAACTGCGGGAATCTTCAGAGTCGGTTTTCACCAGACCTGGGCCAATATGACACACCCCATAAAGCGATTCTTCCTTGAGGAATCTCCCTGCCTCGGAGTTCTGCTTGCTATGGATCTTGCTTGATATTACTTGGAACCCTGACAGTGGGGGGGGAGCGGGAGACACCCCCTCCAAGCGTACCCACCCAAGTGACGTCGTTGTTCACCACCACCAGCGCAAACTCGTGGCTCTTGTCGATCTTGTGCTTGGTGCGGACAAACATCTCGATCATCTTCTGGGAGATGTTGAGGGCGTTGGTCTTCAGCCTGCCAGGGGGAGGAAGAGGAGGAGGAGGAGGCCCATGAGGCACCGCCAGGGAAATGCAGGTCTCGGAGCCCCGCAGAGACGCCTCAGGCTTCCTCCACCTTCAGAGACCCAAGAAAGCGGCTGGTTCCAGAGGGGACAAGGCCTGCCTCACGAGGAGACCCCCAAACTCCTTTCTGTGCAGCCAAGAGGACTAGAATCCTGACTGCAGGCCTTTGTAGCACCCCCAGGAGAGGCTGAGATGCCCCCTTTGGCCTGAAGCCGGGGCAGCTACAGCAAGGACCAAAAGGCCATCCTGGTTTGTCCTCCGTGCCTGGCCAGCCACTCTTCAAAGCCAGAGACGGCAGCGCCTCTCAGCCCAGGAGGATCTGCTTTGCTGGGCCCCAGGAAGCCAGCCAAGGGCCCTCAGCAACCCCCAAAAAGACCCCCTCCGGCCAAGGGAGGGATCCCGGCTCACCCGTTGAAGGACTCCAGCCTCGGGTGGGACATTTCCTCCGAGAGGTCCAGGCAGATGATCTGGGACAGAGAAGGAAGGAAATGAAACATGGGTGGGATTTATTCCTTTCAATCTCCATGGATCTATTCAGGTCTTTTAAACGTTCCTTTTTTCCCCCCCCTCCGTTTTCCTTCCTTTTTTTCGTTTTTATTAAGATAGATTATTAAGACTCGAGTCTGTCATCTGCACCTCTATAACGGTCTGGTTTGGTTCTGCAACCCAACAGGACAGACACGGACTCCAGAGAGGAATTAGGACTGCAGAAAATAGCAATTACTACCAAACCTGCCTTCCATCGAGGACCTGTATACTGCATGAGTCCAAAAGAGGGCTGTGAAAATATCTACAGACCCCTCACATCCCGGACATAAACTGTTTCAACTCCTTCCCTCAAAACGAGGCTATAGAGCCCTGCACACCAGAACAACTAGACACAAGGACAGTTTTTTTCCCCAACGCCATCACTCTGCTAAACAAATAATTCCCATAACACTGTCCAACTATTTACAAAGTCTGCACTACTATTACTGTTAATCTTCTCATCACTCCTTATCATCCATCCCCTCCCACTTGTGATTGTAGGACTGTAACTTTGTCGCTTGTATCCTTACAATTTATACTGACTGTTTCCTAGTATGATTTGATTGCTTCTTGTACCCGATGACTATCATTAAGTGTTGGACCTGATGATTTTTGACTCTTGACGAATGTATCTTTTCTTTTATGTACACTGAGAGCCTTTGCACCAAGACAAATTCCTTGTGTGTCCAACCACACTTGGCCAATAAAGAATTCAATTCCATAGGGATAAATGGCATGCGTGCCATAAACAACGGGTAGATTCCCACACGTCTTTCCATCTTGGTTACTCATAATCCTCAATTTATTTCAAGTTACAAACGACTTACAACTTTTGACGGTCCCCGCTTCCCCCAGGGATCCAAATTCAGTCGCTTGGCAACTGGCAGGATATCTACGGTCACTGCAGGGTTCCCAGGGATCTACTGAATGATGCCAGCCGTTGGCTTAAAGGTGATGGCAAGGGAGTTTTTAAAATTGGCCTCTACTCGCTTAAGAACCCTCTGGCTCAGCAATGGAGATTCTGGCCAGACCTGGGGTCATAAGTCAAGTCAGACCTGCATATTTTTCGGGGGGAGAAATAATAGGATGCAAAGGACAGAGAGAGAGAGAACCAAAGAGCTTCCCCCCGCAAAGCCTCATTTGAGCTTCTTCCCTGCTTGTTTCAACCTCCCCCCTTCTGCTCCAATGGACTCCCCTCCTCTGCTGGGGGTCCCAGTTGAACCCTGTTCACCCACCTCCATTTAAA
Source organism: Notechis scutatus (assembly GCF_049901735.1). Taxonomy (NCBI): domain Eukaryota; kingdom Metazoa; phylum Chordata; class Lepidosauria; order Squamata; family Elapidae; genus Notechis; species Notechis scutatus. Next base: position 501,872 of record NC_142009.1, read on the forward strand.
CTTTCACTCAAGGCCCCCTGCCTTTCCTTGGCTCTCTTTGAACCGTCATTCTCCCGGCTCTCTTTTGAGTGGCCTCTGCCTCAATTACTTCTTCCTCTCTGTGCAACTTTACGCTTGGCCCTTTCCTCGCTCTCTTGCAACCGATCGGTCGATCAGAATGGAGCTGGAAGGGACCCTGGAGGTCTTCTAGTCCAACCCTCAGTCCGATCAACCGTCCTTTCAACCGGCGTTTCCCAACCCCAGTAGCTCGTAAGATGCGTGGCTGGGGAATCCGGAAGCACACATCCCTTTAGGCTGCCACGGCTGAGAAACGCCACTCTGACCACTAGGCATTATTCTAACCATCAGGGATATAACGGAGAGCATTAATTCATCCTCGTTCGGGGAGGAAGGGTCTGCAAGGAAACAACCCACCTCAGAGAGCAACAAGGACCCCACGTAATACAAGACGCATCTGCAAAAGGGCTTCACACAGCCTCTTTTCCCTGGGCAAAGCGTCCTTCCTGGGACCCATTAAAGCAGCTGCCTCCTTGGGGGGAACCTCTTGATTTCAAACACACTGCATGTGCCAGCATACACACACACACACACACACAGCCCTACACACAGACAGGAACTCTATGTGCTGCCATGCTGAGATGTCCTAAGGAGGGAGCTGCTTTAATGGTCCCAAGCAGGGAGGCACATTGTGCGACGTCTCTCCTCCCAAAGGGTGAATCTCTGGCCAATTGGAGATCTCGTTAAGGGGAGGCGGATAAAGAGAAAGGGGAAAATGGAAGCGGGGGGATGCGGGTCTCCCGAAAATAAGACCAGGTCTTAGGTTCATTTTTGCTCCAAAACGTGCTTATTTTCCGGTTAGGTCTCATTTTGGGGAAATACGGTACTAAATGGCTGATAATCTTAACTGGGGCTTATTTGGGGAGGGGCTTATGTTACAAGCCTCCTGAAAAATCACGCTAGGGCTTATTTTCAGGGAAGAAAGCTGTAGTAGCTGGGAAGGGGTCTGGGGGCCTGGACGGGGGGTGTCTGTACTCACCACTTTCTCTGGGCAGTTCACCCGTGGGGTCCGGACCTGGAACTCGGAGGGAGGGGTTGGGGCCAGCCAGGTCTTGCCGTTGGGGGCCTGGACAGCAGCACTGGGGGGGCTGGTAGTGGTGCTGGCCGCCTCCCCCTCCCCTTCGCTCCGGCTCCCCACACTGGCCTGCATGCTGAGGGTCCGGTCTTCGGCCCCCTCCGGGTTGGACCGAGTTCTGGGACGCTGCTCGGCCGCCATTTTCTCCTCTTCCTCCTCCGTCGTGCTGTTGGTCTCCGAGGTGTCCATCCAGGTGCCACAGTCCGGGGGGGAGTCCAGGATTGCCAGATGCTCACCAGGAAACTGGTATGAGTGGTGGGAGTCTTGCTGCCCCCCCTTTGGGGAAGAGAGGCAGCAAACCGATCGAATCCAAGAGACTGTAAACAGGCACAACTCTGCACAGATTAACAGATTCGGAAGGAACCCCGGAGGCCATCTAGTCCAACTCCCGCCCAAGCAGGGGACCCTACAGCATTTCTGACAAATACACAAAATTGTCTACTGCAAATATTATTTCAAAATGTACGAATTTCAAACATCATTTGTATGATATTTACATCATTTTTTTTCTTGCTGATATTTCCTTCATTTCCTCGTTAAACATTTTTAGGAATTCTTTTTCTCCCTCCCTGTTTGATAATGTCTGTACCTCCATTACTGTTATCTTTGTGTTTTGCTCCCTCATTAATTTTAATCCATAATTAAAATGATTATGAACACAACCCAGACACGCAAAGCAACGGGGTTCAGAGTACAACCGTCGAAGGCAGCCGTTTTCAAGCTTGCCGGCTTTAATTGTGAGTTTTATCAAGTTGTTGCCCATCTCACTTTTTAGAAAATGACTTTAAATAAGTACGGTATTCTTCTTGAATTCCGGGGGGGGGGGGAGCCCCTCCCTCTAAGTTGCCAAGATTCAAGAAACGCTGATCTAAGGCAACCTGGCTCCCCAATCTGTAGCCCCTCCTGACTAGGCCTCCCATGCTGGTTGGGGATTCTGGGAACTGGTGCTCCAACCCAACAACCCTGGACGGGCCGAAGTCACACCGGAAAGTGTGCAAGATACAGAAACTTGTTGAGATCTACTACGGCCAGTTGCAAAGTCAATTCACTACTCCAGGGGTCTCCAAACTGGACTTCAACTCCCAGAATTTCCCAGCCAGCTTTGCTGGGAGTCCACAAGTCTTAAAGTTTGGAGACCCCCCCCCGCTTCATTCAACCCCGCATGCCCCCAGATAGTGGAGACTTTTGGTGAGTCTTTTGATGCACTTTCTCCATTTGAGACCTCCCCTTGTACCTTAGCCCCCCTTCCTGAGAGGCAGGAGCATGAAGGGGCGACTTTGAGCAAGGCTCCACCCGCCCCCTCCCCGAGCCAATTAGGGCTGGGGTCCCCAGCAGCTGAGGGGGTCCCCGGTCGTCCAAAACCCCCATTTAACCTTCAATTCTAGAGGAGGGGGTGATTGCCAACCTTGTGGGTGGGACGTGGGGGGGCGGCGACCTCTCCTCCTTTGGGGACTTCTGGGCAGACCCCCTTCTGGCGATGCCCGCAGAGAGACGGATCCGAGGGCCGTCTGCAAAGGAGAACTCTGGTTCAGCAAAGCCCCTCCCCTCTTTCCAAGGGGACGCCGCCCCTCCCTTTGGTGCATCCCTCCCCGCAGCGCCCCCCAGTGCTTGCAAGGACGTAGACCTCCCCGCAGCCAACCCCCGCCCCGCCCAGCACCCGTTGCCCCCCTCCCGTTCCTGCCGCCGCCCCTCTGCCTTGCGAGCACTGCGCACGCGGGCGCCAGGTTGCAAAGCCAGGGAGCGCCGGGCTAAGACCGAGGGAGCCCCCGCCGAGCCTTTGCAACCCCCGCCCCCAACCGGACCTGCAACACCCGGAGCCCGGCGCTGTCCAAGAGTGGGAGGGGGGGGGTGGAAAAAGAGCAGCCGCCCTCGCAAGGGCTGCCGGGACTCGTAGTTCCCGCGCGAGCGACTGCGGGAAGAAGGCGCTGGAGTCCCCTCCCCCGAGGAGGCGGGGCGGAGGGTGGGGCTTCTCTGCTGGGTCGCTCCGCCCGCCCTCTTGGAGCCCCGTTGCTCGACCTGGGCGCCTTGAAGAGGCCGGACTTCAACTCCCAGAACCCCCGCCGGCATTTCCCCTTCCGCCCCCTCCCCAATTGGAGACCCCGGCATTGAAATCCGGCCCCGCTTCCTGGAAACTTTGGACGCCCCCAATTCTGGGCCTTTCTGATTCTTTCTCCTTCTTTTCTTTCCCGTTCTTTTCCTTTCCTTTTCCCCTTTTTCTTTCTTTCTTCCTTCTTTCCTTCCTTTTCCCCCTCTTTTCCTTTTCTTTCTTTTTTTACTTTTTTCTTTTCCTTTCTCCTTTTTCCTTCTTTTTCTTTCTCTTCCTTCTTTCCTCTTTCCTTCCTTTTTCTTTTTCCTTCCTTCTTTCTTTTTCCTTCTTTCCTCCTTTCCTTCCTTCCCCCTTTTTCTTTTCTTTCTTTTTTACTTTTTTCTTTTCCTTTCTCCTTTTTCCTTCTTTTTCTTTCTCTTCCTTCTTTCTTCTTTTTCCTTCCTTTTTCTTTTTCCTTCCTTCTTTCTTTTTCCTTCTTTCCTCCTTTCCTTCCTTTCCCCCCCTTTTTCTTTTCTTTCTTTTTACTTTTCCTTTTCCTTTCTCCTTATTCCTTCTTTCCTTTTTCTTTCTCTTCCTTCTTTCCTCTTTTTCCTTCCTTCTTTCTTTTTCTTTCTTTTCCTTCTTTCCTCCTTTCCTTCCTTCTTTCTTTTTCTTTCTTTTTCCTTCTTTCCTCCTTTCCTTCCTTTTTCCTTTTTTCCTTTTTCCTTTTTCTTTCTCCTTTTCCTTCTTTCCTTTTTCTTTCTCTTCCTTCTTTCCTCTTTTTCCTTCCTTCTTTCTTTTTCTTTCTTTTTCCTTCTTTCCTCTTTTTCCTTCCTTCTTTCTTTTTCTTTCTTTTTCCTTCTTTCCTCCTTTCCTTCCTTTTTTTCCTTTTTTCCTTTTTTCCTTTTTTCTTTTCCTTTCTCCTTTTTCCTTCTTTCCTTTTTCTTTCTCTTCCTTCTTTCCTCTTTTTCCTTCCTTCTTTCTTTTTCTTTCTTTTTCCTTCTTTCCTCCTTTCCTTCCTTTTTTCCCCTCTTTTCCTTTTCTTTCTTTTTTTACTTTTTCTTTTCCTTTCTCCTTTTTCCTTCTTTCCTTTTTCTTTCTCTTCCTTCTTTCTTCTTTTTCCCTTTTTCCTTCCTTCTTTCTTTTTCTTTCTTTTTCCTCCTTTCCTCCTTTCCTTCCTTTTTCCCCCTCTTTTCCTTTTCTTTTTACTTTTTCTTTTTCCTTTCTCCTTTTCCTTCTTTCCTTTTTCTTTCTCTTCCTTTCTTCTTTTTCCTTCCTTCTTTCTTTCTTTTTCCTCCTTTTCTCTTTAAAAGTTAAAAGAGGGGAGAAGCTATATAGAAAATGTAGAATAGTAATAAGATATGGAATGGAATATAAAAATGAGCATGAATTTGAATTTGTGTCTGTACGAAGAGATGTAACCCGGGATTATGCTGCTTTCAAAAAAGATGTTTTATGTTTTTATGTTTTATGTTTTGTTTGTTTATGTTTGTTTTTAAAAATCAATAAAAAAAAGAAAATTCATCCCCCGTGCGAGACGCTCCCGCCTCTCGGGGGCCCTAAGCTCCCCAGGGCCTCAGCACAGATTTTAAGGAACCACAAAAGCCTTCATTTTTAAACAAAACCCAGTTACTTTCTGTCCCGGTTTGTGGCGCAGTTCTAAACACGGTGGGTTTGTTGGGCCAGGAATAAAGGCGCGGCGAGGAGGCTCCACCGGGCCCGGCCCCTTCCTCCCAGGGAGGGCAGGAAACGTGGAGGGGAGCTTGGAAAGGCTGCAGATCAACAGGAAGAGCCTGCCCCCACCCCTCAGGGCCGGGACCAAGCCCAGGACTGGCTTGCTCCAGGGGGAGAAGGCAGAAAGAGGCAGAATGGAAGAGGTAGGTGGGACCTTGGAGGGCGCCTGGGGGTCCCATTGGGGAAAATCTCCGGTCCAATTCGAGGGTTTCTGAGTCTCCCATCAGGAACTCCAGCGACATCCCTTAAGCAGCCCTTTGTCACGTGAAGCGCTCCAACGTCCTGCTTTGGAGGCAGCTGGGGTGGTCTAGTTGATCTCTGGGGGAACCCTGGCAATCAACCCGAAGCGTAGCAATCAGAGGGCCTTCCAGCTCCCGGCTTCCTTGCCTGGCAAAGCTGCCCTGAGCTCGCAAAGGGTCAGCTGGACGGAGGCTGCATCTGGCATCCCAGCCCCAGCCCCAGGAATGGCCACCTTGGCCTGGAAGCCAGGAATGGTGGCTTTTCTGGAGGGACAAACAAGTCATTGTTCCTGGGGAAAGCACAGGAACACACACACACACACACACACACACGCACACACACACATTCCTGGCTTCCGATGTTTAATTGGGGGAAGCATCTCCGGGCTTCCTGCCCCATCCAAGGTGGGTCCGCAGCCCTTGGCCAAAGCGGATGCCACCCTCCAGGGCCAATCTCTGGCACAGTGGCCCTTCGGCCTCCCTTCCGGGGCCTTTCCGAGTCCCCGAGGTGGCTTGCGGGGAGAGGGGGGGCCAAAGGAGAGGAAGACCGGAGATTAGACTGTCTGATCCAGCATTCCTCAGTTTCCTTCTTCTTTGAACGACCCCGTCATCCCTGGCGGAGTGGAGTCTGGGCAACTGGATGGAGTGAGCTGAGTGTTTGCTGGCCAGACGCCTTTCCTGTTGCCAGTGTGGAGTTTAGTTCAGCAGATACATAATCTTAGAGTGCCCAGAGAGAGAAATATCCAGTGGTGGGATTCAACCGGTATAACAACCGGTTTGGTGAGTGTGCGCTTTGCCAAATGCATTTTGTTCATTTATTTGGAACTTTTATATAAATGTCCCTTTTCTGGGAGCTCTGAGCAATTAACAGCAAAGCCCACAATGTAGAATAGAATAGAAATAGGAATAGGAATAGAAAAGAAATTAGAAGAGAAGAGAAAATAGAAGAGAAAATAGAAGAGAAGATAGAAGAAAAAATAGAATAGAATAGAAGGATGGAGAGGAGGAGAGGAGAGGAGAATGATGGAGAGTGGAGTGGAGTGGAATGGAATAGAATTGAAAAGAAAGAATAGAATAGAATTTAGAATAGAATAGAAAAGAAATTAGAATAGAATAGAAAAGAAATTAGAATACAATACGATACAATAAAATAAAACAAAATATACCTCCGTCCCGCCCTCCTCCTTCCGCCCTGGTGCCTTGGGGATGATGGGTGGGCTGGGGGTCCTCCGGATCTCAGGGGGAGGCTGATGCCCCCCCTTCTCTTATGGGCCGCAGGGGGAGCTTGGCCCCCCCAGCCAGGAGGAGCCCTGCGAGGAAGCCGCCCTGCACTACGAGGAGCGCATCTCCGCCCTGCTGGTGACCATTGTCCGGCTGCAGGGGAAGGTGGAGCGGCTGCAGCAGGACAGGGCCAGGTACGCCCCTCCCCCTGCGCCCCCTTTCCAGGCCCCCTTCCCCGGCCTCCTCCCCCTCTCGCCCAGGAACTGGGGACCCAGCAGGAAAAAGCAGATTTTTTGTGTGTGCTGTGGAGGATTTCTGCCCTGCTGCAGCTCCATCGTTTTCTTCGCCCCAATGCCAGCAGTCCTCGACTTGCAACGGAGCCCAAGATCCCTGTCGCTAAGCGAGATAGTTGTTCAGTGCGTTCGGCCCCCCATTTTAGACCTTTCTTGCCGTGGTTGTTAAGTGAATTGTTTGGTCATTAAACGAATCTGGCTTCCCCCCCATGACCTTCCTTGCCGGAGGTTGGTGCCCAGTGGGGATCACGTGACCCCCCCGGACGTCCCCAGTGCATGCTGGTCGCCAAGCGCCCCTCCTCTGATCACGCGACTAGGGGGGGGAAACCGGCCACCGGTCACTTTTTCAGCACTGATATAATTCAGACAGTCAGTAAATAGAAGGTCGTAAGTCGAGGATTGCCTGCGTGCAATTTCCAGGGGGGGGTGCAGGGCTGCTTCCTGCCTGCCTCGAACCTGGGACAGGAGACCACCCGGAGATGCCAGGGCTGAACAGAATAGAATAACAGAGTTGGAAGGGCCCTGGAGGTCTTCTAGTCTGACCCCCTGCTTAGAGGGGGGCTCTCCAAGGAGGGAGATGAGGGGTCCAGGCCCTGAGTCAGGGCTCCAGGGGGCACCTCCTTTCCCAGCCCCCCTCTCCGCCCCAGCTGTGCCCTCCCCGGCTCCTTCCGCCTGGCACCGCCTCCGTCTCGCTGCAGGGAGGAGGAAGAGGAGGGGGAGGATGGGATCTTCTTCTCCGATTTGGGCTCCGAGTCCACCGCCAGCCTCCCCCGATGCCCGTCCCTCTTGGCCACGCGCCCCAGGATCCCCCCTGCCCAGCCTCCAGCCGCTCCAGGAGAAGGTAAGACCCGCCCAAGAGGGGGCTCGGGTTGCCCGGATGGGAGATCTCGAATTGGGAGCCTGCTGACCGGACTCTTTTCGGGAGGAGCCCCCGGCCTTCGGGTCACACCGGTCTGGCCGGCTGGGCCCTTGGAGAGCCCAACGCCCCCTGCTGCTCCTTTGGAGGGACCCTGGGACAAGAGGGTGCCCTGGAGGCCTTCTAGTCCACCCCCACCCCGCCCAGATTGGTCCCCTCCCTCCCTTTCCCCGGGCGTGTCCTTCCAGGAGGAGAGAATCTTCAAGGGGTCTCCCAGAGCCCCCCCCCCGGCCTCCCCACCCCTCTTTCGGCCCCTCGGGGCTTCCCCTCTGGAGCTGACTGGCCCGGCCCCTTTGCTCCCCCAGAGAAGGCCGACCTGTTCCTGGATGTCCACAAGGCCCTCACCTCCCTGGAGAACGTCCTCCTGTCCCACCGGAAGCGCCTTCCCAGCACGGGAGCCGAGCTGCAGGGATGCACGCAGGTGGCCCAGGTGGGCAGGGGGAGGGAGGGAGGGATGGGGGCGAGTGGCTGACACCCCCCTACACACACCTGAGCGGCCTGCCTCCATCCCTGGAGGCTTTTAGGACGAGAGCGGACAGCCCCCCGGTCTGGAACGGTCTAGTAGGGCCTCCTGCTCGATTAGAGGGGTGGGCTAGAGGACCTCCAGGGTCCCTTCCAACTCTGGGATGCTATATCTCCAGCCAGGAAGTGGAGTGAGCCGCCTTGCCTACTTTTTAACAAGCATCATTTCCACCCAAGTTTTAACAGAATTTTGAACAGAAAGAAGCCAACGCCTTGAACGGAAAGATTCTTTTAAAGGGGGAGCAGAATTCCAGGGGTGTTTCTGCCTCTTCGCTTCCTCCCTGGTCCCACCTGGGCAGCCCTGACCGCCTTGGGCCTGGGGGAGGGGGGCTCTGGGATGGGGGCAGAGGGGTCTCCCCAAGGGCGGGGGCTCTGAGGGGCCGTCCTGCCAAGGCTGGCGGGTTGCAAAGGGGCTGCTGCCTCTGGACAGGGCCTGGTGGTGGCGCTCCAGAGGGACGTCTCGGGGTGCCCCCCCCAGGAGGCTGAGGGCCCCCCCTGCGAGAGGATGGCCGCCCTCTACAAGGAGAGGAACGCCGCCCTCCGAGCCCAGCTGGAGGCCCGGCAGGAGGTCCTCGGCCGCTCCAAGGCCGCCCTGGCAGCCCAGCAGCAGCAGCGGGACAGCCTGCGGGTCAAGGTGAGGGGCGCGGGAGGGGGGCTGGTGGGGGCCGCTCCTCTTCTGTCCCCCCTTCCCATCTGGGTCTTCTCCCCTCTGGCCAATCCAGCTGCCCTCCTGGGCAGGAAGGGGGCGCTCTGCTCACGACTGGCGCAGGCCAAAGGTTGGCTCCCTTTGCGAAGGGGCTTCTCTGCCCCCCGCTTTCCTTTGGGGACCCAGTTTCTGCTGCTGCCCACCAGATCCAGCAGGGGGAGCCAGAGGCCCTGGTGGCCCCGGAGCCTGGTAGCCTTGCCGGGACCTTTCCCAGGCGTTGGGGGCTCTTCTGGTGGTTTGAGATGCTGGGGATCTGAGGAGGGAAGGGAGAAAAAGGGGGAGGGAGGGAGGAGAGGAAAGGAAGGAAGGAAGGAAGGAGAGAGAGAGAGAGAGAAAGAGAGAGAGAGAAAGAAAGAAAGAAAGAAAGAAAGAAAGAAAGAAAGAAAGAAAGAAAGAAAGAAAGAAAGAAAGAAGAAAGAAAGAAGGAAGGAAGGAAGGAAGGAAGGAAGGAAGGAAGGAAGGAAGGAAGAAGAAAGAAAGAAAGAAAGAAAGAAAGAAAGAAAGAAAGAAAGAAAGAGGAAGGAAGGAAGGAAGGAAGAAAGAAAGAAAGAAAGAAAGAAAGAAAGAAAGAAAGAAAGAAAGAAAGAAAGAAAGAAAGAAAGAAAGAAAGAAAGAAAGAAAGAAAGAAAGAAAGAAAGAAAGAAAGAAAAGAAAGAGAGCAGGGAGGGAGGGAGACATCAAACCCACCAAAGCTGAAAGCTGTCAATCACACTTCCCAACGGGGGGCGTCTCATGCCAGGGAAGGAGGCCGCCAATTATTTGGGGGAGCAGCGGCCCTCAAACAGCCCCACCCTGGGTACCAATGACTCAGTTCCTGCTCCTGCTCCTTCCACCTTTGGAAAGGAATGCTGGGAATTTGCTTTTTGGGGGTGTTCCTCGGTTTGAGTGACTCTCCTGCCCCCCCGTCTCTCCGTCCAGGTGCAGGAGCTGCAGGAGAGCCTGTCCAGGGCAGAGACCTGCTTTGGTGGAGCCCCCAGACCCCTCTGGGAAGGAGCCCAGGTGTGCAGGGGAGACACCTCCAGGGCGGGGTGGGGGGGGGGGGGCATTCAGCCCCGGATCAGAGGAAAGGGGGGAAGAGGGTTCAGCCAGAGGCAGCTCCAACCCTTGGGGCGGGAGGGGGAGATTTGGTGTCTTTTTGACATGCCTCCTGCCTTGCAGGACCCCGCTCAGGGGCTACTCAGAACGGCCTCCATCCTCCCTGGGGGCTACCGGTGCCCAGCCTGCCCCCACCCTTCCACCCTCGCCCCCGCAGAGCTCCAGAGCAGCCTGGAGCAGCTCCACAGGTAGGGGTCCCTGACGCCCCCCTCCCTTGCTCGGCCATGAGCAGCCTGTTCTTTGGGGGAAGCTGAAATGGGGGGTGGCTCAGCAGGCAGAGGGTTCAAGACCCCCCCAATTCCTGTAAGACTCTCAGCCAGGGGCTCTGGGCAGGGAGACCCCGCTTGACCGATTCGTCCTGGGGAGGGGGTTGTAACAGTGCCCCATGACCCCCCCCCGTCCTGATCTGAGGGGTGACCTAAGGAGCAGAGAGGCCCTGCGGGGGCCTTGGATGGGCCACGGCCTGTTTGGTTGCCCCCCTCCCTCATTTCTCATTTCTTCTTGGGGGAGGGGCCTTTTCTCGGGGAGGGGGCTCTTGGGGAGTCAGGAGCCCCCCTGCTTGCAGCTGCCTGGGCTGTACTGGGCCCCCAGGGCCCCTCGTGAAATGGGCCCCCTGCCTTGCCCCCGGGTTACACGCCGTAGTAGCGGCCCTGCCCTGACCGGCACTCTCTGCCCCGCCTAGGCGCCTGGAGGGGCTGCGGGGCTGAACTGGCGCCTCTCGGGGCCCTGCAGGAGTCCAAGGCAGACGCGGAGCAGCTCAGCCTGCTGCTCGGACAGCAGGAGTCCCACCAGACTGGCCTGGCTCTGGCCCTCCGTGGCAGGTGAGCCCCCCACTTAAGGGCTGGCACGACCCCTGGCGGTGACTCTGGGCTCCGCTGTGGTCACTGCAAGTCGAGGACCTCCAAGCTGAATCTGTGTCCCTCCCTTTCGTAGCCTTTTCTGTCTTGGGGGGCTGTAATAAATAAATCAATAAACAGCAACACGGAAGGAGGGGAACCCAGGAAAAAGGGGGAGGGGGTTTGAGCCCCTTGGGGGGCCCCTCTTCCTGGCTTTAGCTGAGCTGCAAGGAGAGATTCTGATCTGGGCAACGTGGGGTGAATTGGGGGCGGGAGATGGGCAGCCAAGGCCAGCCTAGGGGGCACTGGGGGGCAATTGACAGGCCCCTTCCAGGCTGCCCAGCCTACCTCGCAGGGCTGCTAGGAGGGCAGAGCAGGGCACCGGCCTCCCCTCGATCCAATTGGACTCGGTCTTTGCTGGGGGGCAGCATCTTCTCGGGGAGGGGGCTGGGACTCTGGGTCTGAGTGGCCCCTGTTCCCCCTCCCCTCTTGACCCCCCATAGTGAACGCTGCCTGGAGGCCTACGAGACCCTCTGGGCTCTTACGGCCGCGGACCAGACGCCCAGCGCAGAGGGGAGCGGAGGGACCCTGGGCAGGTGAGACCTCCGGAAGGGGGGGACCCTCTTTCCCCCCCCACCAGAGACACAGCTGGCTGGGCCCCTCCAGCCTCTTCCTCCCCTGGCCCCAAAGGGGGGCAGTTTGGGGCGGGGCATGGTGGGACCCGATGAAGCTTTGCTTGCCACGATGTCAAAAAGGTGTTGAGAGCCTAGAACAGAAGTTGGTCCCTTTAAGACGGTGGACTTCAACTCCCAGAATTCCCCAGCCAGCAAAGCTGGGAGTTGAAGTCCACGGGTCTTAAAGGGACCCTGTTTCGGACCCCTGTTCTAGGAAGAGGGCAGAGAAGAGCAACCAAGAGGATGAGGGGACTGGAGGCTGAAACATACGAAGAAGAAGAAGAAGAACGGTTGCAGGAACCGGGCCTGGCTGGTCTAGGGAAGAGAAGGACCGGGGGGCGGGGGGCGGGGGGGGAGAGCAGCCTTCCGAAAGGATCTGCGGGGCTGCCCCAAAGAAGAGGAAGGGGTCAAGCTACTCTCCAAAGCCCCTGAGGGCAGGACAAGAAGCAACAAGGGATGGAAACTCCTCCAGGAGAGAAGCAACCTGGAATTAAGGAGGAATTTCCTGACAGGGAGGACAATTCGCCAGTGGAACTGCTGGCCTCCAGAAGTTGTGGATGCTCCAACACTGGAAGTTTTTTAAAAGATGTTGGATCACTATTTGTCTGAAGTGGTGTAGGGTTTCCTGCCTAAGCAGGAATAACACAGTTGGAAGGGACCTTGTGGTCATCTAGTCCAACCCCCCCGCCCAAGCAGGAGACCCTACACCATCCCTGATAGGTCCAGCCTCTTCTTGAAGCTCCCACAACTTCCGAAGGCAACTCCAGTTCCACTGGTTGATGGTTCTCCCTGTCAGAAAGTTTCTCCTTAGTTCCAGGTTGAATCTCCCCTTGATCATCCATTGTTCTTTGTCTGGCCTTCAGGGGCTTTGGAGAATAGCTGGACCCCCCCCTCCTCCTCCCTGTGGCAGCCCCTCAAATATTGGAAGGCTGCTCTCCTGTCTCCCCTGGTCCTTCTCTTCCCTAGACTAGCCAGGCCCAGGTCCTGCAACCGTCCGTCGTATGTTTTAGCCTCCGGTCCTCTAGTTGGTCTAGAAAACCTCCAAGATCCCTCCCGATTCTGCTCTTCTGATTATTTTCTGCCCTTTATGCCTGCTGTTGTGATGGAGCAATTAGTTTGCAGGCAGAACAGTTTGCATCCTGGGCTTGTGGGTCCTCCCGTCACTGGAGGCTTTCGAAAATGGCCTGGAAAACCCTTTGACCAGGGTGGTGTGCCTTGCCCAGGGGTTGGACTAGATGACCTCTGAGGCGTCTTGCAGCCCTAGCATTCTATGACATCCCCCTCTCTGGCATTTCCTGGCAGGGGCATCCAAGGACCCCAACGCTGCCCTGGAGGAAGCTTCCTGGATTTTGCAAGCCTGCAGCAGAGCCCACGGGAGCTCCTGGGACCAAGAGGGGGTCCCAGACAGGTACTGGGGGGCTGGGGGGGCTGGCTGGCCTTCAGCATGGGATTTGGGGCTGGGTCATCGCAGAAGGGAGAGCAGGAGGAGGGCCAGGAGGAAGACCCGGAGAGGAAGGGGCTCTTGGCATCCAAAACTTCTCTGGAGGAATCCAGTTAGTCTTAAGTGAGGGACCTTCTCCATAAAACTGTTGGGTTTCAGACAAAGCGGCCTGGGGAATTCTGGGAGTGGAAGTCCACCAACTTTAAAGCTGGCTGGGGAATTCTGGGAGTCGAAGTCTGTTAAGGTATTGAGATTTAATAGCTGACCAGCTGCTGTGAGGACGCTGATGCAATGAGGATGAGTCAGCAGTTTATTGCCGTTTTAAGACTGAGCTTGGGTCAGCAGCGGCATTGCCACTTTAAGAAGTTGTCTATATAAGAGAGGCCATGAGAGGACGTATCTCTCTCTCTCCTCGGTTCTACCTCCATTGGAGTTCTCCCTGCGGAGTAATGAAGATTGATTGCTTGCCTGGTATGTGCCTGACACATAGATGTATGTATATAGCAGTCTTGTATATAAACCACTGTTAAAAAACGAAGCCTCTGGGTGCTGTGTTGGGCTTCTGGGTTGTCCCACAATAGTAGTCACGCTGCAAACACTCTGACAAATTCCACCAGTCTTAAAGCCGGCTGGGGGATTCTGGGAGTTGAAGTCCACCAGCCTTAAAGCGCCTGCTTCCTTTTCAGTTCCCTGCAGCTGACAGGCTCGGAGGTGGAAGCCAAGCAGGGGCTGCGGGAATGCATCGGGCACCTGCGGGCCGAGCAGAGGTCGCTGAAGCTGCCCGCCCACCCTCCACCTCTGGGCCTGGGCACTGTGGCCAGCAGGCTCAGCGCGGGCATTGCGGCCAAGGTAACGGAGGCCCTGGAGGAGGCGCTGCCCGGCTTGGCCACCCCGCCCCGGATGCCAAAGGGCCAGTTGCTGCGGGAGTTGCACAACACCCGGGTGAGTCTGCGAGGAAGGGGCAGAGGGTGGGGAAAGGGAGATTGGCCCTGGGTTCCTAGCAAGCGAGAGCAAAATGGGGCAGGGCCGGGTGCTCCCGCCGGCCAGCCACAGGTGGCCCTTTTCCCGTCCTCCTCCATGGCAGGCAGATTTCGCTTCTCTCTCTCTCAGCTGTTTTCATGGGGTGGAGGGGTGTTTCCTTCCCTGGGGTTCCTCTCCCGGCCCCACTTTTATTTTCTTCCTCTGCAGAATCAGGGCTGGCCAATTGCTCTCCGCCCCTGTTCAGTTGGTCCTCAAGTTATGACCACAATTAAGCCCAGAATGTATGTGGCTGACTGAGAAATGGGTTAAGTGAATTTTTTGCCCTGATTTTCTCACCAGCATTTTTAAGTGAATCAGTGCAGTTCTTGAGGGTCGTTAAGTGAACCCTTGACTCAGATGGTCACAAAAGGGGGTCACCTGACCCCAGGGAGGCTGTGGCCATCATAAGTGTGAGTCAGTTGTCCAGCCCCTGAATGCCAACCCCCTGACTACAGGGAGGCTGCAGGGGCCCTAAAAGGCCCCCTTTTCTCAGTGCTGCTCTAACTTCAAATGGTCACTAAATGCACTGCCGTAAGTCGAGGACCGACAGTTGCAGCATCCTGGGGTCTCCATTTGTGACCTTCCCAGCCGGATGCAGACAAGCAGCATCAGTGGGGAAGCTGGACTCACTTAACGACCAAAGGATTTGCTTAACAGCTGCAGTGATTCACTTAACAACCCCGGTAAATAAATAAAATTGGACATGACTCACTTAACAACCATTTACTTAGCAATGGAAATTCTGCTCCCAACTGGGGTCGAAGAAATGATCTGAATATATTGAACAGACCCAGGTGGCCCCCTCTGCCCCCCCTGCCCCCCCAAGCACCCGGTTGGTCTTCAGAGGGCGGGGGGATGCCCTTGAACCAAAGGGGTCTGGCCACGATGAGCCTGAATTGCATTGTCTGGGGGGGCCTCCAGATTCTGGAACTGAGGAATGGAATGGAATAGAGAATAGAAAAAAGAATATAGAATAGAATGGAATAGAATAGAATGGAATAGAATGGAATGGAATGGAATAGAATAGAATAGAATAGAATAGAATAGAATAGAGAATAGAATAGAATAGAAAATGGAATGGAATAGAAAATAGAGAAAATAGAATAGAGAATAAAATAGAATAGAGAATAGATAATTAAGAATAGAATATGGAAGGGAAGGGAATGGAATAGAACAGAACAGAACAGAAGCTGGAAGGGACCTTTGAGGTCTTCTACTCCAGCCCCCTGCTCAAGCAGGAGAACTCCCCTCTCCTGCACCCCCAAAATGCCTGGGGGGGCTGTCTCTGGCCCCCCCTTCCCTCCCTCCACCTGCCTCCTTCTGCCCCTCCCCAGGAGGCCTTGGCTGACCTGGGCACCAGGCTGCACCTCACTGCCAAGGCCAAGCAGGGGCTGGCACTGTGCACCCACACGCTCCCCGCCCAGGAGGCCGCCTGCCTGCTGCTGATCCAGACCCTCCAGCGGGAGCACCGAGACCTCCTCTGGGGACAGCCGGACTCCTCCTCCACAGAAAGCAGCAGCAGCAGCAGCGAGGAGGAGGAAGACTCTGGGGTAACAAGCCTTCCTCACACTCCTTTCTCCCCATCATGAGTCACCCTGGAGCCAGTCAGGATCGAACTCTTGGCGGTGGGCAGAATTAGGCTCCAATGCCCCGTTCTGACCACTGCGCCACCAATGGCTCTCCCAGGGAGGCACCTCTCTTAAAGGGGATGGACAGAGCCTTGAATTGGACCCGGAAGCAAATCGGCAGCCCTGCAACTCCCTAAAAGAGAGGGGACCCCGGTGCAAATCTAGACATGCCCAAACCCTGCAGGCTGCCGCATTTGGAAGCAATTGAAGCTCTGGGGTACTTTCCAAGGGCAGCCCCACCCCCCCGGAGAGCTCGTTGCAGTAGTCAGTACGGGAGATGACTGGGGGGAGGGGGGTTCGTTGGTCCAGGTGGAGCCCCCACAGCCCACCCCCCAAAAAAGCTTCCGCCCTGAGCAAGGAGCTCAGCTGCTTTCTCCTCTGCCGACATTCAGGCCTGGGTGCCCGACGGAGCTCCCTACAGGCCGCTTCCAGCTGCACCCAACACCGCGGAGGGAAGCCTGGACCGGAGGAAGCCGGAAGCCCTGGTGCTCTCAGTCCTGGAGACTTTGACTCGGTAAGGTTCCCTTTGCAGCGAAAAATAAATAAAATAAAATGAGTAATAATAAAATGAAATATTTAAAAAATAAATAATAATATAAAATATTAAAAAATAAACTATTAAAAATAAAATTATAAAATAAATAGTAAAATAAAATAAACAAAAGATTAAATTAAATTAAAAAATAAAATATAACATAAAATTCAAAATTACATTAAATGAAGAAAGAAAATAAAAGCGAGAGCCAACACTCAGCGGAACTCTCTTCTCCCTGTAGGGGTGTGTGTGTGTGTGTGTGTGTGTGAAATGTTGTTGGGTTGTGGGAGAAGGGAGTGCCCAACTGCCCCCTCTTTGCTCCCCCCTCTCAAAGAAAGGGATGAGCAGAAGCCCCACACATGCACCCCCCAGGAGAAAAGCAGGCTGGGCCTCTGGGGCCTTTTGGGCAGAACCCCTCCATGCCCCCCCAAAGAATGAGCTGGAAAGACCCCCCTTCCCCTCATCCCAAACACTGAAGGGGGCAGGATAGGGGAGTTTTCTTCCTGCCAGCCCCCTCCCCTCCGCCCCCTAAATCTCCGGCAAGGCAGATCAAATTGCTTGGATTATTTTTTTCACTGTGGAAAAACGGTCCCAGGGATTGGAAGTGCAAAGTGCAACACGCTCACCTCTGGCACACCAAAGACGCCCAGCTGGGATCCAGGCGGGAACTTAGAGCACCCCTGGCGGAGTTGGGGTAGAAAGTCCGTGTAAACCGGGGGTCCCCAAACCTCAAGGCCCCTTTAAGGCTTTTGGACTTCAACTCCCAGAATTCCCCAGCCAGCAAAGCTGATCAGTGGCTCCCAGCATAGCTGACTGAGGGATTCTGGGAATTGAAGTCCACAAGCCTGAAAGGGGCCTTGAGGTTGGGGGCCCTGCCCAGGCCCCCCTCGGTCTGAGCCCCTGGCCAGAGAAAGAGGGGTGCTCTTGAAGGGGATCCCTTCGTTTCCCTCTCGGTTCCTGGGGAGAAAACCACGAAATCTCCCTTCCGCAGCCGGCACGCTGCGGGGCTGAACGTGGGTCCTTGGCTTACGACCACAATTCACGACAGAGTCTCTGGTTTTCAAGCACGGTCGGCTGTTGAGGGAGTTGCGCCCCACTTTACAAAGGTTTTTTTTGGGGGGGGGGAACGAATCATTAAGGGAATTACTGCAGCCATTAAGTGAATCGCGTGGTCGTTAAGCGAACCTGGCTTCCCCACCACCCCCACCTTTGACTCGGCTGGGAAGGCTGCATGGGGAGATCCCGGGGACTCTGCAACCGTCATAAAGAGGAGACAGTGGCCAAGTGTCCGAATTTGGATTGCGTGGCCACGGGGGAAATGCTGCAATGGTCATAAGTGTGAAAACTGGTCACAAGACATGTCATTCAGTGTCGTTGTAACTTTGAATGGCCACTAAATGAATGGTTATAAGTCGAGGACCTCGCGGGGGTGGGGTGAGCCAAGGCTCCCTGCCCCCCCACCCATTTTGGGGGACGGGTGGAAAGGAATGCGCCCGCCCCCCCCCCCAGATAAGAGCAGGGCTCCCTCTTGCGGCCCCCATCATCCCCTCCCGGCCGGCGATAGAAGCCAGGGGGCTGCTGACCCTGGGGAGGGGCTAGGGCCGCCTCCCCCCACCCCACCCCGAGTGGGCTTCCTCGTCCTCACCTTGACCTCCTCCGGCTCTTTGCAGGATCCGGGCGCTGAAGGAACGTCTGGAGGGCCTTTGGGTTGCCCTGGAGGAGAAGAGCCAGGACTGCAGGGCCCACGAGGCCCAGGAGCTGGAGCTCATGCAGGAATTCTTCCAAGCCCATAGGTAGGGGAGGGGAGGGGCTGCCCCTTTCCCCCGCTGGCCCCTCAGCCTCCGGACACCCTCGGGGTGGGATGAAGACTCCACCACCATGGACAGCAGCAGTCTACCAGCCTTGTGGCCCCTTGAAGAGGTGGGGACTTCAACTCCCAGCTTTGCTGGCTGTGGAATTCTGGGCGTTGAAGTCCACAGGCCTTAAAGGGGCCACGGCTGGGGCGCGGAGTGGCCGGGAGGGAAAGAGGAACTGGGCTGTCCCAGCCTCCTGCGGCCCCTTGCCCCCCCACCCCAGGTGTGTTGGACTAAAACTCCCACCACCCCCTCCGCCAGCACACCTGGGCAAGACCCGTCCTGCTGCTGCTGCCTCTTCCAGCCCCTCCCTGGGCAAGGGGGTCCCCCAGGCTGCCCGGGGCCCCTCCTCATCCCCCCTCTCTCTCCTCGCAGCGCCCTGCTCCTCGCCTACCAGAAGGCCCGCCAGAAGCAGGAGAGCCAGGTGGGGCAGCTGGAGACGCAGGTGGGGCTGATGACCAGGCGCCAGGCCAAGCAGCGCCAGGCTCTCCTGCAAACCCTCCAGCAGCTGCAGCGGCCCCCAGGGGCCCCTCCTGGCCTCCCCCAGGCCCCTGGGCCCAGTGAGAGCCCCCTGGAGCCCCCCGGGAATTTGGGGGTCCCCTCTTCTTTCTGGAGCAGAAAGTGAGGCTTTGATGGACACCCACAAGCCCCCCCAACGGAGGACCCAGGTGGTTGGGGGCACAAGAGGCTCTGAAACCCCTGAGAAGCGGCATATAAGTCTAAGTGCTCTGGCTATTTCCTTCCTTCCTTCCTTCCAATAACAGATCATCAGAGTTGGAAGGGACCTTGTAGGTCATCTAGACCAACCCCTGCCCAAGCAGCTGTCTTTCCTCCCTCCCTCCCTCCCTCCCTTCCTTCCCAGTGGTTAGAATACATTATTGCAGGCTAACTCTGCCCACTGCCAGCCGTTCAATTCTGACTGGCTCAGCCTTCCTCCCGTCCTTCCGAGGTGGGTCAGACGAGGCCTCCGGTTGTCTCGGAAGATGCTGCAGAGCACCGTGAAGCAGTCTAAGCGCTGCTGGTCTTGCCTGCCCTGCAGCTGTGGGCTGGGCTGCCTCTTCTCCGGCCGTTCCCTTGGCCACTTCACCCAATCTTCCCTGCCTTCTTTCCCAGCGGGTCGCCATCCTTCCCAGGGCCAGAGGCACCCAGGCCTCACCAAAGGGGAGGGAGGGAGGGAGGGAGCGGGTGGTTCTTCTTGGCTCCTGGATCCCTCAGGATCGGTGAGAAGCGATCCTGTCACTGTTTTGGGGGGGGGGTCTTTGCAGGTTTGGGGTTTTCTCAGAAGTTCTCGGAAACACGAGGGTTTTTCTTCTTCACCTCTTGAAGAATTAATTCATCTGTCCCACCATTAACCCTCCTGTGCATCATCAACCTGCAACCTTTTTCCCCCTGTGAGCCCCTGGGGGAGGCAGCCACACATACTCGAAAAGAACATGTCCCGGATGTGGCAAACCTCCCAAGGCTGAAGGCCGTTGTAGCTGGCCATTGGGTGGGTTTCTTCTCTTTTAAGCAGCTCTTTTTAACTTGAATGTATTTTTACATTAAAAAAATTAGTTATGAAAGAGGGTTTGTTTTTAATGATGGTGTTTATAATTAAGGGGGAGGGGGAAGAAAGAAGAGAAAGAAAGAAAGAAAGAAAGAAAGAAAGAAGAAAGAAAGAAAGAAAGAAAGAAAGAAAGAAAGAAGAAAGAAGAAAGAAAGAAAGAAAGAAGGAAGGAAGGAAGGAAGGAAGGAAGGAAGGAAGGAAGGAAGGAAGAAAGCTCAACATGAAGTGGTTCTTTTTGAGATCAACATCAGCAAAACTGGGCTTGCTCTATAAGGTCTGCAACCTTGGTCAGCGGGGTTGGTCTAGATGAGAAGACCTCCAGGGGTCCCTTCCTGCCCTGGGAGCCTGAAGCTGCAAAAAAAACAAGGATCAGGGAGTCGATGTATCCGGG